>NC_136504.1:100712318-101082318 GCF_053919585.1 Euprymna scolopes | reverse complement strand
CAGATTTCTATTTTAATAATATGTGAATGAAACTGTTCATCAACGAAGAATCTTACAGAGAATAATAATTAACATGTTTTCTTTTTCTGTGCGAATTTAGGATATTTAGGCCGTGCACACCGAGGGATCATTTTGACAAAAGCTTGCACTGTAATAATTATCAAATGTATCAAAATGTCATTTGAATAAAAATTAATGCACCTGAGATCTTTGTAATGCGTAGGCCGTGTGCACCAAAAGATCATTTTGACAAAAGCTTTTACATGAAGTGCAATAATTATTATAAAATGTACGAAAAAGTTATTTGAAAAAACAATATATATAGACCTAAAAAAAAAATGTAACAAACTTGGAATTATATTATTCAATTGGAATTCATTATTGAGATGAGTGTTATTTATTTATTTATTTATTTATTACGGACTATTATCCTCATCTTTCTTAGTTGTTGTTTCACAACGTTCCGGCCACTATTTCTTTTACCTTCATCAGGTGGTAACCGTGACGAGATAGGAACTCCGAATCTCCTAACTGCCTCCTCAGCAATTACTGCCTTCCATAGTTGTTGCCATCTCACTACGTTTTGGCCAACTAAGCCTCTGGCTGGCTTTGGGTAGGATTGAACTTGTGCGTTGCGGTTATCATCTAACAAAGGCCAGAGAAAATAGTTGCCCGAAACGTTGTGAAATAACAACTAACTAAGAAAGATGAGGGTAATAGTCCGCAATAAATAAATTAATAAATAATGCTCATCTCAATAATGAATTAGAATTAAACAATATACCATTCGGTACGAACCTGACCCTGGAAGATAAACGTGGATTTATAAGACCCAAAAATCCAACCTTGATCGCCCTTCAAGGCCTGTGGCGCAGTTGATAGAGATGTTAAATCTCTACGGTTCCTGGTGAGCATTGTCTGAAGATAGCGGTTTCAATCCTACCCAAATCCAGCCAGAGGCTTACTTGGCCAAAACGTGGTGAGACGACAACAACTACGGATGGCATTAATTGCTGAGAATGAAGTTAGGAGATTCGGAGTTCCTATCCCGTCACGGTTAACAACCTGATGAAAAATATTAGCAAAAAATTACTTATAGTTAAACAAAATTTTTGCTGTATATATTATTTTGATTGGAATTCATTATTGAGATGAGTATTATTTATTGATTTAGTTATTACGGACTATTATCCTCATCTTTCTTAGTTGTTGTTTCACAACGTTTCGGCCAACTATTTCTCTGGCCTTCGTCTGGTGGTCAGGCTCTGGGGTTTGACAAGAAGCTCCAAAGATTCCAATATGGTCACTAAATAATGTAACACACACACGCCTACATATATATATATATATATATATATATATATATATATATATATATATATATATATATAAACTGTGTCAATCGCTTTATTGCAGATTAGTAAAATATCAATATTTCACTAAATATATGTCACAAAAAAATTTAAATTGTATCATCAAAAGGACTGCTTTAAGTTTATTTATTTCCCAAAATTTTATTCAAATTCATGTTATATTCACAAAGTTATGGCATTTTATTTATTATCAAAGAAATTTTACTGTCCATCGCTTTATTGCAGATCTGTTACAATGTCAATAAAACAGACAATTGAAGGTTACCGGAGAGCAAAGGATAGTTGCTGGATTCGCAGAAGGATTATCCATCAAAAATTTAGCCATGGAGCTGGAAAGGGACAGAAAAATTTCTTTGATAATAAATAAAATGCCATAACTTTGTGAATATAGAATATATTCAAGAGACTTGCAATAAGGCGATGGACAGTCGAAATTCTTCGATAACAAATAAAATATCATAACTTTGTGAATATTGCATGAATTTGAATAAAATTTTGAGAAATAACCTTAAAGCAGTCCTTCTTTGATTCTTCCTGTCACTGGTCGATGCTGCAAGGAATATCTCAGATAAAAACATAATGCTGATTTTCTGGTATAGATCATTTTATTCGTCTATGAGTGAACGGATGGGGGGGTGTAACCATTGCATTATCGATTCACTTCTTTTATTTGCGTTTTCGATACATTTTCACGTCTAATCCTGACATGTCTGCTTCGCCCCAAATCAGAAGGCAGACTGCACTTGCATGAAAGCCAAAAAATATATTTCTCTCATTCTTTCATGCTCTCTCTCTTTCTTTCTTTCCATACAAACCAAATGACATTTCAGGTGACACCACTGACCCCCAACTACAGCGTTTGACATACGTCAACACTGAACCATTTGAGCTCTTTTTGCACTAACCAACCTGCACAGCAAACTCATAATTTTCAACATACCAGCGTAACTTGGGATAAATTATATATCAGCCCGGATAAAGGGAAAAAAGAGATAGAGGATGAAGTAGCATTAATTGTCAAAAAAAATAAAACCAAGAATTTTCTCTGCAATTTTACTTTTTATCCTTAATTAACGGACAAAGAAAAAATGCAAACCAGATGACAGTAGGTAGAGCGCCTATATCCCTGTAGATCTGCTAATCGGATATTTTTTGTTAAAGTCTTCAACTCTATGAAGGCTGCTCCTATTTACTTGTCTCCCTACGAGGGCAGAGTTAAACACAAGGTCGATTTTGAATGCGGGAGAAAATCCAGCTCCCCAAAAAGGAGTATTCTGGATAGGTACAAAAATTAAAATTGTCTCGGTTATTAAGGATTTTTCTTCCACTAACCGAGGACAGAAAAGGTGAAGTGTAACATCAAAACAGATACTACACTTTGTTCCTAGCCAAAAGGCGAAGAGTAAATTTAAGGAGAACTTTTTTTCCACAGTGTTTCAGGGAAGTAGAGCATAGCTTTGATATCCGAGTTTCCTTCTCCTAGATGAACGATAAAGAAAAATAAATTGGAGACAAAAATCCATTCTTGCTCGGGATTAAATTAAAAAAAAAAAAAACAGAAGAAAATAGAAGAAAGAAAATAGAAGAAGAAGAAGAAGAAGAAGAAGAAGAAGAAGAAGAAGAAGAAGAAGAAGAAGGGTTACAACTTACAAATGTGACTCCAAAATCCTCGGCAGATCTCATCTTGTAAACATAAGCAATGTCCGTTGGGGATAAAACTTCCATATAGTGGTATCTATCTGCTGTACTGAAGCCATGATACCCATACACTGTTAAAATATAGGTAAATAAAAAGATTATTATATATTAGTATGGTTACACGGCGTTGCCCAGGAAGAAAGACCAAACAAAACAAAATCTTCATAAGAATGTGTAACATAACATCTTTCTTTTAATATTGTTCTCTCTCTTTCTCTCTCTCACTCTCACACTCTCTCTCACTCTCACTCTCTCTCTCTCTCTCTCTCTCTTATACTTCATAAGAATGTGTAACATAACATCTTTCTTTTAATATTGTTCTCTCTCTCTCTCTCTTTCTCTCTCTCACTCTCTCTCTCACTCTCACTCTCTCTCTCTCACTCTCTCTCTTATACTTCATAAGAATGTGTAACATAACATCTTTCTTTTAATATTGTTCTCTCTCTCTCTCTCTCTCTCTCTCTCTCTCTCTCTCTCTCTCTCTCTCTCTCTCTTATACTCCTATAATTTTTTTTCTATTCAGATTTATTTGCTTCCCCATAAAAGCAAAATGTGACACAAGGTCGTTTTTAATGTGGGGGAAAAACAACAGCTCCCCAAAAGCAGGGCAAAAGGGGCACCCTGGTAGGGACCAAAAATAATAATTGTCTCAGTATAGAGGGTTTCCCCTCCATTGACCAATGACAAATTACATTAAGTGTAGCATCAGAACAGATACTACACTTTGAGGTATTAAATATTTTATTCAAGTTAAAAATACAATAAAAATTCAACATAAACAAAAAATTTAGGCATAAGGTCAACTCAAAAGGGGCGAGGGAATGAGAGTCGTTGGTCATCCTTGTCACTCAACAAAAACAAAAGATTCTCTTAGCTACTATGTTCTTTCACCATAATACCGCATTCACCCTTTCATACTGGGGGACCCAATCGTTTAAATATAGGTGGTGTTTAAAGAAAGCGATCAGATCCTGATCAGAAAAAGATGACATCCTCTGGCCAGCCACCATGCAGTCGCAACATCCAAATCACCATTCTCGCTACGGCCAAGATCATAATGTAGACCATTTGTCTTTCCCAGTCCCACAGCGGCCTCACGTCAATGACGTTGGATACGGTAATCAGGTTAGGATGCTCGGGATCGATGTGAGCTGTCACTTAGTACCGGCGGAGTTCGCGCAATCGAAGAATGCATGATCAGTCATTTCTACGGCCGTTGTTCTGCAACGGGGACAAGCAGATGACTCCAAAAAACCGGAACTGCATTGTACGTTGTTGAGAGGAAGTGCATTTCGGGTCAATTGCCAGGTTCGAGAGAATGAATTCTTCAGATGACTTGAACCTGGAGCCCAATTCCATGGGGAGCAGATCTCACTCTGCTGCCAACCCAAACGTGCGCATAGCGAGTCATCAGTGACCCCCATCACTAGATCTCTGTGGAATTCCCTACGGGTAGCATTCTCAAAGTCTCTAGACCTTGGTAGTCGTTTTATCACGGCTTGACACTCTTTTAGAAAGGCTGATTCTTCCCGCTCTCAACACAGGGGTCAAGAATGAGGTCGGGAAAAGTGTTTCGATGACGCTTCAAGTCCAGCATTCCCAATGAATAATGAAAGTTTCCTAGGAAGCCACAAGTTTACGGCAGCCTTCACCTTTGACCGTACCTCCGACCAATTATTTTCGAGCTAAGTTACCTGACGAATTCGCATCTCACTGAGATAAATCTACTTCAAGTAAATCCAGGAAATCTGCTAAGGACTTAGACAGTTAAATGTTTCAGAGAACTACAAGCCTGCAGGAGAGGAGACACATGTGGGAAATCTTCTCACTAAGAAAGATTGAATATGCAGTGGAAGTGTCTATCACTATAACTAGATATTTTCTTCTAAAGAAAATGGATATGTCTCAAATTGCAGTTTTTAAGTCAAATGAAAAGAATATTTTTACTCTAACCGGATTCAAAGAAGGAACTTGGAAAGTTTTCTACCTCATTCCTTTCCTCATCAGAGAACGTTATAATACGAAGAACTATGTATATTTTTTTCAGGTTATTTCTTCAGGAAAATGAGGAAATAAATTCCTCGCTACAAAAGAACACTTGGAACATTATTTTCGGATAATAGCTGATCTTTGTCTGCAGATATTTCAACTGATCTACACAAGTGGACTTTTGTTTTAAAATGGACGACATTACCAAATGTAAACTTAAATTGTGAACAAAGGGAGTGAACTCTTTTCGACTTTGCTAAAGTATTTCGGCCCTTTTAAAAAGAAATGTTGCGCTGATTGAAATCTCACGGCAGTAGGTAAAAGGAAGCCTTCTCAACCTGTCTATCTTTCTATCTTTCGTAATTGTTGCCACAGAAAGAACTTTCTTTGTAGCTGAGAGCAAAATCTTAGCAGTAGACTGCTCGTGAACTTTTGCGAGGCTCCAAGTTTCCTGTTTTTTTTTTTTCTTCTAAATAAAATTGTTTGTTTGTTTCTATCCACCAAGTCTTTTCTCTTCTTCCTTTTTTTTTTTTTTGGTTGCTTTTCTTTGTCTTTTTATTGGTAACGTTTTTATACATCGAAGTGACTTCATTGAAAGTGATGATAATAATTTCGACAAGATAGATGGATAGATAGATAGATAGATAGATAGACTCTGCACAAGTTGACTTATCCGCAAAAGAAAGAAAAAAAATGATATTTGCAAAATAATATGGGGTGGGGGTCCGCGGATACTGTTTTTCATCTTCCGTATTATTTTCACGTTTCAGTCGATGTAACCTCTGACCTTATTCAAATGTATCTTTTTGTCAAACTGCAAGAACCCGCAGTGTAATGGATAAAATACTTGGCAAAATTCAGTTGTAAGTTACACTCTCCTAGAGGTTGAAGGTTCAATCCTCAGTGTGGGCGACACTCAAAATACAATTGTGAATTACTTAGTATTTCTACCCAGTCATGGCTAACGGAATAAGAACATGCTACCTTCATGGATTAAATAAAGGGTTCCGTTCAAAATTCCGTGCATATTTCCGAGTTCGACAGAAAGATTCCAGAGGTTGACAAGATACACTTGAAGGACGGAGGTTGACAAGATACACTTGAAGGACGGAGGTACCGAAACGTTGTGAAAATGATACTCAAGATGAGACCAGTAGTCCGAAGAATCCGAATAATAAGCAATCTTCGTCTCAAAAATTCAGAATTTTTTAATTCGCAAAAATCAAAATTCATCACAGGTTGATTCCCTTTCATCGTTTGCAAAGTCAGACAAAACTAATCGATAGAATTTGGCTGCCATTTCTTTATAGGATGAGGCATATTGCCTGTCGCCTGCGGTACTCCTATCAGGGAGTGTCAACAGGTTCTTTTATCGGCTATTTTTGTACTCCTTTGAGAGTTGGACTACCCCCCTTCCCAACCTTAAATTTACTTTTTTTCTATTGAGCCATCGCTTATCAAGTCCAAGATCCATTTGAGGATAAGGGTTGATGTCATTAACTGAATAATACCGACATTATATTCATGTTCAACCTTGTTATGGTGGGAAACGGGTCAATACAAGCTTCAAAATCATTTTCATATTTCGTGTACGGACACGAAGAAATCGCTTTGTCGACTATGTTTTCTAATTTGAATGGAATGAAGACATAAAGTTATTATTTAGAAATTCATTCTTAACATAGGGAGGGGGACGTTTTGTATCTATTCTATACTTTCATCTAACAAGTTAATAAACAAAACAAACGATACTGTAAGAATTGAATTTATTTGAAAATCCGGACAACAAAGCGAAAAAGAAAAAAAATGGTGCTTGTTTAGGTGTGTCAGATATTTTGTGAAAAATATTGAATAATTCCACCCCGTCTTTCCAAGCTTATAACTCCTCGAAAAATGTAATTCAAGCCCTAATTTTTTTTTTTTTTCAATTAAAGGAGCAAGGACCAAGGTTTCATTAAAAAAGAACAAAAACAAACAACGTGTTTTTTTTTAAAAAAAAAAAGGTTTTAAACTTCGGACTTTACAGGTAAATTTCTAAAAAACACTACTTTTTTTTTTGTTTTAAATTTGAATATATTATTTATTGATCATTTATCTTCAATTTGGGATATATAACACTTTGGTGAGTAAATTAATTATTTACTTTTTAATAGACATTTCAAAATGGGAGGCGTGAAATCATTCGACCCCCTGTCTTTCCAAGCTTATAACTACTCGAAAAATGTAATTCAAGCCCTAATTTTTTTTTTCAATTAAAGGAGCAAGGACCAAGGTTTCATTTAAAAAAACAAAAGAAAAAACAAACAACGTGGTTTTAAAAAAAAAAAAAAGGTTTTAAACTTCGGACTTTACATGTAAATTTCTAAAAAATACTACTTTTTTTGTTTTAAATTTGAATATATTATTTATTGATCTTTTATCTTCAATTTGTGATATATAAAACTTTGGTGAGTAAATTAATTATTTACTTTTTAATAGACACTTGAAAATGGGGGGGGGCGTGAATTAAAAAAACATCTTTGTCTAAAATATTATATTCGATTTATTGGAAAGAGCATAACATTTCATATTGACCCTGAAAATATCGTAAAAATTGAATCAATAGAAAAATTTTGATAGATTTTTAAAGTTTAAAAATTGAAAAATACTGAGCTCGTAAAATTCAATTAATTTCATTACTGTTTAAAAAAAAATATTTCCATTACTTTTAAAACAACTTTATTAGTTTATTTTGGAAGTATAATCCATAAAGAAAATAAACAACCCATTTTAAAAAGAGAAATTACGAGTTTTTTTATATTTTATTCGCAGTTTCGTGTTAGGGGTGTCAAAAATTCCTACAAAAATTCTGATACACCTAGTCGACAGATCGATTTTTTTTTTTGTTTAAATATGTCGTTTAAAGCAAAAACTACAGAACTTACTTATGTCGAAAATAGTAATGTATCCAAAAATTATGAAAATTTATCGAGTAAAGAATTATTTATAGTTAAAAGTAATTTTTACGGAAAATTGGAGGAGATTGCCATTTTCCCTAGATGTAAACAACTTGAAGATTGCGAATACAGGGGACATGTTTATCGCCCTTTTCGTCACTTTAACAGCGACCAATATTGCAAACATTTTTTTTTTTTTTTACTAAAAACACAATAGGGTACTTCTACACTATTGGGACGAGATTTTATACTCGATAAATGGAGTTTTCAGATAAAAAAAACAAAAACAATGGTTTAACTGATTTTTTTGTCAATTCTAATAAGTTACAATGGTAGGTTCCAAATTATGCAGTCGAAATTACCTGAATATTATTGAATTATTAAAAAAAAAAAAAAGAAAAAAGGTACTAGTGCACTTATTGATCCGTGCTGAAATAATAACGTTATTATTTAAAAAGCCATTCATAACATGGGGAGGGGAGGGTGTTTTGTATCCATTATGTACTTTAACCTTACAATTGAATAAAAAAAAAAACATATAAAACTTTAATTAAACGTGGAAATACGATTTTAAAAAGAGCGCGATTCAGTAAGTGCACTACTGCACTGCCACTGCACTAGCAACAAAAACAAAAACAAAAAAAAACCAACTTTAATCGTATTAGGTGGAAAATTGCCACAATCTTGTTTAAATCGAAACGGAAAATTACCTCACTTTTGAACTCTCCTGTGTCTTACGATCGTTTTCATCAAATTCTGCTTTTTTGTTTTCTTTAATAAATAATTTTATACCCTATCGATTTTCGTCCTTTTTGGATAATTTTTTTTTTTTTTAAATACGAGGAATACGTAGATACCATTGTTTTCATGTGAAATTTAGTTTTACGATTTCCGCAATTTCGTCCCAATAGTGTAGAAGTACCCACACTAGCAATTGTTCTACTCAATGAAATTTCGAAATTTTTGGATATATCAATATTTGCGACATGACAACTCAGTAAGTATTTCGTCACAATTGTAAACCATTGTAAACCACATATTTAAAAAAATCAATCTGTCGGCTCTGTTTCAACAAGCACCAAAACAAAAACACGAGTAGTTAAGAAATAAATGTTGCCAAAGGCAAGAAGATACTCTTCTACCTACCTGGATACGTTTTTGTGTGTGTGTGTGTGTGTGTGTGTGTGTGTGTGTGTGTGTGTGTGTGTGTGTGTGTGGTTTAACTAGGCACCGCCAAAACTGGGGGGGCAGGTCAGTACTTTTTGACGGACCGTCTTTTTAAAAATCTACCAAAAATCAGGTAATTATCCGATCAATACGAAATTTTCAGCGATTATTAGGAGAAGAATGAACTTTATAACAGTGTACTTATTTTTCATAAACGATATTTATATATATATTTTTTTTTGCTTACAAAACCCCCCCTTGTTTTGAAGTGGGAACAAATATGCTTAAAATAATCATCTGAAACTGAAATCAACATATTGTGTTGTTGTAAGGGACAGAATTATAGATTAAAAAAAAAAAAAAAAAAAAAATTGTTTGCATACCTTATTTTGACGTCTGAATATCAGAACTTCGATTGTGTTTAATTATCCCGCTTTTGAGTTTTGAAATGTGAAATTCGGTGAATATGTTAAGTAAAATAATTAATTTAAGTTAAGCAAAACAAAAAAAAATTTTTTTTAATATTTATACGAAAAAAGCTATTTTAAAATTTTTGATAAATAAATTAACAATTTTTTTTTAGCGAGCCGAATAATGCATGACCATTATTAAACAGGGCATGCTTTGAATAATCGATACCAAAAAAAAAAATTCGATAAATATTGTGCCCTTTGTGTTAAAAATAGCATCATTTTTTTCGATCCCGTTTGAAAACGTTTGCCGCCTTTCGACTACGGTGGACCAAACGCGCTGAAATAATTTTTTTTTATTCAGCTTTAAATTGCCCCCCCCCCCATTTTGGGGAGCCTGCCCCCCACACACATACACATTAAAAACCAAACGCATACAAATGGTCACCCATCTGGTACTGGCCAGCCTCAGCTTAATAATACATTGAAATTTTCGTCACTGAAAAATAAGTTTTTTTTGGCCTGTTTGGTCTTCCATAGTTTTCTCATCATCAAAAGAAAACGTAAACAGATTCGATCTGAACTCTACGTAAACGCGAAATATTTGGTTACCTATATGAATAAGTGGAATTATTTGAAATTCAGGTACTTATATTATAATATTTTTGCATATTCTCTTAGAAAATCATCCTAAATCTTAGTTAGACAATAAATAAATTAATTAATTATTTCAAAAACCCTTTTTTTTAAATATTTAAGTACGTTTTTTGTGCAAGACAAAAAATGTCAATTGTTAACTTTTTGGGAAAATTTAACATTTAAAATTGAATTAAAAATAGTAGAAAAAGTTTTACATTATTCTGTTTTCTATATGATAAAATTCAGGGTTTTATCTTTCTGGAAAAAAAAAGTTACTCAGAAATAATGGATTTTAATAAATGTAATTTCGTTTTAAAAAACAACAACAACTTGATTTTGCGGCCATTTTTGGCGGTGCCTAGGTTTAACTTATTTTAAAGCGTTTATTTGTTTCGGAACACAAGTAGTGTTGAGTATTAAGTTAGAACGCACAGTGGCTACGAGACGGTCATCTGGTGAGGATTGATAATCGCTCAAAAATCGAAAATTAAACAAAATACTGATAGAAACCCACCCAATGAATGTCACATTGGCATTAAAAATAAATGTAATGTAAAGCCCGTTGGGGGCATTTTGTTTAATGTTCGATTTTTAATTGATTATCGAGACTCATGACCGTCTCATGTCAGCCATTTTGTTCGCGTGTTAAGTTAAGCAGTCCAAACTATTTGTGCTTTGAAATAAATAAGCGCTTTAAAATCAAAACAACGCACACACAAAAAAACTTCATCTTGCCTTTGGTAATGGTTATATCTTTGCTTTTTCCTTCCCATTTTTTCGTTTTGTTGTCTATAATATAAAATGCCCGAAAATCCTATCTAAAAAAATAGCATGGTCCGTTCGGCATAAGTACCGCAATTTCTGTCTAGAATTAAAGTTTATATAAAGAAAAAACGTTGAGTCATTAAGCTTCAATTGTGCGCCTTAAAATTCAACATAAGCTTCTGATACAACTTCAATAAATGTAACAAATAAAAGGTTTATTCAGGCGAATGATCACAGGGAGATATTATCCCTGGGTAAAAACTGGACTATGACCACCTGGTGAGTGGTGCTATCACGGTAGTTATCCCCAGTGGGAATCGTCGATACCGGATGAAATAACACAAGAGGTGGAGAGAGAACAAAAAAAGAGGGTCCGATCCGCTTGGCGCCTCTCTCGGTAAGAAAACTATTTCTCGCGAAGAAGTGCCACCATTCTAAGAAAGAACCAGCAAATCTATTAATAGAGTCGATGCTCGTGCGACTGTTATTTTTTGTGCGAAAAAAAAAGAAAAGAAATCATATCCAAAAATAACCCACGCCAAAATTCGTATCAAATGTTCTCATCTTTTTTTCTTTTTATGTCGATGACTACAAATTTTATATATATATATATATATATATATATATATATATATATATATATATATATATATATATATATATATATATATATATATATATGATTAGTTTTTTTGGAAAAAGAATTCCAGCAGAGTGCTCAATTAAAAGGAAAATCCAAATTTTAAGAGCGTACTTATATATATATATATATATATATATATATATATATATATATATATATATATATATATATATATATATATATATATAATTTTCCTTTTATTAAAGAAAAATATAATATTCTCCTGTAGCAGACGAAGAAAAGTGGAATTAAAAATTAAAATAATCGCGCCCCATTTTTTTTTTTTTTTTTTAACGCAATAATTGTACTTGTTGCTTTTGCAGTTTACGGATCATGCGGAAATGTTTTTTTGTTTTAAATAATTTGTTTTACAGAAATAAAGCAATCAAATACGTGGTTTGATGTTTTGGTAACTTTACCAACCGTGCTGAAATAACGTTGTTATTTAGAAAGCCATTCTTAACATAAAAGGGAGCTTTTTTCTTTTCTTTTTTTTTAAATTATTATTCTGTACTTTTACGTAACAATTTAATCAACAAATTTAATCAAAAAATTGGATTTAACTTTAAAATTCTATCTAAAACTAAAAATCGCGCGGTCCGTGAACTAACTGCGCTAAAAGTGTGTAGTAGATAATTAATTACTTACCGGACTTGGTGAATAGGAAAAAAAATAGTAAAGAAGGTGAAGGAGGACGAGAGCATCCAAACATGGGGAAGAAAGAAAAATTAGTTGTACCGTCTTTTTAAAAAAAAGTTTTGCTTTCAAGTTGATCGAATCTCGACAAAGCGACAAGAATGGCGGAGAAGTGTTTATCTAAGTTTGTGTGCTTCTTTGGTCCGTTTACGCCTTACGTGTAACGTACTGAATGGAATAAGAAAAACGCACAGCAAACGTATGTTGTGAAACATTATCTCACGCACATATACGTTTAGCTTGCTCGTTCTATCTCTCTAAAAAGGTAACGGTACTTTTTTTTTTTTTTTTAGATTAGGTCCATCTCCACAATTTTCTTTTAAATGACACCTTTTCTAGGTTTTCGACTATGCTGAATACGAAAATCGCATTGAAATTTTGCAGAAATAATTAGTTATCGAGATATAAAAAGTTGTATTATGCATTGCATTCTTTGGCGGCCATCTTTTTTACGCGCGTGCAGCGTCAGTCTTGGATGAGTAGATTTGTTTATGGTGCGCGCACGCGCGTAAAAAAAGATGGCCGCCAAAGAATACAATGCATAATACAACTTTTTATATCTCGATAACTAATTATTTCTGCAAAATTTCAATGCGATTGTCGTATTCAGCATAGTTGAAAACTATTAAAAGTCGTCATTTAAAAGAAAATTGTGGAGGTGGGTGGACCTAATCTGAAAATTTACCGAATTCCCCCTATATATGAAAAAAAAAAAAAAAAAAAAAGATACAGAAAAATCGGGCATTTTCCAGAATAGCCAACAAATCGAAAAAAAGGGGCGAGAAAAAGAAAAAAGAAAAAAAAGAAAGAAAACAAATATATGTTACGAAAGACAAGATAAAACCCTTTTCTACCTACCTGGATATATTTTTTGAAATTTATTTTAAAGCGTTTATTTACTTTGAAACGCAAGTAATGTCGACTATTAAGTTAGAAACAAGAAAAAGATAGTTGGATTAAACAAAATCCTGGCAGAAACCTACGCAATGAATGTCACCGATAATCGACCGAAAAAGTAATATTCTTCTTTTTTTTTTTTTTTACATAGGCATCACCACTTATCAAGGCCAAGAGGCCACTCAAGGATAAGGGTTAAAGAGTGTACAGTAGGCATTGGACAATATAGTAATCATTAGTAATGAAAATTTGGTAAATTTGATAACTTATATAGAACGGCTCATCAAGAACTTATTTACGTTAGACTTGAACACAACCATATTGTAGTCAGCAGGAAAGCAGGAAAACGGAATCAGTTTTATTTAAATCTAGATCTTTTGAGCGATTATCGAGACTCTCCTGATGACTGTCTAATGTCAGCCGTTTTTTGTTTGCTGTTTTTGTTTTTGTTCGTTTTTTTGTTTGTTTGTTTTTTTTTTAGGTACTTGTACAGTTTAGTCAAGACATTAAAAAATGAAAATATCGAAAAAAAAGTTTAAATTGTATGTATCTGTTATGGAACGAAGTTCTCCGAAAAAAAATTTCGCTTAATTTCATCAAGTAGTTTTTTTTTGTTGTTGTTGTTTTTTTTTTGTTTTTTTTACAGCGAAAAAATAATTTGTTATGATACCGAGCAAAATGTTCGATTTTTAGGAAGAAAAGCTAATATTAAAGATGGGAAGGGGTGTCAGCGCTTTTTAACTAGAGTTATCTCCCTTTGGCATTTCTAAAATTCAAACAAAATTTTCTTTTTAATTCAAGATGGCTGCCTTCAACGCGCTCTCATAAAAACGTGTTTTTCTGCTGTAAAAAAAAAAAACAAAAAAAAACTACTTGATGAGAAATTAAGTAAAAAAAAATTTCAGAGAACTTTGTTCCATAACGGATACGGAAAATATAACCTTTTTCTCGATATTTTCATTTTTTGATGTATTCACTAAACTGTACAAGTACCTTTTTTTCTTCTTGTTCTCACTTTACACTCGACACTACTTATGTTTCAAAGTAAATAAACGCTTTAAAATAAGTTCAAACGTAAAAAAAAACCTACTTATCAAGGTGGGTAGAAGATTAATTTATCTTGCCTTTGGTAACATACATTTTATTTTTTTATTATTATTATTTTTTTTTTTTTTTTACCGCTTTTTCGCTTTGGGACTATACTGAAAAGATGTACGTACCCGTGACGGAAAGAAAATATCGTGCACCAAAAATTATATAAATTGATCATTTATTTATTTATTTTTTATAAAGAAAATTAATTTTATTATTTATCTATTTTTTTTTTATAAAGAAAATTAATTTTTACAATGCCTCTTTTTCTTCATGTTAAGAATGGCTTTCTAACATCTCGCAAGTTTGAGTTACTTGGAGTTATCTCCCTTGTTTCTTCGGGCGGTTTTCACTTTTCAAGATTGCGTCATGAGTTCGTCTCTCTTAGTTTAGCCATGAAATTTGATTTTCTTATTTAAAGTTAAAGCTACTTAATCCATGTTTATAATTTTTAGAATGTGATAATTTCTTTTAGTCCCGGGTACGTACACCATACAACAGATTTTACTTCATTTTTATATATTTTAATACAGGCGGAATTCTGTACAAGCACCCAGTTTTTGGCGTCTATCCAGTTTTCCCTCAATATTAAAAAGTTATAAGTGTATCTAAAAAAAAACTTTATTCGGTACATACTTGTTAGGTTAAAAAAGGCTGTATACCAAAATTTACATCAATTCATATCATATTTTTGTAATATAATGAAATAAAATCAAATTTGATCAGTAAATGATTTCTAGTCGGTATTATTATTATTATTATTATTATTATTATTATTATTATTATTATTGTTATTATTGTTATTATTATTATTATTATTATTATGCTGACTCATTGTCTAATTATGTTCTTTGGTCGTTGATTTTAATGTAAGCAAAAAATGACGGATGAGGCATTGTGACGTTAAAATGTGTTTTTGGTACTTATGCACTTATTGTACCGTGGTGAAATAATAACATTATTTAGAAAGCCATTCTTAACATGGGGGGAAGGGGGGCGTTTTGTAACTATTCTGTACTTTCATCTAACAGTTTGATAAAAATATTTAATTAAAAAAAGACGTAAAACTTGAAAATACTATTAAAATGTAGTGCGACACAATAAGTGCATAAGTACTGGGGCGACTGTATTGCCATTTGGTGAATGGATTCTGGACCATGCAGAAGCTTCTGGTAGGGCCTCTCGATGCCATATTAGTAGGTAATTGTTACGGCTTTACCTTATCATGTGCTACAAAAAAAAAAAAAAAAAAAAAAAAATTTCTTTGTTTCTATTTCTCTCTTACTTTCCCTCTCTGTCCTGCTTTAAGCAAGTCTGTCGACCTAGTCCACAAATCACCAAAACTCCATCATGAAAAGTTTCAAGAAAAAATACACGATTAAACCCGGATTTCCAACGTAGATCCCTTTAGGGTTCGTGCTTTTGGGGCACACCCCAAGAAAAGAAAAGAAATAATTCAACATAAGCTTCTGATACAACTTCAATAAATGTAACAAAGAAAAGGTTTATTCAGGCGAATGATCACAGGGAGATATTATCCCTGGGTAAAAACTGGACTATGACCACCTGGTGCTATCACGGTAGTTATCCCCAGTGGGAATTGTCGATATCGGATGAAATAACACAGAGGTGGAGAGAGAGCAAAGAAAGAGGGTCCGATCCGCTTGGCACCTCTCTCTGTAAGAAAGAGTTTTTTTTTCCTTCAAACCGGAAGCTGTCCGATTTCCTTAGGGGATAGAAAGGATCAATGCGCCACACCTCTTATTGGTCAGTATGTGGCCGAATAACACAGGGGAGAGGCATTGATTTGCGAAAGAAAAAAGTACCATTTGTTTCTGCTGCACCCCCACTACCATGTCTCCTCCAACATCAGGGGTCTACGTTCTAACTTTCTAGAGGTTGAAACCCAATCACAGAAGACTAAACCAGACCTTTTATTTTTAAGCAAAACTGGCATTGGACGGACTTCTTCCCTAGAAGAGTTTGTAATTAAAAGATACTCTAACTTAACTTCCAAATCTGACCCCAAAGATCGCCATGGGCATGGAATATGTGCCTATATTAAAGATGGCTTTCCATGTGGTAGGGACATCTCCAGAGAAGATCCTAACTTGCCCTATATGTGCTTTAGGATTGCACTTGCTCACACCACTGCACTTATATTTGCTCTCTATCGCTCCCATAACAGCGGAATTACTATCTTTAAAAGCATATCTGAGAAAATTGACCAAGTTCTATCAGCTTATCCTTCAGTTGACATTCACGTATGTGGAGACTTCAATGTTCACAATGTGGAATGGTTGATCCACTCAAACAAGACCGATGATGAGGGGAGATTCTGTCATGATTTCTCCATTGCTTATGACCTCACTCAAATTGTTCACGAACCCACCCATGTGTCCGACATTGACGGCCAGTATGCGAGTCTCCTAGACCTTTTTCTCACAACTTGCCCTGAACTATGTTCAGTTTCCGTTCTGTCTCCACTTGGATCTTCCGACTACTCTGTTGTATCAGTTAAGATAAAAATGAAATGTTCTCAGACGTACCTCTCCATTGTAAAGTGTATAGATACTCTATGGCTGACTGGGATAGCTTCCGTACATTTATATCAGATCTACCTCTGCATTCCGTGTTTAAAAAGGATGTGTCCTCTATAGTATCAGACTTGACGGAATGGTTAATTGTAGGTATAGACCGTTTCATATCCTCGAAAAAGTTCCAGCAAAAACCTAACAGCCAGCCATGGTTCTCTCCGGAATGTGCTGCTGCCATTACACACAGAAATCACTTTTTCCATTGCTTCTAACGTAATAGATGTACTGAGACTAAAGCTGCTTTCAGGACTGCCAGCAACCACTGTAAAAAAGTAATTAAGAATACAAGAGAGTTGTATGCATAGTCTGTCAAGTCCAAAGTAGCTGAGCAGCAGCTTGGTTCCCACTAGTTTTGGCAAATAGCAAACAGAATCCTGAACAGAAATGGGTGCTCTATCCCAACTATCATCAATGGACCTAAGGTAATCTCGTCAGCATCAGACAAAGTCAAACTCTTTGCCAAGAACTTTGCAGCTAATTCTACCCATCACAACCAAGGCCGCCAACCCCCAATATTTCCTCCTGTATCAGAAAACACGCTATGTGATATACAAATATCTGTATGTGATGTTGCCAAGCTAATCAAAAACCTTGATTCCAATACAGCAACCGGCCCCGACAGTATTCCAATTACAGTACGCAAAAAACTTCAACCAGAACTAGCGCCCATACTTACAAAACTGTTTAAACATTGTCTTAAGGAGAATTGCTTCCACTCACCCTGGAAAATTTCATCAGTATGCCCAGTATTTAAGAATTCAGGTGATCGTTCATCCCCCTCTCAGTACAGGCCAATAAGTCTCCTGTGCGTCATAAGTAAGTTGCTGGAATCTGTGTTAAATAAAGAAGTAATCAACCATCTCAGCAAAAATAACCTTCTTAGTGACATGCAATATGGTTTCCGTTCTGCTAGATCCACAGCAGATATGCTTACAGTTATATCTCATAGGATTAGCGAATCTCTTGATAGAGACAACCTTTCTAGGGCAATTGCTCTGGACATATTAAAGGCCTTTAATAAGGTATGGCATAAAGGTTTATTTCACAAGATCTCCAGCTATACCATAGCTGGAAATGTCTTCTCAATTATTAAATCATTTCTCTCTGATAGGTTCATAAGAGGTGTAGTTGATGGGCAGAAATCAGAAGCTCTCAGTATTAATGCTGGAGTCCCTCAGGGGTCCATCCTGGGTCCTACTGTCTTCCTGATCTTCATTAATGATCTTCCAAACCACATCCTTACATCATTTGTAGACATTGATAACACTACCATCTATGGTAGCACATCTAAGACCGTAAACAATCAAGTTCTCTCTGATTCTCTCTCCTCTGATCTTGAGCACGTAGTACAATGGGGAAAAAAGTAGCTGGTTACTTTTAATGCATCTAAAACCAAACTTTTATCTTTACATTATCAACGCTCTGTCCCTATCTGGCACCAATTGAAATGAATGGCTCTCGTCTTGGGGAGGCCTCATGTTTTGACACGCTTCTGGGTTTGACATTTACTCCTGATCTGAAATGGAACACATACATGAACTCCATTGCCAAGGCCACTAGAAAAATGGTGGGATCCTTCTATCGATCTAGTAGATATCTCACTGCTGATGCAATTCTCTATCTATAGAAGAGTCAGTACGTCTAAGAATGGAGTACTGTTGCTACATCTGGGCAGGAGCTGCTAGAAAGGACTTATCCTGCCTTGATAGAGTTCAAAATAGACTTTGTAGCCTCGTAGGAGGTGTATTTTTCTCTTCCCTGCAACCTCTTTCTCACAGAAGAGACATTTTGAGCCAGTCTCTGCTTTATTGTTATTTTCATGGCAAGTGCTCGACATAGCTTCAATCCCCCCTTGCACAACTTTCACAAGAAACACTCGTCTAGCTTAAAACACTATCAATAATTACCCCCACTCTTTATCTGTGCCTAAACCTAAACGTAGATTCCTTGAACAAAGCTTCTTTCTTAGAAGTGCACACTTGTGGAACTGTCTTCCGATTGCCTGCTTTCCAGCTGACTACAATATAATTGTCTTCAAGTCCAATGTAAACAAGTTTCTGATGAGCCGTTCCACTTAAGTTAACAAATTTACGGAATTTCCATTACTATGGAATTTCCATTACTATATTGTTCAATTGACTACTGTACACACTTTAACCCTTATCCTCGAGTGGCCTCTGGGCCTGGGTAAGTGGTGATGCCTATGTAAAAAAAACAAAAACACATAAAGGTGCCTTCAATAAGTTTCCAGACTTTTTTTTTCATATGGGCACTTTTATTGATAGCACACACATGAAACTATAGTCCCCTTTGAAGTAATCTCCTCTGGCTGCAATGCACGTTGTACTGTTCCAACAACGTTTGGAAGACCTTATGGAAATCCTCTTGCGTGAGTGTGTCAATGCCTCTCATCACAACCTCTTTCACCTCCTTAATTTTCTCATAACGACAACCAGGTTTTCTTTGAGCTTAAGGAATAACTAGATGTCACAGGGAGTAAGGTCTTGACTATAGGGAGGGTGAAGAACTGTTTTGATACCCATCTTGGTCAAATAATCTGTGAAAAGGATGGAGTTATGGCCTGGTGCATTCACGCAAATCTTCTGAATCTTCCGTTCCTTGTGAATAATTGTGTGTACAGTTCCCACACTGACATCAAACTGTACACTTACTGTCTCTATAGACATACGACAGTCCTTATCCATGAAAATCTTTATTTGGCTAATCAACTCTGATGTTCTGACTTCCTAACTCCTCCCACACAGACATCATCACACATCATTCCTCACAGACTCCCTACCTTCATTGAATCTTTTATGCCACTCAAAAACTGATGCTCGATTCATGCAAGATGCCCCTAAAGCATTCCATACGTTTCTGTGGCATTTTCTCTAAGTTTAAAGATGAATTTTATTGCATCCTTTTAAAGTGTCCTCACGTCCAGATTGCATTCAGTGAGGCAGATTGCTGAAACAATCTTTCACTTGGTGATACAAGAACAAAAATTGAAATTTGTCAGGTTTGCCGTCTTGAATTTTCTGATGGTTAAAAAATGTCTGTTCTAAACGTCATTTGTGCCAATTTTGGTGCTTGTATCACTAAGTGAAAGATTCTTATGGAATATTCAGATAACCTGCCCAACTAATTTTCAAAATTCACCAGCTTCGACAATCAGGCTTTAGTAGGATATATTCCAATTCCTGCTATAGTTGTTCATTTGAACCTGAAATCATAAAAATTCGTCAGTCATCTCATAAGATGTATAGCAATAACATACTGAATTTTTTAAAAGTCTACAGCAATTCTAAATGCCTCCACCAAAAAAGTCTCAAAACTTATAGAAGGCATCTCATACTTCATCTGTATTTTTTTTAAAACCTAACACGTAAATACATATTAAAACTTTTGTGCCATTAAATAATTAAGATGACTGTGTGTCTAATTATGTTCCTTGGCCGTTGACCTTAATGTAAGCAGAAAATGGCGGATGAGACATTTCGCCGTTAAAATTTTTTTTTTTTTTTCTTGATGAATTTGCATCATTTTTTAGTGTAATATTTTTAAACCCCAACTGTTAAGTCTATAATAAAATATTTGTGCTATTTTCTTTTTTACATAAATTTTTGTTTTTTAATATTGGGGTGAAACTGGATAATATTGCAAAAATTTATAAAAAAAAAATACAGATTAAAAAAAAAATGTTATCTGATGTTGTGGGAGCGAACATGGCTTTCAAACTAAAATACACTATTTTTTTTTTTCAAGTCTAAAGCCGCCATCTTCACATATATATATATATATATATATATATATATATATATATATATATATGTGTGAAGATGGCGGCTATATATATATATATATATATATATATATATATAAATAAATAAAAATTTATATATCTATATATAAATGTAATTAAATAATAATTAATCTTTATACCTACAGACACTAATGTTTGATGCTTACATAATCATCAGTGTGGGGTGACAATTCCTGCCGGTTATGAGATTCCACCTTTAGCTCCATTTGCCAAACCTCTACCTTAGGACCACCAAAAAATTGCTACTGGAATTAAGGGAATTAAGAAGCATTAAACGTTGAATTCAGGCAAATACATTAGAACAACAGAAGCCATGAACACTGCATAGACACTTAGTTGCCTTAGTAAAAATTCTACAGACAGTGCTCATCCTGTAGTATTCTTAAAGGAGCTTGATAATTCTAATTAAATAATAATTATATGTACATCTATAAATAAGTAAAAGATTTTGATAGATTACAAAGTCCAAGACTTTATTCATCATACCAATCATTTTTTTTTTCCAAAATAAAAACTTGAGTACATTTTACAGATCTATTTCATTCACAGGGAACAACTAATATTTGCATGTCAATACAGGATATTTCCTCTGTGAACTCATAATAAAAACAACATAAAATTCCCAAAGAAAAAATGCAGAAGGATGTAATAGGTAAAATTCAGAAAAAAAAAATCAAAATAACTCACAGTGGTCCATTTCCAGTTGGTTGTTATCTTGTCCTATATATATATATATATATATATATATATATATATATATAAATGTAACTCTTGGTTCGTTCGCAATTAATAGTCTAAAGAACCACTGGACGGATGGCTTCCACGTTTTGGTATAATATGTTTACTATACCCATGTGTGTTTTTATATATTTCTTTTTAATTATAACATACTTAATTTTTCTATAATAAATAGGTGGTTTTCTTCGTACCGGTAGGCCATTTTTTTATTTAGGAACAATTATTTATTACCGCTTCCCATCATGTGACCAGTGTTTCCAATTTAGCGGTTTTCCTGCTATATCTGGAGATTTCGTTTGCAATCTAGCAGGGAATTCTAGAAAATCTGGATAAATTTGGCACCCACACACTCGCAATTTTAGATTAAAAAATAAAGAAAAGCGCTTGAAAATACTTTAAAATATAAAATAAACTCATCCATGTAAGTAAAAAAAAGTAGCATTTATTGCCTTTGGTAACAATTATTTATTGATTATTTGTTTTGTTTTTCACCTTTTTTTTTTCGGCTAACCATTCTTAAATCTCGCTATAAAATCGAGTTTTCCAAGTACATTTTAGGTGGGGGGGGGGGCATTCCAACCTCCGAAGTTTAGTTTAAAATACAATCTAAGCAACCCCGCTTAATTTAGAAGTATTTAGTCGAAAATTGTAAAAAGCAAGAAACAACAGCAAAAAAAAAAAAATCTTATATCAATACAGTAGAATTTAATTATCTACCAACCTAAATACTTTTAACATGATTTTACTAATTTCAAAATATGTTGCACCATTATTGTGATGTTGAATTTGCAGTATATTTTAATTTAACTTTTATTATAAAAAGTTTGAGTTTATGATTTGTTTCTTGCAAAAAAAAAAAAAAATACCCTCTCTGAAAAAACAGGTAAAATTAGCTGATAAAATATGTAAACCTTCTGGGGAGCTAACCGTTTCAATATAATTCCAGAAACATATAGTGAGAAAACACGGAACATTTTATATATTGAATATACTATATTTATAATTTTTTTATTGTAGGAAGTTAAAATATGGAGGGTTTTTTGGGGGGGGGTGAATTAGCGATTTTTGAAAATTTCAGACGATAAAAGTTAAAAATCTAGCGATTTTCTGGAGATTTCTTTCTCCTGATCTCACGGGTTTTTTTAAATCTCAGTTGCCAACACTGCATGTGATATCACTAAAAGGCTTAATGTAAACAGAATGTGTTTACAATATCGGTAAATTTTCAATGGATTTAATCACATGATTATTGATAATGTAACCATGTGATTGAAATTTAATTTAAATTAACTACACGTGGTCGTTTTCCTATCAAATATTCATCGAAATATGGTAGGTACAGACAAAATGAATGCCGACGCTCAAAGTGTATAAACATTTTTACCCCTCCCTTTGCTTAAAACTTTACCAAAAATCAGGAAATTAATCAATTTTAATGAAAATTTCAGTATTTATCAAATAATGATCGCAAAATATAATGAACAAATTATTTTTACTTAACTCTTAGTGAAAATGTTTTATTTTGTTTAAACAAAAAATACCTTTACTAAAGTTATGGTTTTCAGTAGTAAATAAAAAACGCAAGAATTTATTTTTGCTTTTTTTATATAAATAAAGCATCGTAATTTGTAACAATAAAAAATAATTTTTACAGGAACATTATGAAAAAAGCCCCTAAAGTCCGTATTAATGAATTCGATATAACTCAAAGAAAAATGAATTTCTCGTATACTATTCAGGAAATTAAAGATTCAATTAGATTCCTATTTCAGTCACCTAAATGTTTATTCGTTGTAAACGTACCTGA
Source organism: Euprymna scolopes (assembly GCF_053919585.1). Taxonomy (NCBI): domain Eukaryota; kingdom Metazoa; phylum Mollusca; class Cephalopoda; order Sepiida; family Sepiolidae; genus Euprymna; species Euprymna scolopes. The sequence goes on along the minus strand of NC_136504.1, from coordinate 101,059,048 downwards.
CAACCTATAAATGTCGGCATTTCCAATGTGAATGGTAAGCTGGACTTATGTAAAAAATAACAAAAAGATATACCAAACTGACTTTTTCGTTTAAAAATGGAATTATTTCGCTTTCGTTATTAACTTTTTTTTTTTTTTATATTTTGTGTTTTATATACATAATGTACAATTGTTGAATGTTACTGTTTTGATTATATTCGTTTGGGGAGGCACAATTTAAAAGTTAAGAAAGATTAAAACGGAGCGAAATTTAAGTTTCCGTTCCATTTTTACAACAACCATAAAACAGCGCATACTCAGCAAGTTTTATCGTAATTTATAAGCATAATGTTGAAACACTACATCAACATTTTATTTATTTTTTGCATGATTAATGATGGAAGTATTTTTCTGTTTATTTTCTGAACATCTGTTAAAAAAAAATAATTTGTACATACTCTTGAAAAAAAGAATCAAACTTTTTTCTACTTTCACCTAACTATTTACAGAGTTCATGTAAAGCATTCATCTGTACTTTTTATAATAAAAATTCCGTTTTCAAAGAGAAAAGTTTACTGCTAAATTTCTTTTTAAAAAAAAAGTGCAAGTTTTCCTGAATAAAAACAAACTTTCACCTAACAATTTATAGTAAAAAATTAATATTTTTTTGGGGAAAAAAATAACTTTTATTGATTAAAAAAATTGCAAAAATAATAAAAATAAATAAACGAACAAAATGCAATTTTTCTTGAGGAATGTGTTCCATTTTAACAAACTGAGCCACAGCAACACGTGGCCGGGTACAGCTAGTGTGTATATATATATATATATATATATACAGAGAGAGAAAGAGAGAGAGAGAGAGAGACAGAGAGAGAGAGAGAGATAGATGCAGGTGTCATAAGTTCGATCCTAGCCCATACTGATGGTGGCTGAAAGCTAGACGCATGCAAGTCCATGGGTATACATTTTATGCACGTAATAATATTTAATAATAAAAATAAATAAATACATCCCATAAAAAATAAAGGGCGACTTATTCATATACATAAATAACAAAAAGAGCTTATAGCTCTTAAAAAACCGCTAAAGTAACAGAAAAATAAATAATAACAGCATCTTGATATTGTTAATATCACTAAAAAACGCCAACAACAAATCTTAAATTTAAAAGAATAAAAACCATACCATCTAGGTGTGAATCATCATAACTCATTTGGTAGAACACCAGGCTGCGAATGCTGGTGCCATGAGTCCAATCCTAACCCTGATAACAGTTTAATGTAGATAGCATTCCTTGTTCCTGGAGCTGTTGATCGTATCATTGATTGCTGGTGATGATGGCAGTGGCTTTGCTGCTTGACTATTGGGAAGATGGTGATGGCAGCAGTGGCTGTGCTGCTGATCGTTTAGAAGATGATGATGGTGGCAAGGGTGATGGTGCTGCTGATGATGGTTGAAGAGATATTGATGCTGACAACTGCACTCCTGGATATGCACTGCTGTTACTGTTGGTACGTGGTCAAATTTATATTTCGCGTATGGACGTAGTTTAAGATAAAAGAACCTTGTGCAGTATACTGATTTCTTTTTTTTTCCAGGTTGTGTTAGTTTCTGTGTCACGGTACGAAATCTGTTTGTCTGTTTAGGAGGTATGCTCACTTTTCCATTTCGGATTAATGCTGATAAATTTGTGGATATATTCGAGTAAAAATTATACTCCCACGCTGTCGTAATTGTCTGTATTTTTGAGATGAGGTGTTTTCATTGATTGAAATTGTCGGACTGACTTCCTCATCTTGGTTGTTATCGTCATAACGTTTCGGCCGTTTTGCCCTCCGGCCTTCATCAGGTGTTTTGTATCGAACTGGGGAACCGTTTGTTAGGAGTCTCGAACCCAACCCTTTATTATTATTACGGGGGGCACCGTGTTCGGACTCCAGCTAGGCTCTGGGACATAGTTGCTGATTCTGTTTTGAATGTTACTTTTCACTGCCTTCGTTCAGGATTGAACTCAGCACCTTTGGGTAACATGTAAACTTTGATACAATGAGGGTTGGGTTTAAGACTCCTAACAAACGGTTCCCCAGTTCGATACAAAACCCCTGATGAAGGCCGGAGGGCAAAACGGCCGAAACGTTGTGACGATAACAACCAAGATAAGGAAGTCAGTCCGACACTCTCAATCCCACGCTGTCCTTTGAAATTTTATTCGTGCACATCCCGGAAGACATCTGAACTGTGATGTTAACACTTCAGACGATTGTTTTTAAGCCAAATAGTCCTTTTCCTGCTAGAGTGAATTACGAATTGTAATGACACCCTCATGTATGTTATATATGCACGGTTTGTTTGTTTATGTCAATGAACAGGGTTCATTTTCAGTGCTACGATTATTGCTGCCCCTGCTATTTATGTTTAGCATATGTAAATCTGGAGAGATATGCAATGTAATGTTACGTTGTTGTATCATAAAGGATATGAGTGTTTGTTGCATCATCTCTAATAATGGATTAGAAGAGATGACGTGTTATATTATATATTTATGTTGTATCATAAAGGGAATCGTGTGTGAGTGACATGTATTTTCAGAACCTACCTCTGCTTCTTCGATGTTGGACCATCTGGAATTTCTCGTCCTGGAGGGAGACTTGATACCTGTTTTTGGATGAAGATTCAATCACTCCAAGACAAGGAATTAGTTCTATAGTTTATTTCACTTTTCCCAGATGTCTTGCAGAAGGTGGAAAGTGAAATCGGCCTGTGTGGGTTCTTCTTCTACACACGTCAGCGTTCGCCCCCCCCCTCCTCAGTAAAGAGGAGGAGACAACGGGGAGCCGTCCGTTCTCTTCTGAGTCCAAATCAAATCTCCTCGATTCAGCTAACCTGATCACATGACTCGCACGCAATCCAATCAGCTGATCTTGACTTCCGGTCAACGTGTCTACACTATAACTCACCTCTTCCCTCTCTCTCTCTATTCCTTAACAATAACATCAGGTTAAAGATTCTTTTCGTAGGATGAGAGAGGTTAGTGCTTGGCTGGTGCATCAGAACGATGACAAAATTAAAATAGAATAAAAAAAATTAGTGGTATCAAAATTAAATGTACAAATCACGTATTGTTACTTCCATAAGCTGAAGTGGCTCTGGCCAACTGGGGTGAAAAATAAAAAAAATAATGCATAAATAACTCTGCAGTAAATATTTGCTGCTGCACCACAATACGTTAGTAAAATTATGAAGTGGTATATGACCTGGAAATTATGTTAAAAAAAAATGTAAAGATCATATATTATTTACGCATTATTATCTTTATTTTTTTATTATTTTATCTTTATTTTATTATCTTTATTTTTTTATTATTTTATCTTTATTTTTATTTTCATTATTTTATCTTTATTATTTTTATTCATTTATTTTTTTCTTAATGGCTCAAAGCCACTCCAAGTGGCCAGAGTCAGCCCGGCTTATAGTACGACATATATATATATAAAAAAAAAAAAAAAAAAAAAAGGAACAAAATGTTTGTGATTCATTCAGCATCGTTTTATTGTCTGTATAATAAAGAATATTGACCTGCTGGGAAAAATGAAATGGACCTCACAGAATTTCACAATTCTGAAAAAAAAAAAAAAAAAAAGTCCACAAAATAATCCACAATTTTTCTTATTCAAAATTCTCATTGAATTTTTTTATTTTTACCTTCTTTTTTTAATAATAAGTTGTGCAGCTTTAAAGAGTTTCAAAGTGTCGACAGAGACAGGAGTTTTTAAGAGTTTGGCATTATCCATTCAACACTTCACACAAACACATTCACCTCTCGGACATTTGTTTTTGTTTTTTTTTGTGGGGTGGCAAATTATTATATTAAAGACGATAACTTATCTCAACTTATGATTCTTATCCAGAATTCAACCTAATTAAAAAATAAAAATACAGAAAAATCTTTATCATGTACGTACCCATCAAACATGTCATATTCAAAAGATATCAAGTAAATTGATTGATTACATATATATCTTCTATCTATATATACACACACGTGACGGATCCTCACGAGATTGATATTTTGAAGTTCGATGTCTCGGACAACAAATATTGAAAAATTGGCCAAAAAACATTCATTCTGTCACTCTCAACTGGGCAGTTTTGTACAAGGAGGCGTCGTTATTTTCATCGACATTTTCATAAGTCATCACCTTTGTTGGATTGACTACGCTTAATTTCAACGTCCCCGACTTCTGGTTGTGCGATGGAGACATCAGCTAAGACGTTACATTTTTTTTTTCTTCTTCATGTTACAGGTTCGAGTCTGCTTGCCTGCTACCACTATTTTTTTTTTTTTTTTTTAAACACCTCTCTTCACCCAAACTGCCTACTGTTGTTTTGATTCCCCCCTGCTACCACCACTTTTTTTTTTTTTTTTTTTTTTTTTTTTTTTTTTTTTACACCCTCCTCCTCGGGGTTCTTTACTACACCACCTACATGCACCCAAGAAATGCCAGGTACTCCCGCTAGTGTATAATAAATCATTTTTTTTTTTTGTTTAGTAATTCATAGTATACTGTAGACATTACAAGGTTGATTTAAAAATCTCGGTAGTTCGAATTGAGTTGTTTCCCTTAATTAAACATGGCAGGTCAAAACAACATATCACTTCCTCATAAAATTTTATTTTCTTAGTTAAAAAAGTTACTTGATTAATTTACGTGGTTTTTGGAATATGGTATTTTTGTTGTACAAGTAGGTACATCAAAGATATTTCTGTATTTTTGTTGTTGATTTGATTGAATTCTGAATAAGAACCCAACTTATTTCAAAGCGCTGAAAAATATTTGATTAAAAATTTACTATTATAATACGTTTGTTTGTTCACAATTTAATTAATGTGTGCAAAACGTTTCACAAATTAATTTTCATACGGAAAACGGATTTTTTTTTTATACATTTTTATTCCAGCATGATTTCTATATATACTATGTATTCAAAAGAAATCTCTATTCAATGAGTAACCTCATTTGCATATTACATGAAAAGAAAATCTATTTAAATAATTAGATCAATGTAATTTATTTATTTAAGCTATGAGAGTTATTTCCCTTTAAGCTATGAGCGTTACTTCGCATTAAGGTTTTCATAGACCAAGATAGATGTGTTTTATGCTTTGCTAAATCCAACATGTGGTCACTTTTTGTAACAAGTTAGGATATTCGGTGCATCTTTAATAGTATCATATGCCCGGCAATATGTCTCGACCGAGGAACACTGGGTGTATACAGCTATTTAATAATAAATCTAAAAACCTTTTTCATTGAAAAACATTCCTCTAGAATGGGCTCAAAAACGCACAAAACAAAACCAGAAAAGAACCCTCCCCCCAAACATCCATTATATTGTTAATATTAGAGTATGTGTCTCCTTGCTGCTATTTATTCAAAGGAAATCTACATGCAATGAGTAACTTCATTTGCATATTACATTAAAGATCATCTGTTTTAAGAATTAGAACTATGTTATTAATTGTTTGTTGTCATAGGATTGTTTTAATTGTTCTATTTATAAACATTATTTAACATCTATTTATTTCGTTTATTTTCACTTATTAATAGCTGAACAAGAGTTGCGTTTAAAACCGGAAGTAAGCTTATCTAAGCTATGAGAGTTGTTTCCCATTTAAGCTATGAAATTTACTTTGCGTTTGATTTTCATCGACCAAGATGGATGTGTTTTATGCTTCGCTAAATCCAACATGTAGTCACTTTTCATAATAAGTTAGGATATTCAGTGTATCTTAAATTGTATGTGACTAATCTCTCCGGCAAGCAATATATTTCAACCGGGCAATGCCAGATATATACAGCTAGTCTATATATATATATATATATATATATATATATATATATATAGTAATTTATAAAATATATATGGCGATTAAGCTACACTGAATATTCGGCATTTCATCCACTCTAGGACTCCTCAGGCTTATGCGCGAATTCTGTTGTTGTTTATCGTTTTTATATATATAGTAAAAACTTGAAGAGAGTGCTCAATACTATTGCAGAGCAAATATATAAAGTTAAAGTTGATTTAGTTTTCATTCATAATTATGTTCAATTATTAATAGCTGATAACAATTACATTTAAAACCGGAAGTAAAATTATTTATTTAACCAATGAGAGTTATTTTCCATTCAAGGCATGAAATTTACTTTGCGTTTGATTTTCATAGACAAAGATGGATGTGTTTTATGCTTCCATGAATCCAACATGTGGTCAGTTTTCGTAACAAGTTAGGATATTCAGTGTATCTTAAATAGAATGTGACAAAACCCTCTGCCCGGCAATATGTTTCGACCAGGCAACGCCGGGTATATATATAGCTAGTAGTATATGTAAATAAAATAGGATTTAACCAATATTTTTTTCAATTAAAAATATTCATTTTCTTCTTTTTAATATAAAAAAAAACTCTTAAAAACAGCAAATACGGCAAGGTAGATATTAAATGAAAAATACATATTAATTCAAGTCAACCAAATGTTTTTACCATTAATGTTAAGTCCAAGTGGCAAGGCAAACTATGCATAATTGCCTAGTAGTTTTATCAACCTGTCACTGTCATGTTCGATGATAAAAATTTAATGATTGTGTAGTATACCGGGTTTTTAAATAATTGCATTTCAGGGGTAAAACATTATTACATGCTTATGCTTCATGTCAAAATTAGTACAAATTCCACAAGTGATCCAGGAGAAGATGTGTTAGATTTATTTTTATGGAAAAGAATTGTTGAGGAGACTGGCGGGTGGATATTTTTTATTTTTTCAATTGCGGATTTCAAAGGAAGGGAGATAAGTCAGTTTTTCATACAGAATTGGTCACACACCTCTCCCATATTAAAACATACGATAAAACTCGATAATTAAATAAAATTATAGTTTTACTTGTAATTATTTTTGCACTGAATCATTTTTCATAATTTTTGGAATTTATACTAATTTCGACATGGCACATTAGTATTATGTATTAATAATTAATATTAAGTATTTGTATTGATAATTAATATTAAGTATTTGTATTAATAATTAATATTAAGTATTTGTATTAATAATTAATATTAAGTATTTGTATTAATAATTAATATTAAGTATTTGTATTAATAATTAGTGATGGGACAATTCCAACATTTTTATATGATACAATTACTGATTCCGTACTAAATTCCTGATTCCGATATGCTTACCGATTCCGATTCTTTATAAATCTCTAAATATTTAACTATAAAATGGTTATTTTCCTGCAATTAATATAAAAACACATGTTAAATGTGCATATATTTTCTCAAACGTAAAAAACTCACTTGTGAGGGGATGATCTGTAGATGTAAGTCTTACTGGTACTTTAAAATCAATAAATATTTATTATTTTATTATTAGTATTAGCAATGAGAAATTTTGTTCTAAACAAAATCGAATTATAAAAGATTATTAAAGGAATCGTTTTTGGCATCGAAACTAGGCACAATATTTCCGATAGCCCCAAAATTTCCGATTTTTCCGATTCCCAATTAATCGTCCCAACACTAGTAATAATGTTTTCACCTGAAATGCGTTTGTTTGAAAACCTGAAAATTTGCTTTACATTATTTGACACTATTTTTCAGCTGAGATAAATTATCTCCCTTGATACTACGATTTGTCACCCAAGAGTACAAAAAAAAAAAAAAATTCTCATTTCTCTTTCTTTCATAATCTTACACACATGTAGGTGTAAGGTGTTAGTAGTAGTAGTAGTAGGAGGAGGAGAATAAAATCGTCCTCCCTAACCTACTTTAACTTTCTCTCACTATTACAGTCACACAGACATGTGCACTATTGTGGCAAGATGAGGGAGAAACCAAAAGGGATTCCAGTCTGGATTTAAAGCATCTTATCCAATAATGGGAATGGGGAGGGGATGGAAAAAAGGGTCATATTTTATTTATTTGGTATTTTTATCCAGTCCAACCAAAAAAGACCAAAAAAGACCAAAAAAAAAAAAAAAAAATTTGTTTTTAAGTTCCCACCAGCTTTTTTTTTTTTTTTTTTTTTTTTTTGTTAAATGTTTGCAATATCAATTTTCTAAAATTTATTTTAGTAGTATTCCATTTATTTTTTTTTAACTCATTCGTGCCCATCGTGTTATATAGTTTTTTTTGTAGACAAGAAACCAATCATATTTCAGCAACATCTGTATTTTTCAAATATAAATATAATTAATCATAAACACTGGATTATCTTTCAAATATGGCATCCACTGCCTGATATATATATATATATATATATATATATATATATATATATATAGCAACACTGATATTTCAGTTTTCAATACACTGTACAAATCTAGAGTAGAAAGATACAATCAGTTTCATCTATATTAGTCAATCAATTGGTAAGTAATCCTTATGTAACGTTACGCATGTGCAGTTCTAGGCGGTTCACCCTCCCAGGCTTCACCTTCTCCCTTTTGAGAAGAGATTAGTTTTATTGCTAATCGCTTGAAGTGCTCCTCCTGGCGAATGCAAACAGGGCTGCCCAAACATCTTTTGCTGGCCAGAGTGATCTTTCTCTAGAGCGGTCTGGTTCTTCAAATCTCATTTCCGACCCTTGTGCCACATCATCCTGTCATGGAAGGGAGAGAAACATGGTTATTCATAAAGACTGGAGTGTCTTTCAAATCTTATCAAATACCCACTGCCATATATATGTGTGTGTGTGTGTGAAGGAATACTGATAGATGAGTTTTTCAATACCCTGTACAAATCTAGTATTCAATCTATTATTCAATCAAAAATATTTGAGTAATATAGTCCTTATACCCAACCCACATTTTTATATATTTTGGATAAATTAATGGTTTAAATTTTCTTATAAAATCAAGTAAGTCCATGAAAGTAATTTTGCTCAAATATAATTTGGTATTTACAAAAGATTTTTTGGTGATAAATTGAAGATAAAGATTTGCGCATTAATAGGTCAATCCAAGTGTCTTCAAAGTTTTCGAAGAGGTAGGGGTGGGGACATATTGCTAATTTTTTTAGAGCTACGTGGGCCAAAATAAAAAAATTTTTTTTTTAATTTATATTTATTTATTTGCAGACTGTTAACCTCATCTTCATAGTTCTTGTTTCACAATGTTTCGGCCAACTATTCCTCTACCCTTCGTCAGTTAAGAGACTCAGGCCGTCGCAGTTAACCACCTGACGAAGGAATAGTTGCCCGAAACAAAATAAATAAATAAACTACTTGGATGTTATTCTCACAACGTTTCGGTTAATGTAAGAGTCCTAAAATTCACACTAAAATTGTCCACAAGGATCTCTGGCGCAACGGATAAAATGCTAAGTGATAATCAGTTTTAAGCAATATTAAGAATGCAATGCTACTCATCATAGCTGATGAAATGAGAGCATGTTACTCGATTGGATTAAATAAAAGCTTCCGTTCAAAATGTCCATGCGGATGTCATTGTTTGGTAAGATCCTCCTGAGAAAGAGGCGGAGTTTACATCAACCAACAAAGTGAGAATAACACCAGAGATGAAAACAGTAATACCCATAATTATTAACTGACCAGCCAAAAGGAAACAAATATTAAAGAATCATCACATCTGCATAGTAAGCACCATTTTTTGTTTTGTAGATATCTTATAAAAAAACAGGTAAATATTAAGGATAAAAGTTCAAGAGGACAGTTTTCAGGAGATTGAAGGTTCAATCCTCAATATAGGCGATATTAAGATTACAATTGCAAATCACTTAAGGTAGCCAACCAGTTATGGCTGGCAGAATAAGAACAATCTGCCTCTATATATTAAATAAAAGGTTCTGCTCGAGATTTCATAGTTTGACAAGATGTATCTGAAAAAGATCGGAGGTTACATTATTCGAAAATTTGTGATAAAACGAGAATAGTAATCTGAATAATCCAAATATTAAGAAGTCATCACATCTGGCCACTGAACACTTTTTTTTTTTTAAAGATATCTTATAAAAACAAACTAATATATTTTTAATGTATTTACAATCTAATTCAACAACAGTTACTATTGACGACATAAAAGACTTTGTCTGGTCTTTTAAACTGTTAAAATTTGAATTCCAATATCAACAGTGCTTTTTTCTTTTTTAACAGAGGATTTCTTTTTTAAATTTTCTTTTGACATGCATGCATACTGTTGGAGTTGGCGAGTGTTAGAAGTTACCTCCCTTGACATGCTGTTAGAAATTATCTCCCTTTGACTGTAATTTGGATGACATGGACTTCTTGTCCATGTTATATATAAACAGTGAGTTGACGTGTATCTTTCTCAACATGTAAAAAGCAGATCACACATTTCTTGCGCTCGTGTGTTATTGAAAAGGCCTTTCCAACGTGTCTTTTATTTTTTTCAACTTCCATAAAGTCTATACAAGGTATGTAATTACCTGATTAATTGACTCTATAATTACCCAACACACAAGAAGACCAACGCTTTTCTTTTTTTTAACATGGGGGTCCGGGGTCACCACTTATCAAGGCCCGACAGCCTCTCAGGGATAAGGGTTATTGCGTGTACAGTAATCAATGAGATAGTATTGTAGTAATCATTAATATTGGGGGTTTTGATAGAGTGTCTTACTTAAGGGGGCGGTTTGTCAGGAGTTTGTTTATGTTGGACTTCAAGACGTCCAAGTTGTAGTCAGGTGGGAAACAGGCAAGCGGCAGAGAGTTCCACTGGCATGCAGTTCTAAGAAAGAAGCTTTGTTCATGGAATCTACATTTGGATTTAGGCACAGATAAAGAGTGGGGAAAATTATTGACAGTAGTTTCAGCCAGACGGGTGTTTCTCGTGAAAGATTGGCGAGGGGGGATGAGGGATTGAAGCTAAGACGAGCACCTGCCATGGAAATAACGATAAAACAAAGAGAGGCTCGCAACGTCTCTTCTGTGGGAGAGAGGTTGCAGGGAAGAGAAAAGGGCATCCCCCACTAAGCCACGAAGTCTATTTTGTACTCTGTCAAGGCAGGATAGGCTGTTTTTAGCAGCTCCTGCGCAGATGTGGCAGCAGTACTTCATCCTTGGACGTACTTGGTTTTTATAAAGATAGAGAATTGCATCAGTAGTGAGATATCTTCTGGAGCGGTAGAACGATCCCACAATTTTCCCAGCATCCCTGGCAACGCTTCATCAACATATGAGGACGTGTCAGGCATTACCATCAATATGGCATGTAAAAGTCACAAAAAAGAAATTATTATCTGGATTTTCCTGATGAAGGCTCTTTTATAGGTTGAAAATTCAAATTTAATTTTAATAAATATATTTATAAAAAAAGCAAAACAGTTGCACTTGTCTGGTCTTTTAAATTTATTTTTGATTCACTTGAGTGACATATTTGCATTAAAAACAATTTAATATTATATAAAAGATATAAACATGTCAACTTACCGTTAACATTGGCCTTTAGTATTTAGTTATCATTATAACGTTGCTTCTGGAAGGAAAAGCCGATCCGGCAGATGACTAAATATAAAAGAACCAATATTAACAGTAATTTCGAGTGTTTATATTTTCTATTGTTTAGTAGCATGGCTACTCGGCATTGCACAGGGCAAAACTATAACATTTCTATCCTTCTCTCTTTTTTTTACCCCTTCTCTCACTCCCTTTTTCTTCTTCACCCAGCCCATTCCTCTCTTTAAAAATACACACACTAGAGAGTCAGCATAAAGAAAATAATTGGTGGAAATAAATTATTTGTTACCAAGCTATTTCCCTTCACATGATGACATTAAAAGATACATGTACAGCTTGATAAAATTAAATGATATAAATGGCCACCTAGCCTCTAAATAATGAATCTTCTTTTTATTTATTTTTTTTTTTTTAGATATTATACATCTGAGGTTATGCTGATTTAAAAAAAAAAAAAAAATCTTTGCGTGTTTTTATTGTGTATATTTCAGGTTTTTAGCTGGACACACAAACAGGCATTTACCCTTTATATTACAGATTAAATTGTTTTTAATGCAAATTCATCACACATGAGTAGCACGGATACGAATGGCTAAAATATCTAAAATCAAGATGATTCTCTGAAGTGAGGGGGAAGGAAGTAGGAGGAGTTACAGCTTTACCATCAATTTCCCAACCTTCATTCATAATCTCAGAATAGAATCTTATTTTGGAAGAGGGATGATTTAGTGAATGGTGTTAATTTACAAAACCTTTTTTTTTTTGTTTGTTTTCATACTTGAAATATCAACTGATACATTAAAGGAAGCAGAAAGACATTAATAGATGAAACAAAGTCTTCTCCCACCCTGACCCATGAATCGTTTGAAGTATGGCAACATTTTTCAATGAGAGAAGAATGAGCCAAGGGTTTTTCCCTCTACACAAAAGCCAACGGTGTCGAGGCCATTGTTTTCTGCTGACTGAGATACGGCTCTGTTCCTGTGCAGTTCTAGGAGATCCACCCTCCATAGTTTCACCTTTTCCCTTTTCAGAACGGGTTAATTTATTGCTAATCACCTGAGGCGCCCCTGCCAGGAAATGCCGACATGGCTGAACAGGCATTTTTTTGCAGGTCAGAGTGCTACTTCCTCTAGAGCGCTAGCTAACCCAGACTCACTTTCAAACTGTTGTTTCACATCATCCCAGCATGGAGGGAGGAAGATGAATATCAAAAGAGGAGGGGTAAGGGGTGAAGCAAGACAAGACAAGACATGATGGAGAAAGAAAGAGGAAGAGAGAAAAACAGGAAAAGAGAACGAAAGGTGTGAGAGAGAGAGAGAGAGAGGAAGAAAAAAATCAAGTCAAATAGAGAAAAAAGTAAAGACGTAAAATTCTAACGATTTCGTAATCATAAAAGAAGAAAAAAAAGCAGAATTCCATTAAAAAAAATATGCAGGGAACTCGTATCCTTGAAATAAGGTAAACTAAAATACATTGCTTTACTAATTTTTCAACAAAATTTTCTTTTAAATGTTTTCCTTGCAATTTTTTGGATTCTTCTTTGTTATATTAGTGAAATTCAAAAATCGAAATATTGAATTTCAAGTAAAACCAATGGTATCTAATTAATTGTCATGTCACAGTAATGAACATATCCAAAAATTATTAAAAAAAAACAAAAAAAAAACTAGAAGGTAAAAAATTAAGTTTTAATGAAAACAGTTTTCGAAGACATTTAGCAAAATTAAGTTTTGCTAAATTGGCCAAAGATTTTCAGTTTTCAGAAAATATTTACCTCCCTTTTGTTACGATTAGAACTCTTCATTTTTTTTATTTTTATTTATTTTTTTTATGCAAAACTCAATTTCCACTAATTGTCTTCAAAAACTATTTTCATTAATAATTAATTTTCTACCTTATCATTTTTCATAATTTTTGGATATGTTCATTACTGTGACATGACAATTAATTAGATACCATTGGTTTTACTTGAAATTCAATATTTAAATTTTCGAATTTTGCTACAATAACGAAGAAGAACCCGAAGATTGATAATCTCAGAGTTATCCCCTTATAATCAAACTGAAAGGAGACCAGCCATTAAATAATGGGGAAAAATAATACCTAAACCTGCAAAATTAGAACACAATTTGATAATGTGATTTATTTTATGGTGTATAAACACTTTTGAGGTGATCTAATGCTGAAACACAGTGCATACTTTCAACAATTCATATCTATATGTAAAGTTAGGTATGTGTATATGTTTATATATTTCTGAGTAGCAATTCTGTAATTTCATTGGTTATAGTCAGCTATCGTACTTTCTGCTACCAAAAGCAGTGACAAGGCAAATCAGTTCCTTTACTTTTACTCTCGTGCCTATATATCCCCAAACATACATTCGTTTTATTAGGTTTTTCCAATCTTTCAATAATTTTATTTTATTTTTATGCTCATAAACATTCATTATTATTATTATTATTATTATATAAATTCAAATAAAAAAATTTTATTTTTAAACTTCAAAAAACAAAAAGAAATTTTTTTTTAAAACTTTCTTTGTTATAATTCCACTAGCACTAAGATCCGTCTTTGCAATAATAATCTTTTGTTCTTGTTAGTGCCTTACATCAAGTAGCTTCATGCTGTGTCTGACTATGGTCATTGATAAAGCCACTGTGATCATGCGAGAAGCGACATCAGCATAACAAGATGCTAATCAAATCAGCAATATTGTAGTGAAATCAAACATCTGCTAAAGCGAGCTCATCATCACTAGTAATATTAAAAATATAGGTTCTTGTCCAGAATTCATCCTATATTAAAAAAAAAAAAAGAAAAATGTGTATGATGTACTTATCTATGACGAAACGAAAATATCATATTCCAAAAACCACGTAAATTCATCAAGTAGTTTTATTTTTGTAAAGAAAATCATTTTCAAGTGATTAATAAGAATTCATAGGCATTACAATATAAATCTAACAAGTTTTAATTATATTTGAGTTATCTCCCCCTTTTTTTTTTTTTTTTTTTAAAGACTGTTTCTAAAATGGCCGACAAGCTTTCTGGTTATTCATAAAATCTGATTATTTTATATTACTGAATTTTCGAGATGGCAAATGTTTATTTGCCTCATTTGGATTCTTCAGACTACCATTCGCTTATTCTTTAGTTTATCACCCCCCCCCCCACACACACACAGCGTTGTTATCTTAAGATTGCAGGTTCGATCCGACAGGGTTATTTATGCCATTTTTTTTTCTGCTTTTCGCCTTTTTTTTTTTTTTTTCTTTACGCTGCTTTTTTTTTGTTTGGGTTTTTCCGATTTTTTTCGCGTCATTTTTTTAATAATATTTAAACAGGGTTATTACTTACTCCCCCCCCCCCCATACACACACCTACAAACACCTGGGCAACGCCGGGTACCCCCGCTAGTTACAATATAAATGTTTGTTTGCATCATTTAGATTCTTCAGACGACCATTCTCATTTTGAGTGTCATTTTCACAACGTTTCAGCCAATGTAACCTCCGACTTTGTTCAGGTGTATCTTGTCGAACTCTGGAATTTTTCTTTATCCACTACACCACGGGTCCTTGTGCAAAGACCCGTGACACAGTGGACAAAGTACTTGGTAAAATTCAGTTGTAAAATTACACTTTTATGGAGGTTGAAGGTTCAATCCTCATTGCGAGTGACATTCAAAAATACAATTGCGAATAACTTAGGACTTCTACCCAGTCATGGCCGACAGAACAAAGCATGCTACGTCCATGGTTAAAATAAAGGTTTCCGTTTGAAATTCCGTGCAGATTCCTGAATTCGACAGAAAGATTCCCTGAATTTGACAAAATACACTTAAAGGTCGGAGGTTACATTAACCGAAACGTGAAAATAGAACTGAAGACGAGAACCGTAGGTTAAAGAGTGCAAATAAGATGAATGTGATTGTTTTTATTGAAAAATAAAACTTTATCAAGTTTGTTTTTTTAAGCTTTTGGAACATGATATTTTCATTTTGTCACAGTCATAGAGACTTATTTTTGTTTCTTTAATATACAGAGGAATTCTGGACAAGAAGCAAAATATGCTCCCAATGTTATCCACTCATATTTAAAGAGTTCACTTAAAAAAAAAAAATTTTAAAAAAAGGAAAAAAAAAAGGAAAAAAAAAGGAAAAAAAAAGGAAAAAAAAAGAAAAAAGGAAAAAAAAGGAAAAAAAGAAAAGAAAAAAGGAAAAAAAAGAAAAGAAAAAAGGAAAAAAAAGAAAAGAAAAAAGGAAAAAAAAGAAAAAAAGAAAAGAAAAAAAGGAAAGAAAAAAAGAAAAGAAAAAAAGGAAAGAAAAAAAGGAAAGAAAAAAAGAAAAGAAAAAAAGAAAAAAAAAGAAAAAAGAAAAGAAAAAAAGAAAAAAAAAAGATTTATAACGTTTTTAATTAATGCATACCTGAAATTAATTTAAACAATGGCAGTTTCTGTGTCACAGTTGATCCGCCAACTCCCCCATCCCTCACACTTGAAGATTTCATAATTTATGTTACAATTATGCTTTCCTTTTGTCTATAAACATTGTTTTGTTTTTTTAAACAAGCAAGAATAGTATAAAGACATGTCTATTTATTTCCCTCTCCCCACAAGGGCAGAGTTAGACACAAGGTCGATTTTTACATATGAGGAAAATTCAGCTCTTCAAACATGTGACAATCTGGATTGGAAGAAAAAGAAAAATTACCTTAGTTTAGAAGGATCTCCCCCTCACAAAGCAAAAACAAAAAAAAGATGAAGTGCAGTATCATAACACTTTACTTCTAACCAAAAGGGCAAAACATTATATATCATATGCAGATAAGATAGGTCTAATTTATGACATCCTATGTAATAATTTATATCTTACAAAGATTATATCATAATTTAGATATGTCATAAATCCTAAGTCAGAATCAGATATTTTCATAAATAAAAAAAAGTATATAACGGAACGTTAAGCAATAAAAAGTGATGTATGTATAATAAGATTGGCTGATAACCGAGGCACAACGTAGTATGACAAGTCGAGCACCCCAAAATCTAGTATGTAATTAGATACGCGAGGGTAACCCAAGATACAATCTTACCAGACAAGAATTTAGTTATGAAATTAGACACTTATAAAAAAAAAAAAAAAAAAAAGAAAGAAAATATGTGGAAATCTTATGTGCTTACTAGCTTCCCTGAACATTAACCCAGTCTAATGAGGGGTAAACTATTCTTTCAACCAACCTCTTAACCCCTTTCCTTCCCTACTCAGCTCTTGAAGGGCTAACCTTTTGACTAGGATGTCTATAGTCCGGGGGATTAAATACTGATCGTTGGTGTTCAGTGGTTGTACAGAATACTCCCGATATTAAAAAAAAAAATCTTTGATGTACGTACTCATGACAGAACAAAAAGATCATATTCCAAAAATCGCATAAATCGATCAAGTAGTTTTATTTTTAAAATTCTCCTCTTGCTGTTATTTCAAATGATCTGAAGGGATCTCACCAGGAGGAGACTTGATTCCAAACTTCCATTATATTTTAAAGTTCTTTATATTATTCTTTTTTATATTTATATCAGATAACTATCAATGATAAATATTTCTCATGTTATATCTCCCCTCTTTGGAAATAGGGTACAATTATGAATATCTCCAGTATACAATAATCCTTAAACGGTGTGAAATTTATTTTATGTATGAAAACCAAAGATCATTTGAAATAATATTAGCAAGTTTTAGTCTCCCCTCCATCAAGGCCAGAGGTTTTGGGGGAATATATATATATGTTCAGTGGTTGTACAGAATACTCCCTATATATATATATATATATATATATATTTATATATATATATATATATATATATATATAAAGTTTGTTTTATTTGTCAGATCTTTAATACTTTTTCCATATAGTGAATTGATAGCAAAGTTCCTGCTGTTTTTTTTTTGTTTTTTTAATTTTTGGAAGGGGTGTCTTTTTTTTTTTTTTTTTCTTAATCTTTTGTTTTTCCAAATTTGAAATCTATTCCCTCTACTTTGGGATCATTTTAAAGTCTCTTTATTTTGTTTGGTTTGTTTTCAATTTTAGTTTTTTTTTGGGGGGGGGGGGATCAGCTCAAAATTGAAATGTGATGGGGAAAAAAAAAAAAAAATGAAATTTTTTTTTGCTATTATTTTTATTTTTGTTTTGCTTCTTGAATATCTTGATAAAAATTGAAAAGTTGTAAACATAAAAAAAAAAACAAATACATAAATTATTTTGGTGCTCATGCATTATATTAGATTTCTTCAATAAAAATAAAAAATGCATATGGAGTAAAAAAACAAAAAACAAAAAAAAAAACAATAGTACAAAGTTAGATGATACATCAGAATCAGTAAAAATTCCAAAATTGATGAATAATAGGTGTGTGCTTTTGTTTTTATAGGAGGATTATCTAAGGGAAACAACTCCCATTTAAAAAAAAAAAAAAAAAAAAAAAAAGCCTTGTTGAAACAGTTTACAAAAATTAATTTGAAAAAATTATATCATATTGATTTCTTCTGATTTTTGGTTTCATGCTAAAAGGCATATCCAGAAATTGCTGGGGACCAAAACTGAGATGTTCCAGCGCTTCTACAGAATTGGTACGAATTGGAGTTTTCAGATAAAAAAAAAAATGGTTTCAACTGATATTTTTTTGTCAATTCTAATAAGTTACAATGGTAGCTTCTAAATTATGCAGTCGAAATTACTTGAATATGATTGAATTATTAAAAAAAAACAACTTTAATCATGTTAGCAGGTGAAAAATTGCCCCCATTTTGTTTAAATCAAAACGGAAAATTTGACAAAAGAAAAAAGAAATCCACAAAAACTCCCATGTTTTACGATCGTTTTCATCAAATTTTATTTTTATTTTCTTTAATAAATAATCTAGCTTATCGATTTTTGTAATTTTTGGATATAATCATCTTAAAAATATGAGGAATACCTAGATACCATTGTTTTCATGTGAAATTATTATGAGGTATTAGTATTACGAGTTCCGAAATTTTGTCCCAACAGTGTAGAAGTGCCGATGTTTCACCTTCATCTCATGGAGTTTCTTTGTCAGAAAGGGAGAAGTATACACCTTACATAATTCTAGCAATAAGGGATCAATACGTGATAAAAAAATTTTATTAATTAACACAAGTTCCTTTATTTTTTGTAATTTGATATTATTTCATTGTTACAGGTTTTTTTTGTTTTTTCTTTGTTTTTTGTATGTTAATTAACAAGTTTAATTATTTTATTACTAAACATTGTTTCATTTTTAGTTTGTTGTTTCCTTTTTCGGTTGATTTACCAATTATAATTGTACAAGTATATTATTCGTGTATTAATATTTTTCATTTGTATTCAGTTTTGTTATTATTCAAAAATTTGTGTATTTTTTTTTTTTTTTTTTTTGTTAAAGCTTATTAATTAAAGTTTCATTTTCGTAAACTGTTTCGACAATGCTTCTTTTTTTTTTTTTTTTCTAAATGGGAGTTATCTCCCTTAGATATACCTCCTCTAAAACAAGCGCCGAATAATGATTGAATAGAATTACAAGTAAAAATAAAATTCATCGAATAACGCAATTTTATCATAGGGGGAAGGGGGGGGGTAACTTAAGGTGTCTTATCAATTAACGCGTTGACCAAATAATTCTAATTCTTGATCGGCCAATAAGTATACATATTTTGCTACATCTTATCTCATTTTCGTTATTCAAATAAATTATTATTTCGATGTGTGATTTTTGCTCCTAAAAAGTTTCTTAAAATGAGCAAACAAAAGAAAAGGTTTCTTGTATTCTGTATGACAAACCGAGTTATTTCCCTTGTTTCATTTCAAATTAAAAAATTGTGAATTATATATAGATACTTTTTTTGTAAAAAATAAGTTCTAGCAGACATAATTAATCATTTTTTAGAATTTTTATAATTTTGATATCACAAGTACATCATGTTTTCACCTGAAATGCGTTCTTAGAGTTTTTTTTTTTTTTTTTTTTAGACATCCACTTATAATGCACAAACACCTATTTTTTTAGTAAACCATTTAAATTTAAAAATCAGCAAGAACTTAGTTGTTAACCCATTAGATCCACTGTTTTTAAGAAGTATACAATAACACCTGCTTTAGTTTGTTTTTTTTTGTCTGTTTTTTTTTTTTCAAACAATTAATTGTTTTGGCAATGTGAGGATGGCCCTGAAAACTAATATAAATCTAGTCTAACTCAAAGATTTCATTCGACAATATATCAGAAAATTAATTTCATTTGTAATATATATTCTTGCGAAATTGATTCAAACAAAGAATATGTTTGCGTTTCAATATGTTGCACAAAAAAAATGCAATGTTAGAAACTTTTTTTTACAGCCTGATGGACCTACAATAAAATTTAGTAATAGAATTCATTTTTTTCAAATTTAATTTTCGAATTCATTAATTAAATTCATTTTATATCTACATTCTTATTTCTTAAATACAAAAACATTTTAATAAGAAATGTTTCAATATAACTACACTCAAAGAGTAAATCTTAAAAATAATTTTTAAATAATATTTTAAAAAACAAAAAATAAAAACAAAAAAAAAAAAAAACGCTTGGTGCTTATTTAGAATTAAATCTATTTTCAAAACAAAATACAGAAGATTTTTTATTTAAAATGTATAATGGAAATACCCATCACCGAACAAAGATGTCATATTCCAAAAATTATAAATTGATCAAGAGGCTTTTTTTTTTAATTATGATTAAATGTTATTACTAAGCGAGTGGTTATGTTTTGATCATAAAAGGGAGACAACTCAATTTGAACTATCAAAATCAACCTTATAAGGGATATAATTTCCTATAAAAAAAAAAAAAAATCACTAAAAAATCGATTTTCTGTATTAAAAAATACAATCAATTCATGTGATTTTTGGAATCTTTCATTGTAGATGGATACATATAGCATATATATTTTTCTGCGATTTAGTTTTTTTTTTTTTTAAATAGGTTTAATACTAAATAAGCACCCAACTTTTTTTCCTATTTCTTTTATATGACAGGGGCATGTGCGAAAAGTAATGATTTTATCTGAATAAGAATTAGATTAGACTTGTACTTTTGACTTTAAACTTTAATTAAAACAGAAAAGTGTCATTTATTCAACAGTCTAACAGCTTGAAAATTACTTTTGAATGTCATGATAATAAACATTCATTATTCAGAGATTTAAAAAAAAAAATGGTTGACTTGTTTTCACTACTGTAACACTCGGTTATTTGAAAGTAATTTTGAAGCCTTTTAACCTTCAAATGAAAAAATTATTTCTGACTGCAATTAATGTTTAAAGTCGAAAATATTCTCTTTTTATCGTCCTAAAAAAACAAAAAACAAAACTATATCAGTGTGTATGCGTGTGTGTGTGTGTGTTTTTAAATAAACACTCGGTCTGATGGCTGGCTGGAAATAGAATACGGAAGTTAAATAAAAAAAGATTTGGAATGGTCTGGACATTGATGAGTTTCATGGTCATCTCGCCCACAGATAGTACAGTGAATCGTTGGTGCTTCTTGTCGGCAGGTTGTGATTACTGGTGAGACACCAATCGAAGATTGCTTTGTCTCCATCATGTGAGTTTTATTACGGCTTGACCAGGTATTGCGACTGTCCCCTGCTTCTAACGACATGTCAACATTGTGGTTATTGTCTGTGAGGATTGACGCCACCGGTGCTTTACATTCTACAGTCCAAGAATTTTTTTCTGAAGTTTGCAACATTTTACCAATTTGGTCGAGAGACAAATCAGCATTGCTTTGAATATTGGAGATGTTGGTTCCGGACCCTTGACGGGGCTGGTTCCATATTTTTGAAGATGGAGAAGATGTACATGAAGAATTTGAAGATGAAGAAGAATTGGAGAGGGCGCCGTTATTCTTCTGCCCTTTCCCCTTTGTGGAATTGCTTGAACTTGGTTCAGGCACAAGACGCTTGGCCACAAACCGTATTTTCGCATTACTGTTATCCCGACTCGAGAAGACTGTCCTCGACGACGGCAGTTTATCACAATGATAATTAAACATGTAGGAGTTACGATGTAATGTGGCACTTTGATTCTCGCAAGCCTTTTCAGCAACCCGGGCTGCGTAACTGCCTCGAATCATCTCGGGGGCTGTATCGACCGGCTGCACTGGTTGTTGTGTGGCAAGAATATTATTATTTATAAAAGTGGTTGGCAACTCCTCTTCGTCAGCTTTTGCTGGGGTCACATAAGCCGTTTCCAGTGTCTTTTCTAAAAAGTCCGGCTCAAATGGATTCCAACTCATCGGCTCAACAATTGGCTTCTTAAATTCAAATTCATTGATACTTTTATTCCACAGGAAGTCAGGTACAGCCTCAACATTATCGTCCATTTTGTGTGAGGGTTCTAATCCAGGGGGCGGGCTACAGGGAAGAGAAGAAGTGAAATGAGATGGACTAATTAATTCAGGTGTCTGGCGTCGTTGAGAGCTGTTGTTTTCTGCAATTGAAACTACAGGTATTTGCTCGCCGCATATGTCCGTTGGCTCAGATGGCAGCGACAAAGGAAATGAACTGGCGTAGTTAGAACCAGGATCTTCAGAAACAGAGAGGGTCGTTGTCAGTGGTGAAGTGTTATTTGAAAAACGGCAATCAGCAGGAGCTGCTGGGGAAGGGGAAGAAACAGGTGACCAGCGATCAGGTATCTCTATATTATCTCCATTCGTGTCGCAGGGGTGCGCATGGCTTCCAACATTATTAATACTACTGCTACTACTACTACCACCAACACCACTGATCGGAGCCATCGTTACCGGCAAGGGAGTTGCAGGACCTGGAAAAAAACAAAAAGGTATAGGAATTTATTATCATTGTAGAAACAATGAAGGAATTAAATATTTTTTGAATTGAAAGCCATGTTTAATTTTAGAAGAGTTTCCAAAGGGTAGCCAATATGTATGTCATAAGATGAAAAATAGAGCTTTAGGTGTGTAGCTAATCTGTACAAGTGTGGCACAACGATAAGCCCCCTTTTTGTGGAGCTGGGGTTTCCTCGCATTAATAAACCTTGGGTAGCCAATAACAAAGAATAATGTTTTAGGTGTGTAGCTAATCTGTACAAGTCTTGATATTTTATTTCATATTTTAATTTTAAAATTGATTTTTAAAGCTAAGCCAAGAATCGTCAGTATCTTATTTTATTTCTTTTCTTAATTTGTAATTGTTGTCAGTGAAGAGATGTGTATGCATAAAAAGAGTGAGAGAGATTTGTTAATTTTTTTTTTTTACTTATCGTCTGTGTGTGAAAAGAGAAATAAAGAGAAACAGAGAAAGAAGATCTTTAAAAAAAAAAAAAAAGTGAACAGCCATTTACAAGAGAAAGAAAAGATACAGGAGTCTGCACATATGCATAGAAGGAGCAAGAGGAAAAGGGTGAACACACAAAGAAAAAGAGAGAGAGAGACAGAGACTAGAAAAGAAAAAGAGAGAGAGAGACAGAGACTAGAAAAGAAAAACAGAGAGAGAGACAGAGACTAGAAAAGAAAAAGAGAGAGAGAGACAGAGACTAGAAAAGAAAAAGAGAGAGAGAGAGACAGAGACTAGAAAAGAAAAAGAGAGAGAGAGAGACAGAGACTAGAAAAGAAAAAGAGAGAGAGAGAGACAGAGACTAGAAAAGAAAAAGAGAGAGAGAGAGACAGAGACTAGAAAAGAAAAAGAGAGAGAGACAGAGACTAGAAAAGAAAAAGAGAAAGAGAGACAGAGACTAGAAAAGAAAAACAGAGAGAGAGACAGAGACTAGAAAAGAAAAACAGAAAGAGAGACAGAGACTAGAAAAGAAAAAGAGAGAGAGAGACAGAGACTAGAAAAGAAAAAGAGAGAGAGAGAGACAGAGACTAGAAAAGAAAAAGAGAGAGAGAGAGACAGAGACTAGAAAAGAAAAAGAGAGAGAGAGAGACAGAGACTAGAAAAGAAAAAGAGAGAGAGAGACAGAGACTAGAAAAGAAAAAGAGAGAGAGAGAGACAGAGACTAGAAAAGAAAAAGAGAGAGAGAGAGACAGAGACTAGAAAAGAAAAAGAGAGAGAGAGAGACAGAGACTAGAAAAGAAAAAGAGAGAGAGACAGAGACTAGAAAAGAAAAAGAGAAAGAGAGACAGAGACTAGAAAAGATAAAGAGAAAGAGAGACAGAGACTAGAAAAGATAAAGAGAGAGAGAGATAGAGACTAGAAAAGATAAAGAGAGAGAGAGACAGAGACTAGAAAAGAAAAAGAGAGAGACAGAGAGACAGAGACTAGAAAAGAAAAAGAGAGAGAGAGAGACAGAGACTAGAAAAGAAAAAGAGAGAGAGAGAGACAGAGACTAGAAAAGAAAAAGAGAGAGAGAGACAGAGACTAGAAAAGAAAAAGAGAGAGAGAGACAGAGACTAGAAAAGAAAAAGAGAGAGACAGAGACTAGAAAAGAAAAAGAGAGAGACAGAGACTAGAAAAGAAAAAGTGAGAGAGACAGAGATTAGAAAAGAAAAAGAGAGAGACAGAGACTAGAAAAGAAAAAGAGAGACAGAGACTAGAAAAGAAAAAGAGAGACAGAGACTAGAAAAGAAAAAGAGAGACAGAGACTAGAAAAGAAAAAGAGAGACAGAGACTAGAAAAGAAAAAGAGAGACAGAGACTAGAAAAGAAAAAGAGAGAGAGACAGAGACTAGAAAAGAAAAAGAGAGAGAGAGAGACACAGACTAGAAAAGAACAAGAGATACAGAGACTAGAAAAGAAAAAGAGAGAGAGAGAGACAGAGACTAGAAAAGAAAAAGAGAGACAGAGACTAGAAAAGAAAAAGAGAGACAGAGACTAGAAAAGAAAAAGAGAGACAGAGACTAGAAAAGAAAAAGAGAGACAGAGACTAGAAAAGAAAAAGAGAGACAGAGACTAGAAAAGAAAAAGAGAGACAGAGACTAGAAAAGAAAAAGAGAGACAGAGACTAGAAAAGAAAAAGAGAGACAGAGACTAGAAAAGAAAAAGAGAGAGAGACAGAGACTAGAAAAGAAAAAGAGAGAGAGAGAGACAGAGACTAGAAAAGAACAAGAGATACAGAGACTAGAAAAGAAAAAGAGAGAGAGAGAGACAGAGACTAGAAAAGAAAAAGAGAGACAGAGACTAGAAAAGAAAAAGAGAGACAGAGACTAGAAAAGAAAAAGAGAGACAGAGACTAGAAAAGAAAAAGAGAGACAGAGACTAGAAAAGAAAAAGAGAGACAGAGACTAGAAAAGAAAAAGACAGAGACTAGAAAAGAAAAAGAGAGAGAGAGACAGAGACTAGAAAAGAAAAAGAGAGAGAGAGACAGAGACTAGAAAAGAAAAAGAGAGAGAGAGACAGAGACTAGAAAAGAAAAAGAGAGAGAGAGACAGAGACTAGAAAAGAAAAAGAGAGAGAGAGACAGAGACTAGAAAAGAAAAAGAGAGAGAGAGACAGAGACTAGAAAAGAAAAAGAGAGAGAGAGACAGAGATTAGAAAAGAAAAAGAGAGAGAGAGACAGAGACTAGAAAAGAAAAAGAGAGGGAGAGACAGAGACTAGAAAAGAAAATGAGAGACAGAGACTAGAAAAGAAAAAGAGAGACAGAGACTAGAAAAGAAAAAGAGAGACAGAGACTAGAAAAGAAAAAGAGAGAGAGAGACTAGAAAAGAAAAAGAGAGAGAGACTGAGACTAGAAAAGAAAAAGAGAGAGAGACAGAGACTAGAAAAGAAAATGAGAGACAGAAACTAGAAAAGAAAAAGAGAGACAGAGACAAGAAAAGACAATGAGAGACAGAGACTAGAAAAGAAAAAGAGAGACAGAGACTAGAAAAGAAAAAGAGAGAGAGAGACAGAGACTAGAAAAGAAAAAGAGAGACAGAGACTAGAAAAGAAAAAGAGAGACAGAGACTAGAAAAGAAAAAGAGAGACAGAGACTAGAAAAGAAAAAGAGAGACAGAGACTAGAAAAGAAAAAGAGAGACAGAGACTAGAAAAGAAAAAGAGAGACAGAGACTAGAAAAGAAAAAGAGAGACAGAGACTAGAAAAGAAAAAGAGAGACAGAGACTAGAAAAGAAAAAGAGAGACAGAGACTAGAAAAGAAAAAGAGAGACAGAGACTAGAAAAGAAAAAGAGAGACAGAGACTAGAAAATAAAAAAGAGAGACAGAGACTAGAAAAGATAAAGATAGACAGAGACTAGAAAAGAAAAAGAGAGACAGAGACTAGAAAAGAAAAAGAGAGACAGAGACTAGAAAAGAAAAAGAGAGACAGAGACTAGAAAAGAAAAAGAGAGACAGAGACTAGAAAAGAAAAAGAGAGACAGAGACTAGAAAAGAAAAAGAGAGACAGAGACTAGAAAAGAAAAAGAGAGACAGAGACTAGAAAAGAAAAAGAGAGACAGAGACTAGAAAAGAAAAAGAGAGACAGAGACTTGAAAAGAAAAAGAGAGACAGAGACTAGAAAAGAAAAAGAGAGACAGAGACTAGAAAGAAAAAGAGAGGCAGAGACTAGAAAAGAAAAAGAGAGACAGAGACTAGAAAAGAAAAAGAGAGAGAGAGAGAGACTAGAAAAGAAAAAAAGAGAAAGAGACTAGAAAAGAAAAAGAGAGACAGAGACTAGAAAAGAAAATGAGAGACAGAGACTAGAAAAGAAAAAGAGAGAGAGAGAGAGACTAGAAAAGAAAATGAAAGACAGAGACTAGAAAAGAAAAAGAGACAGAGACAAGAAAAGAAAAAGAGAGACAGAGACTAGAAAAGAAAAAGAGAGAGAGAGACAGAGACTAGAAAAGAAAAAGAGAGAGAGAGACAGAGACTAGAAAAGAAAAAGAGAGAGAGAGAGACAGAGACTAGAAAAGAAAAAGAGAGGGAGAGACAGAGACTAGAAAAGAAAATGAGAGACAGAGACTAGAAAAGAAAATGAGAGACAGAGACTAGAAAAGAAAATAAGAGACAGAGACTAGAAAAGAAAAAGAGAGAGAGAGAGACTAGAAAAGAAAAAAAGAGAAAGAGACTAGAAAAGAAAAAGAGAGACAGAGACTAGAAAAGAAAATGAGAGACAGAGACTAGAAAAGAAAAAGAGAGAGAGAGAGACTAGAAAAGAAAATGAAAGACAGAGACTAGAAAAGAAAAAGAGACAGAGACAAGAAAAGAAAAAGAGAGACAGAGACTAGAAAAGAAAAAGAGAGAGAGAGACAGAGACTAGAAAAGAAAAAGAGAGAGAGAGACAGAGACTAGAAAAGAAAAAGAGAGAGAGAGAGACAGAGACTAGAAAAGAAAAAGAGAGGGAGAGACAGAGACTAGAAAAGAAAATGAGAGACAGAGACTAGAAAAGAAAATGAGAGACAGAGACTAGAAAAGAAAAAGAGAGACAGAGACTAGAAAAGAAAAAGAGAAACAGAGACTAGAAAAGAAAATGAGAGACAGAGACTAGAAAAGAAAAAGAGAGACAGAGACTAGAAA
Source organism: Euprymna scolopes (assembly GCF_053919585.1). Classification (NCBI taxonomy): domain Eukaryota; kingdom Metazoa; phylum Mollusca; class Cephalopoda; order Sepiida; family Sepiolidae; genus Euprymna; species Euprymna scolopes. Next base: position 101,032,078 of record NC_136504.1, on the reverse strand, counting down.
AGAAAAAGAGAGACAGAGACTAGAAAAGAAAAAGAGAGACAGAGACTAGAAAAGAAAAAGAGAGAGAGACTAGAAAAGAAAAAGAGAGACAGAGACTAGAAAAGAAAAAGAGAGACAGAGACTAGAAAAGAAAAAGAGAGACAGAGACTAGAAAAGAAAAAGAGAGAGAGACAGAGACTAGAAAAGAAAAAGAGAGAGAGAGACAGAGACTAGAAAAGAAAAAGAGAGAGAGACAGAGACTAGAAAAGAAAATGAGAGACAGAGACTAGAAAAGAAAAAGAGAGACAGAGACAATAAAAGAAAATGAGAGACAGAGACTAGAAAAGAAAAAGAGAGACAGAGACTAGAAAAGAAAAAGAGAGACAGAGACTAGAAAAGAAAAAGAGAGACAGAGACTAGAAAAGAAAAAGAGAGAGAGAGACAGAGACTAGAAAAGAAAATGAGAGACAGAGACTAGAAAAGAAAAAGAGAGACAGAGACTAGAAAAGAAAAAGAGAGAGACAGACACGAGAAAAGAAAAAGAGAGAGAGAGAGAGACAGAGACTAGAAAAGAAAAAGAGAGAGACAGAGACAGAGACTAGAAAAGAAAAAGAGAGAGAGACAGAGACTAGAAAACAAAAGAGAGACAGAGACTAGAAAAGAAAAAGAGAGGGACAGAGACTAGAAAAGAAAAAGTGAGAGAGACAGAGACTAGAAAAGAAAAAGTGAGAGAGACAGAGACTAGAAAAGAAAAAGAGAGGGAGACAGAGACTAGAAAAGAAAAAGAGAGGGACAGAGACTAGAAAAGAAAAAGAGAGAGACAGAAACTAGAAAAGAAAAAGAGAGAGACAGAGACTAGAAAAGAAAAAGAGACAGAGACTAGAAAAGAAAAAGAGAGAGACTAGACAAGAAAAAGAGAGAGACTAGAAAAGAAAAAGAGAGAGACTAGAAAAGAAAAAGAGAGAGACTAGAAAAGAAAGAGAGACTAGGAAAGAAAAAGAGAGACAGAGACAAGAAAAGAAAAAGAAAGAGAGAGAGACTAGAAAAGAAAAATAGAGAGAGAGACTAGAAAAGAAAAAGAGAGAGAGAGACAAGAAAAGAAAAAGAGAGAGAGAGACTAGAAAAGAAAAAGAGAGAGAGAGACTAGAAAAGAAAAAGAGAGAGAGAGACTAGAAAAGAAAAAGAGAGATAGAGACTAGAAAAGAAAAAGAGAGAGAGAGACTAGAAAAGAAAAAGAGAGAGAGAGACTAGAAAAGAAAAAGAGAGAGAGAGACTAGAAAAGAAAAAGAGAGAGAGAGACTAGAAAAGAAAAAGAGAGACTAGAAAAGAAAAAGAGAGAGAGAGACTAGAAAAGAAAAAGAGAGAGAGACTAGAAAAGAAAAAGAGAGAGAGACTAGAAAAGAAAAAGAGAGACAGAGACTAGAAAAGAAAAAGAGAGACAGAGACTAGAAAAGAAAAAGAGAGAGAGAGACTAGAAAAGAAAAAGAGAGAGACAGAGACTAGAAAAGACAAAGAGAGACCGAGACTAGAAAAGAAAAAGAGAGACCGAGACTAGAAAAGAAAAAGAGAGACAGAGACTAGAAAAGGAAAAGAGAGACAGAGACTAGAAAAGAAAAAGAGAGACAGAGACTAGAAAAGAAAAAGAGAGACAGAGACTAGAAAAGAAAAAGAGAGAGACAGAGACTAGAAAAGAAAAAGAGAGAGACAGAGACTAGAAAAGAAAAAGAGAGAGACAGAGACTAGAAAAGAAAAAGAGAGAGACAGAGACTAGAAAAGAAAAAGAGAGAGACAGAGACTAGAAAAGAAAAAGAGAGACAGAGACTAGAAAAGAAAAAGGGAGACAGAGACTAGAAAAGAAAAAGAGAGACAGAGACTAGAAAAGAAAAAGAGAGACAGAGACTAGAAAAGAAAAAGAGAGACAGAGACTAGAAAAGAAAAAGAGAGACAGAGACTAGAAAAGAAAAAGAGAGACAGAGACTAGAAAAGAAAAAGAGAGACAGAGACTAGAAAAGAAAAAGAGAGACAGAGACTAGAAAAGAAAAAGAGAGAGAGACTAGAAAAGAAAAAGAGAGAGAGAGACTAGAAAAGAAAAAGAGAGAGAGACTAGAAAGGAAAAAGAGAGAGAGACTAGAAAGGAAAAAGAGAGAGAGACTAGAAAAGAAAAAGAGAGAGAGAGACTAGAAAAGAAAAAGAGAGACTAGAAAAGAAAAAGAGGAGGACTAGAAAAGAAAAAGAGAGAGAGACTAGAAAAGAAAAAGAGAGAGAGACTAGAAAAGAAAAAGAGAGAGAGACTAGAAAAGAAAAAGAGAGAGAGACTAGAAAAGAAAAAGAGAGAGAGACTAGATAAGAAAAATAGAGAGAGAGACTAGAAAAGAAAAATAGAGAGAGAGACTAGAAAAGAAAAATAGAGAGAGAGACTAGAAAAGAAAAATAGAGAGAGAGACTAGAAAAGAAAAATAGAGAGAGAGACTAGAAAAGAAAAAGAGAGAGACAGAGACTAGAAAAGAAAAAGAGAGAGACAGAGACTAGAAAAGAAAAAGAGAGAGACAGAGACTAGAAAAGAAAAAGAGAGAGACAGAGACTAGAAAAGAAAAAGAGAGAGACAGAGACTAGAAAAGTAAAAGAGAGACTAGAAAAGAAAAAGAGAGACTAGAAAAGAAAAAGAGAGAGACAGAGACTAGAAAAGAAAAAGAGAGAGACAGAGACTAGAAAAGAAAAAGAGAGAGACAGAGACTAGAAAAGAAAAAGAGAGAGACAGAGACTAGAAAAGAAAAAGAGAGAGACAGAGACTAGAAAAGTAAAAGAGAGACTAGAAAAGAAAAAGAGAGACTAGAAAAGAAAAAGAGAGAGAGAGACTAGAAAAGAAAAAGAGAGAGAGAGACTAGAAAAGAAAAAGAGAGAGAGAGACTAGAAAAGAAAAAGAGAGAGAGAGACTAGAAAAGAAAAAGAGAGAGAGAGACTAGAAAAGAAAAAGAGAGAGAGAGACTAGAAAAGAAAAAGAGAGAGAGAGAGACTAGAAAAGAAAAAGAGAGAGACAGAGACTAGAAAAGAAAATGAGAGACAGAGACTAGAAAAGAAAATGAGAGACAGAGACTAGAAAAGAAAATGAGAGAGAGAGAGACTAGAAAAGAAAAGGCGAGAGACTAGAAAAGAAAAGGCGAGAGAGTAGAAAAGAAAAGGCGAGAGAGTAGAAAAGAAAAGGCGAGAGAGTAGAAAAGAAAAGGCGAGAGAGTAGAAAAGAAAAGGAGAGAGAGTAGAAAAGAAAAGGAGAGAGAGTAGAAAAGAAAAGGAGAGAGAGAGCGACTACAATAGAAACATGCATGCAAAAAGGTTATGGGCCATGAAAAAGAAGAAAAGGAAAATTTGATGGCTAAAGAGGTTGGTTGGTTAGTTGTTTTTGTTTTACGGCATATCAAGACTTTTCAGGCTATTTAATGCCGAATTCAGTGATTTTGAAGAAAAGTTTTTTAATAGAATATATTTGTTTTTTTTCAAGTCAGTTTCTATTTAACCCATAGTTGGGACCCTAACAGGTACTACCACTCCGGGTCAGAGTGGACCTGGGAGCAATGGCAATTAAAGGGTGGCTCCACACTCCCCAAAACCCACAAGCTTAGGCCTCACCATTGGATATAGTTTAAGGTCATATCCAGGACCGGCTAAAGAGGTAGTTAGAGGCAAAGAAACGGGAAGCAACTGCAGGACAGCAAAATTCATGGTATTCTTTTGAACTGTTATAAATGATACATTAAAGATGGTGAAATCCTGTTGCACCTTTAAACAACAAGCCACACATGTGTCGTCCCCCTCTGGTGCCACAAAAAATAGTGAAGAAATGATGAATGTGAGAAGTGTGAAGGGCCAACATTGCCTTCACATTTTCCCCAAGTTTCAGAAAAATCTAATGGATGCGGCAAAAGTTATGGGGTAAAAAGTGTCATTTTTTGCAATTTTGAGGCATTTGTGAACGCCGAATTACAGTGAAAATGGACAAACAGTGTAGTTTCACGTCTTAAGACATGTATATTTGAATTCAGCACCATGGAAAACCACTATATAGACATACATATCAAATTCTTGAGTAATATGAAAAAAAGAGCTCCAAAAAGGCATGTTTTTAGCCTTAAAAGTCCCAGAGAGATGCGAACCAGAATTTTGCCAGGATCACCCATACTGAATTTATATTAAGAACACTGGCCTCCACATTTTGGCCAAGTTACAGGAAAATCTAATGGATGGATCAAACGCTATGAGGCAAAAAGTGTCATTTTTGGCAATTTTGGGGCATTTTTGACCTCTTTTGAGCCCCTGGGGACGCCGAATCCCAGTGTAAATGGATAATGGTGCAGTTTCAGGCCTTAACACATGTATATTTGAGTTGACCACCATGAAAAACCACTATATAGTCAAACATATCAAGTTTTTGTTGAGAAATTTGTAAAAAGAGCCACAAAAAGGGGTGTTTTTAGCACTAAAAGTCCCCGGGGACACAAACCAGAATTTTGCCAGGGTCACCCATATTGGATTTATATTAAGAACAATGAGCTCCACATTTTCGCCAAGTTCCAGAAAATCTAACGGATGGATCAAAAAATATGTCACTTTTGCCCATTTTTGACCTCTTTTGAGCCCCTGGGGACGCAACAAGAATTTTCGCAAAAAGAAGTTTTTTTACTGTGCCACATCTATTTAATAAAATAGAATTTGTGGCAAAATTTCAGGAAAAACTAATTGACGGTTATCTGGCAATCGTCCGGAATATCCGACGCACGGAAGCACGGATGCCACTAAAAACATAAGTAGCTCTCCGATAAATCAGGGGACCAATATATATTCGGACAAAATTTAACAGAGTCCTCACAGGCGGATCGAAGATCCAAATCTTTACTGGGAAACCGTCTGACCTAAGACCATGGTTAGTAGCTCTAAAAAAGAAAGAGCGTGTCTACCAGATAACAAACCCAGACCTAGTAAACTTGGCATACGACTTTACGGATGGTCTAGTATGAGAAAAGATCAGAGAATATCTCAGTAATCATCTGAATTGCACCAGTAAAGATCTGCTCAATCAAGTAGCGGCTTAGTACAGCGAGTTCACAAATGCCAATGACACCACTTGGGCTCTAATAAGAATCAAGCAGGATTGAGAAAAGTTACTAGCAGACTTAGCAAGTAGGATGAACAGACTTGCTAAGTTGAGATGCAGAGATGAGCAAAAGTTCAGCCGTGCAAGGGTAATTAGCTGAATTCTTCATATATACTTTAAGCAACCCCTTTATCATGGAGGATGTGGCCAAATCAAAGCCAACAACATTATCGGAGGCTTTGTTTGCTGCGAAACAAAGCAAAAGGATATATGAACGACTCCAGAGTGGCCACATGAAGGAGCAGGCTATCATGTGATAGCGCATTAAATAGCACTAACGGGCATCAGAGAGCAAGGCGAGCCCCAACTAGACTTAGAGTACCCCCCAAAAAATATATCTTTGTTTAATCATTTATAAAAGAAAAAAAAAAATTTTTAATATGGGGGGGGGGGGGGTCAAGACAAGAACTGATTTTTATTCTACAATCTAATTTACATGTTTGTACAGACACTCGTGTAAATTAGATGTCCATGCTGAAAAAAAAAAAAAAAAAAAAAAATGGAATGATTCTTTCTCTAAATGTTATCCGAGACATGATTCCATAAAAAAAAATTGTGTAATTAGATAAAAAAAAAAAATAATTTTGTAATTGGATAAAAAATAAAAACAAAATTTTGTAATTATAAAAAAAAATTGTAATTGTAATTGGATAAAAATTGCAATTGTAATTGGATAAAAAAAAAATAATCCAATTACAAAAATTACAAAATTATATATATATATATAATATATATTATATATATATAAATAATAATTTTTGTAATTGGATAAAAAAAAAAATAATTTTTGTAATTGGATAAAAAAAAAAATAATTTTGTAATTAGATAAAAAAAAAATAATTTTGTAATTGGATAAAAAAAAATCTTTGTATCTGAATTTAATCTTTCCAGATTCGAATAGTCTTTTTTTTTAATTTATGTTTTAGATGCAAGCATTGCAAGTAAACATGAACATAAAAATAATCTTAAATCAAATACGAATTGTTACCCGACAAAGATTGCTCAGCATCTGTTTGGGTAGCAGCATTACAAGTCCGACTCTTCCTCTCTTGATAAAAAGCAATCTGTTCCTGCAGCATGTTCACAGACAACAACCGTGAACGCAAAGACCTAAAAAGAAAAGAGAATAAAATAAAATGTTAAGTGTGGTGCTATGATAAGGTTTAGTCACTTTACGGCACGTTAAAATTTAATATCAAAACATAATACCTACTGTATATGATTTTATTATAGAGATTTCGCAGGAAGTACAAGTCATCGGATTAGCAAACTAAAATGTCGGTTCTGATCAATAATCAAATGATTGATTAGTTTTTTTTTTGTTTTTTTGTTTTTTTTACAGCATATCAACCATTTGGGGTTATTTAATTAATAACGCTTTTTTTCTAGTCATTTTGGAAACCGTTTTTATGCTGCAAGTTCTTTATATCTTAAAATATTTACTCATAGAGTTTGGTTTGGTTGTTTTGTAGAAAAAATTGTTTTTGTTTTTGACTACTTTGCAGAACATGATTGAGTTTTGCAAAGGGAAAAAAAAAACAATAACATCAATATCTAGTGCATTTTTGTTTAGGAAGCCTGATTTGGTAGCACCAGATGCCTAACCGGTATTACCATTCTGGGTCAAAGTGAACCTGAGAGCAATAGTAATGGGCAACTCCATATTCCCTATAGTCCCCAAATGGTGCTCTCCTACAGGATATCTTAAGAACATACCCAGGACCATCAGATGGTCGACCATTGAAAAAATAAAGTAAACATGCACAGAGCTGCATGTTTAGTGGACACACATCAATGTATGCTAAAAACGGCAGACCTGCAATGGGAAAAATATTTAGCTAAAAGAAGAGACCACAATAAATAAAGACTTCTTGACAACAAGGGTTCATGTTGAGAAAGCAGGCCACTTTAGATTCTACAGAAGTTATGACCACACCAGATAATGGACATCCTGGTCAATTAATTTTTTTTAATGTCCAATGACCTCATAATTCTCAAATCGTTTGTGTAGTTGAAACAGGACTTTCAATTTGATATCTACAAATATATTTTTCGCAAAACAGAGAGCAAAAGAGATATTTGGCATTTGGGTCAACTGGGGGATGCTGTCCATAAAAAAGTTTTGATTTGATCGTGTTCATGGTTTAGATTTAATGTCTGTTATTCAGTAGAGAAACAAAGTGTCATTTTAAACCTTTCAAAATAAAAGTCGTTGAAGTAAACTCCTTCTCTTACACTAGTGATCAAGACAACATGCTTGACACTAGGGCCAGTTTCTTGTGGCATTTTAAAATTTGAAAGGAATTTGAAAGCATTTAAACCATTGAATAAAATGTTATTTTTGCCTTAAGATTCTCTGCACATCCAAGTGTATTCAAAAATTAAAAGTTGTAGCAGCTATTTACACCCAATACTTGTATACATAGTGTTAGGACGATAATAATATGATCAAGGGAGTTAACTTCTTTTTGTAAAAGGCAGAATTACCTCCCCTCCTTTAATTCGGTTATGGCAATTTTCACGTGAAGATATGAAATTGGCACGAAACACTGGCGCTTCTATATTTGAATTTCAAGTGAAGCAAATGGTACCTACGTAATTGCCAGGTCTCAAATAGTAACAGATCCCAAAATTACGAAAATCAATAAGGTAGAAAAATTACTATTAATGAAAAAAGAAATTTGTAAAAGAAAATGAAATTACTAGTTTATGCTTACTAAAGAGACAGTGCGGAATCTACTAAGTTAGAAACTCTTTTTTGCAATCTGTCCAAGAGAGACACGTTAGTGGTTGATACACCAGCCCAAATGTAGCAGCAATACTCCATAGGCGAATACCGGCTTTATAGAGATAGAGGATACTGGCAGATGGGAGAAATTTTTTAACCTGGTACTATGGTCATCACAAATGTGTTTTTTTTTTTTTTTACATGGGGGTCACCAAGGGTTATTGTGTGTACAGTAATCAGTGAGATAGTATTGTAGTAATCATTAGTATTGGGGGTTTTGATAGAGTGTCTTACTTAAGGGGGCGGTTTGTCAGGAGTTTGTTTGTGTTGGACTTGAAGACGTAGTTGTAGTCAGGTGGGAAACAGGCAAGCGGCAGAGAGTTCCACTAAAAAATGTTTTTTGCATTTTCACAATGGATTGCAGGAAATAAAGTTTGCATCATCTTACCAAGATAGATCCGTTTTAAGTATCATCAGGTGAATCTCCTCCCTCAAGAACTCCTTGAAATCCTGTGGCATAATCAACAAACAATCACCTCCTGCAAGTGACCAGAAGGAGACAAAACATTCTTGATACATCAGCTGCCAAGCTTTCTCCTTCTGAGAGGAACATGTCATCTACAAAAAAAAAAAAACATAGCAACGTGGTCACGTTTTCATAACACAAAAACAATGGCAAACATAGTTTTTCGCATCCACATCTTTTTCATCTTTTTCGCATCCACATCTTTTTCATCTTTTTCACATCCACATCTTTTTCGCATCAACACCTTTTTCATCTTTTTCGCATCCACATCTTTTTCATCTTTTCGCATCCACATCTTTTTCATCTTTTTCGCATCCACATCTTTTTCGCATCCACATCTACTCACTTGTGAAGATGCTGCTAGTGAGCAATCAAGAACCACAAAGGAATTAATGAAAGTCTTTTTTTTTTACGTATGTGCACTCTAGTCTTCATTCTTTAATCATTGCTTTTCTTATGTGTGGCTGTTGAGTGTATCTTTAATTCAGGCGAACAAAACTCATGCATGGAAACAATCGAGAATTGTTGTTGTTTCAAAGGTTTTCTTGTGGAGAAAAGTTTGTTCATGAGGGGACGAGATCAAAAATCAATTCCTTATAAAATAGTGACTAACATTAATTCCTTACTTATTTTCTTACTTAGCCTTAAAAAATTATAGACTAACAAATAGATCTACAAAGAAATATCCCTTAAATTTCTACTTTGTCAGCACATCTCGACTGGCCACTTTGTCACTTCAAACTGCCTTGAAACTGTCGTCCTAAACACAATGTTCTTATGTAATATCATCAAACTTTACTTCTAGCATGTTTTGTCTATGGAACTAATTGATCCCTCTCGGCTCACTCACACTAGATGCAGTGGACTTATTTTCATTTGCCATCAGGTTGGCCTGAAACTTACCTAATGTAACACTCCCTTAATTCATATTTGTTTATATAATCGTTACTTACTGGGTGACAATATATAACAATGTATATATAATACATATAACATATATATATATATATATAATACATATAACATATATATATATATAATACATATAACATATATATATAATAAATATAACATATATATATAATACATATATATATATAAATACATATATAATACATATATAATACATATATATAATACATATATATATAATACATATAACATATATATATATAATACATATAACATATATATATATAATACATATAACATATATATATATATAATACATATAACATATATATATATATAATACATATAACATATATATATATAATACATATAACATATATATATATAATACATATAACATATATATATATATAATACATATAACATATATATATATATAATACATATAACATATATATATATATATAATACATATAACATATATATATATATATAATACATATAACATATATATATATATATAATACATATAACATATATATATATATATAATACATATAACATATATATATATATATAATACATATAACATATATATATATATATATATATATATATATATATAATACATATAACATATATATATATATAATACATATAATACATATAACATATATATATAATACATATAACATATATATATATAATACATATAACATATATATATATATAATACATATAACATATATATATATAATACATATAACATATATATATATATAATACATATAACATATATATATATATAATACATATAACATATATATATATATAATACATATAACATATATATATATAATACATATAACATATATATATATAATACATATAACATATATATATATAATACATATAACATATATATATATAATACATATAACATATATATATATAATACATATAACATATATATATATAATACATATAACATATATATATAATACATATAACATATATATATAATACATATAACATATATATATAATACATATAACATATATATATAATACATATAACATATATATATAATACATATAACATATATATATAATACATAACATATATATATATAATACATATAACATATATATATATAATACATATAACATATATATATATAATACATATAACATATATATATATAATACATATAACATATATATATATAATACATATAACATATATATATATAATACATATAACATATATATATATAATACATATAACATATATATATATAATACATATAACATATATATATAATACATATAACATATATATATAATACATATAACATATATATATATAATACATATAACATATATATATATAATACATATAACATATATATATACATATGTTATAACATGTATATATAACATGTATAGATAATATAACATATAACATGTATATATAATATATATAACATGTATATATAATATATATATATAGCATGTATAATATGTCACAATGTCCTTTAGTTTTACAAGCCACATTCGATCAGCATATTAAGTATTTTACACAAAGACCATAATTCATTTTATGGTACTGATCCAGAACCTAGCTAAAGGTCAGGTCAACATCTTCTGAAAGTTTACAGTAAGTAGCCAAAAGAGTCACTAGCAAAAGCCGACACTAACATTGCCAGACAATAAATTTAAACTGCTAAAAATTAAACTTTAATACAAGACAATAAGACTTGTAAGTTTAATTTTATGAGATATTTTTGTTCTTTTCAAGAAAGTACTTTTTTTTTTTTCAACAAATATTTCCAAAGAAATAAGTTGTTTTTTAAGACAAAAACATGGAAACAGCTGTAAAAGAAAATTAAATTTTTTTTTTACATAGAAAGTATCTAAGTATTTTTTTGCAAGTTTCAATAAAATAAGTTTATGTAACAAATTATTTTTTCATGGAAACAACTATGATTGAAAACAATTTTTTTTTCAAGTAAAATATCAGAAAAACGCGTTTTATTTTATTAATGAAAACAATTTTGTCGTCTGTTAAAAACTCACTATTGATTGGCAGTGCTATTTTTGGTTGCTATTCTAGCAACTCATTGTAAACTGGCAGATGTTGACTCGACCTTGGGTTCTGGATTAGTAGTCATTTTACATATATACATTTATTAAACAGTCACAAGGTCTGCAAAAAAATTAACATTTTAAACATTAGGCTACTTGTGCACAAAATGATAGTTTGTGTTATCTTCTGATTATTATTTGTATAATTTTAGTATAATTTTAAAAGTTTACATAAAAAAATAGTCTATACTTTTAAATGATTTTTGTTTTAAAGATCTAAAGAAATATTTTTTTAGTCTTTATTTTTAAATGTTTTTTGCTTTAAATATCTTGCTATAAAATTTTGTTTAGTCTTTCCTTTGAACTGATTTTTTTTTTTAAATATTTTTTAGTATTTACTTTGAAATGTTTTTTTTTGTTTTAAATATTTTTTAGTATTTACTTTACAGATGCTAAACTTCTGACCGACCATCAATATGGATTTAGACAAGCCCGTTCCACGGCAGACATCCTCACTGTAATCTCTGAACGCATATACCATTCACTGGACAAAGCGGGAGAGGGCAGAGCGGTAGCTCTAGATATATCTAAGGCTTTTGACAGGGTATGGCATGAGGGTCTCCTCAGGAAGATTAGATCTTACGGTATCACTGGTAGAATACTTAACATAATTAAATCCTTCTTAGATAAGAGAAAAATCCAGGTTGTCCTCGACGGTCGTACGTCTAAACAATATAATATAAATGCGGGAGTGCCCCAGGGATCTATCCTTGGTCCTCTGCTGTTCCTGATATTCATAAATGACCTCCCCGACAAAATTGCCTCTGAGATGGGTATATATGCTGATGACACCACACTCTATAGCAGGCACGACAGGAAAACAAATGAACATATATCTAAAGTAATGGCAGAAACACTAGAGGATGACCTCAAATCAGTAGTGGAATGGGGACAAAAATGGATGGTAACGTTCAATGCCACCAAGACAAAACTGGTTTCATTCAATAATTACAAGAAACCTTCTCTACCACCTATAGCAATGGCCAACAACTCTTTAGCTGAGAGTACGTCTTTCAAGCTCCTTGGCCTAACGTTCACACGAAACATGAGCTGGAACAATTACATCGAGGGCATTGCCAGGGCCGCTGCGAGGAAGGTGGGCTCTCTCTACCGTGCTAGAAAACTTCTAACACCCGAAAGTATCCTGTACCTCTATAAGGCCACTATTCGCCCATGTATGGAGTATTGCTGTCACATTTGGGCCGGTGCATCGGCTACTAGTCTCTCGCTCCTTGACAGGGTTCAAAAGAGAGTCGCAAATCTGATAGGCCCTAAACTGGCATCAAAACTTCAGCCTCTGTCCCATCGTCGAAACGTTGCATCCCTCTGCCTGTTCTACAAGTATTATAATGGTGAATGCTCTGAAGAACTGCAAGCACTTGTGCCCCCACGACGTGAACACCCTCAACAGACCCGACAAGCTACAAAATCCCACCCCCACACTGTAGAGATCCGTAGATGTAAAAGATCTTTCTACTCCAGTAGTTTCTTCCCCAGAACTGCTAGACTTTGGAATTCCATTCCAGGTCACTGCTTCCCCAACTGTACTGACATGCATAAGTTCAAGTGCAACGTGAACCAACATCTCGCTGCCCTAATCCCTACATAGTACCCCAGTAGATGTTTCCCCTGATAGTAGCCCCCTACATTAAAGTGGCAATGTGCCTTGTTTGGGGTGAAAATGTAATAAAAAAAAAAAAAAAAAAAAAAAAAAAAAAATGTTTTTTTTTTTTGTCTTAAATATTTTTTTAGTATTTACTTTGGAATGTTTTTTTCAGAATCACTTCTAAAAAAATTCTGAATTAAAAGACCAATTAATGTTGTTAAATTTTAAATCATAAATTAAAAAAAAAAAAAAAATGGAAACCACTAAGTAAACATTAATCAGACGATACTTTTCTTTTGTATAAATTGGCATGACTTCGGCCATAATTGGAAAGAGGAAGTCAAAATGGAATAAGTTTCTTGAAATTAACCAAAAATTATAATAAACAAGTTTTTATGATAGGGTAGTGTGGAAGGGAAAGTGTCACCTTTTGTCTGTCTTTTTTGTTTGAATCTAATTTTAACGTTGTTGCATTTTTTTAAAACAATAATCACACGCTACATGTTAATGAAAACAATTTTGCTAGACTGGGAGGCTTATATAATTGTGAAAGAACTATTTAAAGTTAAATTGTTTTGGACGATTAAAATAATTTCAAAACTATCAATGTTTACTCATTTTTTTTTTATGTTTGAATTCATGTTTTGAAACCTGACAAATTATAAATCAATGATGTCATGACAAAGCTATAACTATTTTGTTAAGGTAATGATTTAAGCTCATTTATAAGTCCAAATAGTTCGGATGGTAGTACCTCAGACTGGAGATCTTGAAGTTTCATTTTTTTTTTTTTTTTTCCCCAGTCATGGCATCCTTTTTATTAGTTAAAAAATTTATTATTTACTCAATGTAAAATTCTGAATTTCTAAAAGTAGACATTTTACAGTACTTTTAATGGAACGTGCTCTGATGAACCCATAGCACTTTTTCCCCTTTGACGTTCATATACTCCTGACTAACCCGACAAACAGCTAAATCCTACCCCCTTCAATGTTGAGATCACAAGACACTTTCTTCCTTTCAACTGGTAGGCTTTGGAATCATCTCCCTTTTTCTTGCTTTACCCTTTGTCAGAAACATCACTGATGGAATGCGAGGACTAAAGAATAAAATAAGGAAATCCTGTGTTACAAGGTTTATATTCTATTACTTTCTTTCATCTTTCCCTATTCACATGCACGTCAAACTTGACTTTTTGAACTCTTGATAGCTACTTGCTACGGCTTTGCTCTCGGATAGATCCAAAGATGTTTAATATACAACATCAGCATGACGATGATTTGGACATCTGTCAAACTTTAAAGAAAAAATAATGAAAAAGAAAACAAGATTCTTACACTATTATGTTTCAACCATTTGAAAATTATGTTCTGGAAAGGTGACAAACAGGTCGAACAACTGAAAGAAAGAAAAACAAGTTTTCACATTTAATTTTAAAGATAGAATTACTTATGTCAGTAAAACATATACAAAAAAAGGAAATATTATGTAAAATTAATGTTTTTCATCATGCAGTTTATATTTATTTTATCATGCAAGGGGACCTGACATTGCCCGGAACTGAATGATGATCAACAAATGTTTCATACTCCCATATTTTTATTGTCATCAAAATCGTTGCAATTGCCCATTTTTCAATCAAATCCATTGATTGCCTGCTTTAATTGGACACCCATCACAATGCACCTGGGTAAGCTTCACATGTCTCTCTGCAGTAACTTAGTCTACAATACATTGTAGTCTACATTGCACTGTGAAGACCCTAGTGTTGATTTTATAAAATTATTTTATATATAACGGTTTGAATCAAAGTTTAAAATGAAAAAGTCAAATATCATGCTTCAGTTGTGCTCTAAACAGAAGCATTAATTTCAAAGGTGCCCCTGTCATATCAAAGAACCTACTGTTGATTTTATATGTTGAGCCTTTTGGCTTGTGGTAATAAAACTTTTCAAATGCACTTGTGATGTTAGGCTGTTTAAGGTGTTAACTTTGGTCAAAATCATCTGTTCCTTCTTTCATCGGATTGTTTCGATTATCGAATCTCATGAAAGATATTCCGATACAAAACTTATCTAAGAACACTGCCAGGCACATAAAGTAACTTTGTGTGAAATTTCATAAAAATCGCCCCAACCATTTTTGAATCAATAGGGAACGAACACATACACAAAGTTCCTTTCATATATTAGTAAAGATTTGGATTGTTCAGACTACTGTTCTCATCTTGGACATAATAATCAGTTTCACCCGATGTAGCTTCTGAGCTTCTTCAGATGTTTCCTGAAAATGGCTTTTATTGATGAATTGTGAAAAGAATGGCTTGTTGGAAAGAACAAAAACAAAGTCGTTAGAATTCAAATTAAAAAAAAAAAAATCAGAAACATATCAAATCATGAACCCAAATTTATACAAAAATGCAAACAACTTGACACTCTTTCCATTTCAAACGCATCACACATCTTGAATTCTAACAATTACGATCCATATTAAAAAAAGAACAAAAACATTCTTTCCTCCATTCAATAATAACGACTATTGTCAAGATACATGTGAAAACAGAAAGTTACATCAACCGAAACGTTGTGCAAATGACAACCAAGATGAGAACAGTAGTCCAAATAATACATATTACCTCATCTAAAGAAAAAAAAATTCAGAAACTGTAGACAATCTATGACAAGCCAAACGCTATCACATCTAATGCACAAATGACACTGCGCCTGCGTGATGGTACAGGAAATCTGGTTGTACTCATTTGCATTAGTTTGCATCCCCGTGGATAGAAAAGACGGACTATTTTGTGTGGACCGTATTTTTTTTCATTTGCTTCGGTCAGCGAGAGAGATTTTGTGTTCATTTCAGATAGAGGGTAAAGAAGGGAAATACTCAGTATTGTGAATCATGGTCAGGAAGAAAGAGACAGTAAAAAGAACAGAAAATAGAACATTCTGCTTCAGAAACATCACATCAATTTATTTTTTAAATAGACTAGCAAGACTCTACGAATCACTTCCTGGTTTTCTGGCTAAAATCAAAATGTAGTATTAGTGAGGCAAAGATCCTTCTTGACTATGGCAATTTTCATTTTTGTCCCAATCCAAAATGTTCTTTATTGAGTAGCTAAATTTTCCCAATATTAAAAACTAACCTTGTGTTTAATTCTGCTCTTGTGAGGAGGCAAATATATGGGGATCCTTTGGAAGTTTCACAAATGCTTTCTCCATTGAAATTTAATTTTGTGAAAACTCCAAATATTTGTTAATGTAAAAATTTTTAATTAAAAAGAAACGCTTTCACATAGGATATTAGTAGCCTTTACATGGTTCATCCTGTAAGTACTCAATGTCTTTCTAGAAAGAATTCGAAGTAAAAAGACACCAGAGAAACCAATGCCAATAACAGAATCACCAGATTCACATGAATGAATATGCAACAAAATTTTTACCTGACATAAAACACAAAGATATAAATTCAACCACAAACAAATGAAAAAATCTTACCCCATGTCTTGTTTCGCAAGTTCTATCAAAATGTGAGCCAATAAAACTGCACAAAATTCGGCATCTTTTGAGTCAACCTAAAAAGAAAAAATTATATATATATATATATATATATATATATATATATTTTATAAACAAATAAATTTCTGATTATATTTTCAAGGTAAATTAAAATTTAGCCAAAATATCGAGTACATTTATAAGTTTATTTATTAGGAAAGAAATGTAATGTTTTATTTAAAAAAAAACGTCTTTCTTTTTCAACATTGGTAAATCTCCATATCTTATTCATTGGAAAAAAAAAAGAATTGATAATATATATATATATATATATATATATATATATATATATATATATTGTATTGAATTCTCCCTATGATTTTGATGCATGAGGTTCACTCAACAATTAAGTTATCCAAACCCACACAGATGATTTGTTTATAAAAAGGTGAAGGCTTGTGCAGAACACTTTTTTTGGAACAACTGATAATCCAGTTCATGCAGTCGAATGCCACAGATAAAGCAGACAGTAAACCTCAGGTTTTACATAAGAATTTTCCTTCTTTTAAATGCAAATTTTAATCAAGACTGAGGATGCATTTCTCCCATTGGTTTTAAACGCACCGCCAGATACAAATCTGGAAATTTCTACATCCCGGTGCAGTACATACAGTGCATAACATTCCCAAATGGTCACCCAGCCAGGCTCATCATTATTTAACCGGTGATCTAACCGATGTGTCAATGTGATTATGCTGTATATATATTACTTTATTATATACACACATGTAAATTATCTATATATTAATACGATAGCGTGTGTGTTGTGTGTCATGCTTACATTTTTTTTCTTCCAAGTGAATGTTGTTTAATTGTTATGATCTTCCATTTCTTGTGATAAATAATTTTATCAAGAATTCTTCATAGGTTTTAGTTTAAGCTGATGCACCCAAGTCATATGGATATATTTTTTTTTTATTTTTGAAATCACAACTTTATTATATAAAAGAATCAATAAAAAATTGACTATAATAATATATACGAAATCTGCATAAATTAAAATATATTTAAGCATATTTTACGACTGGGCTACACCAGTGTCCCTGCTAGCTTAGATAAATACTTTTTCAGTTTTAACAAAAGAGCTACAATGATATCATGGCATCTCCATTTACGTTGAACATCCACAGAATGCCAACATCAATATATATTACATATGAAAGAGTCCGCTAGGATATTTCCACAGGTCCCGCTAGTTAATAATAAGGATGATTATTTAATGCAAAAATGAGCACAAATCTAATCATATTCAACCAACAATTCGGCATAAAGCACTCTTTCTAAATCAATGGGCCATAACCCTTACCCATTTTTAACCAACTAAAAAGGTATAGTTTTAAAATATTTCCATATAGATTCTTCGTTTTCAAGTAGGATATTATGCTCTTTACTTCGGGTATATAACTTGTGTTACTGGATCAGCACTTATGTAGACCAAGATCCACTCAAGGATAAGGGTTAAAGAGATGAAATAATTGTCAGCTGAAATATGGAGAACACTATCCATAGTGTTCTCCATATTTTAGCTGACAATTAATGAATGGTATGAACTGTGTTTGTTTACTTATATTAATTATTATTATTAATAGTGATTGTGTGTTACTTTGTGTTTCACGCTTACATCTTTTTTCTTCCGAGTGACCGTCATTTAATTGTTATGACCTTCCATTTCTTGTGATAAATAATTTTATCAAGAATTCTTCATAAGTTTTGGTTTTGATTCAAGTTGATGCATCATATGAATTACTTTAGAAATCACAACTTTATAATATATAAGAATCGATAGAAAGTTGGCTCTTTAATAATATATACAAAGTCTGCATAAATTAAAATATATGATATTTAAGGACCGAACTACAACGGGATTCCAGACTAGCTTAGATAAAGACTTTTGCAGTTTTAAAAAATTCACTACAATAATATCAGGTCATCTATTTATGCTGAACATCCAAAGAATGCCAACATCAATATATTACAGGGCATCTATTTATGCTGAACATCCAAAGAATGCCAACATCAATATATTACAGGTCATCTATTTATGCTGAACATCCAAAGAATGCCAACATCAATATATTACAGGGCATCTATTTATGCTGAACATCCAAAGAATGCCAACATCAATATATTATAGGGCATCTATTTATGCTGAACATCCAAAGAATGCCAACATCAATATATTACAGGGCATCTATTTATGCTGAACATCCAAAGAATGCCAACATCAATATATTATAGGTCATCTATTTATGCTTAACATCCAAAGAATGCCAACATCAATATATTACAGGGCATCTATTTATGCTGAACATCCAAAGAATGCCAACATCAATATATTACAGGGCATCTATTTATGCTGAACATCCAAAGAATGCCAACATCAATATATTACAGGGCATCTATTTATGCTGAACATCCAAAGAATGCCAACATCAATATATTACAGGGCATCTATTTATGCTGAACATCCAAAGAATGCCAACATCAATATATTACAGGGCATCTATTTATGCTGAACATCCAAAGAATGCCAACATCAATATATTATAGGTCATCTATTTATGCTGAACATCCAAAGAATGCCAACATCAATATATTACAGGGCATCTATTTATGCTGAACATCCAAAGAATGCCAACATCAATATATTACAGGGCATCTATTTATGCTGAACATCCAAAGAATGCCAACATCAATATATTATAGGTCATCTATTTATGCTGAACATCCAAAGAATGCCAACATCAATATATTACAGGGCATCTATTTATGCTGAACATCCAAAGAATGCCAACATCAATATATTACAGGGCATCTATTTATGCTGAACATCCAAAGAATGCCAACATCAATATATTACAGGGCATCTATTTATGCTGAACATCCAAAGAATGCCAACATCAATATATTACAGGTCATCTATTTATGCTGAACATCCAAAGAATGCCAACATCAATATATTACAGGTCCCACTTGTTATAGTACTAATTATATTTTTAACTTTGCAAAATGTCGAATAACATGTACTCAAAACATGTTTAAAAAAAAAAATAAATAAATAAAAAAAAATAACTGAAACTTAATGTGATAAAAATGATTACATATTTAACTGTTGTGGAGACGCCTACTAATTAACATAGGCAGGTGAGTGAGATATATAAAGGTATCAATCACCAATACCGGGGGAGTCCGGTAACGACCGTCAAATAGGCAAGACGCTTATGCTGCCTCCAGTAAGACATGCAACACGCCACCTGCCGGAATATCTTCAACTGAAGTATATCTGAAGACATGTAAATATGTATATAATTTTTCTGCTTAATATATTATTGTATACCTTTACTTTCGTGTTCTTGTTAATTATTTGTGCAGACATAACATTAACAAAAGGCAAATATTGTTTACTTCAACAATATGCATACTAAGCATACTTTTCTTACTTCAAGGCTTATTTGATTTGGTTGTTTTATGGCATATCAACACTTTATAGGTCATTTAATATGCTGAATCCAATCATTTGGAAAGCAAGTTTTTATGCTTCGAGTTGTTAACATCTTCAGATATTTATTCATTGTGTTTGGTTTGGTTGTTTTGTTTTATAGCATATCAATCCTTTTTGGTTCAATCAATTTGGCAAATCAAATATTTATTCATTGATGTTTAATTTTGATTATTTATACTTCAAATATTTATTCATGGTGTTTAATTTTGATTATTTTGTAGAGAAAAATTGTTTTTTGTTTTTGAAGAACATGATTAAGGTTTGCAAAGGAAAAAAAAAATAAAAATAACATCAATGTTAGGTGTATTTTAAGTCAGGAAGCCTAGTTGGCTAGCACCAGATCCTAATTTATACTTTGAAAAAAATTTAGCAGAAGCTCATTTTTATGACGCAATAAACATTTTTAAAACATGTAAATACAACTCACTATTGGAAACAATTTTTTCATTCATTTTTACTTAATTTAGTGGTTTTGTTTTTAAATGCTTTAATAATCTTTTTTCTAAGTGCATTTTACAGGGTGGAATGATAAAATCATTGCCCTAGAAAATACAACATGATGCCATTTCCGTTTGATTAAAATCGGTTCTCTTTTTTTTTTTTTTTTTTTTTTTGCAGACCATCTACTAGTTGGTCGATTCTATACAAATTCCAAGAGCGATAGGATCCTTCTATCATGTTCGAAAGTGACACAATGTTCAACGAGTGGGATTGGAGATGCACGGCTGTACAACTCATGCTCTATTCCGATACAAGTTATGACAACAGGAACATTGCCAGCATCCTCAAAATGCGTCACTGGATTGCCACGAGTAACACGGACATGCTCGTGGTGATGAAAACAAAGTTTCCGGCCACGGTTAATGTCTTTGGTGTGGTTTCAAGTGAGGGCCACATCGTTCCATCTCACAGTCGGTTTGAAAGTTAACACCAAAGTGTACCTGGATGTGCTGAAAAGTGTGGTGATCCCCTGCTACAATCAGGTGGTTGCTGGCAGACCCTGGGTGTGGCAACAGGACTCAGCACTGGCCCACAAGTCCAAAGAGACCCAGTCTTAGCTTCAGAAGGAGTGCTACAACTTTGTAGTCTTCTCTCACTTGCCCTTCTCCTCCCACAACCTGAACCCACTGGACTACTTCGTTTGGTCATACGTCAAGAACATGTGTTATATATTCGTTATCATCGAGGTTATCCTTGAGGGGTACCAAATTGAGCTTTCGTTACATTTGAATATGTTATATAGAGTTCTTCATTTAGGGGCACATTTTACGTTTTCTATATAACATAAGAAAGATTCCGTGTGATTGTCTCTAATATAAATGGTTGTGTGTTTGATTATCATAAAGGGAATCGTGTGTGTGACATGTAATTTCTGAACCTACCTCTGTTTCTTCTCGCTGTTGAACCATCTGGAAATTTCTCATCCTGGAGGGAGACTTGATACCTGTTTGACGAAGATTTATCACTCCAAGACGATGAATGTGTTTTATAGTTTTTTATTTCACTTTCCCCAGAGGTCCTGCAGCAGGTGTAAAGTGAAATCTGCTTGTGTGGGCTCTTCTTCACACACGTCAGCGTTAGTCTCCCCCCTCCCCAGTTAAGAGGGGGAGACCACGGAAAAACGTCCGTCTTCTTCAAAGCTCAAATCAAATCTCCAGATCTAGCCAACCACGTCACACATACGCAATTTGGTCAGCTGACCTTTGGTTCAGGTAAACGTGTCTACCTCCACGTTTACTCACCTCTCTCTCTCTCTCTCCCTCGCCATTCTCTTATAGAGACACAGAGAGAGAAAATAGAAAGAGTAAGAAAGCCAGAGAGGGGGGGGGGGAGAGATGCTCGTTAACACATGACCAACAGCATTTTATTTGTTTTTAGTTATTTTTGATTTCAAAAACATTAAACATTTTTTTCTATATTTTTTTTATATAGAAGCAAGTCATATTTATTTCTATATTTTTCTGTATAGAACCAAATCATAATACAGATTTTTTTTTTTTTAGAAATAAATTGATTTAAATTTAGATTTTCAATCCATGAAAGTCTTTGTCAGGAAAATACAAATTTTTTTTCTTCTGGGTTTTTTTTTTTTTTTTTTTTTTACACCCATAGTCTTGTGTTATTATCGAAGATTCAGTTTTTTTTTTTTTTTTTACACCCATAGTCTTCTGTTATTATCGAAGATTCAGTTTTTTTTTTTTTTTTTTTTTTTACACCCATAGTCTTCTGTTATTATCGAAGATTCAGTTTTTTTTGTTTTTTTTTACACCCATAGTCTTCTGTTATTATCGAAGATTCAGTTTTTTTTTTGTTTTTTTTTTTACACCCATAGTCTTCTGTTATTATCGAAGATTCAGTTTTTTTTTTTTTTTTTTTACACCCATAGTCTTCTGTTATTATCGAAGATTCAGTTTTTTTTTTTTTTTTTTTTACACCCATAGTCTTCTGTTATTATCGAAGATTCAGTTTTTTTTTTTTTTTTTTTTTTTTACACCCATAGTCTTCTGTTATCATCGAAGATTCAGTTTTTTTTTTGTTTTTTTTTACACCCATAATCTTCTGTTATCATTGAAGATTCAGTTTGTTTTTTTGTTTTTTTACACCCATAGTCTTCTGTTATTATCGAAGATTCAGTTTTTTTTTTTTTTTTTTTTTTTTTACACCCATAGTCTTCTGTTATTATCGAAGATTCAGTTTTTTTTTTTTGTTTTTTTTTTACACCCATAGTCTTCTGTTATTATCGAAGATTCAGTTTTTTTTTTTTTTTTACACCTATAGTCTTCTGTTATTATCGAAGATTCAGTTTTTTTTTTTTTTTTTTTTTTACACCCATAGTCTTCTGTTATCATCGAAGATTCAGTTTTTTTTTTTTTTTTACACCCATAGTCTTCTGTTATCATCGAAGATTCAGTTTTTTTTTGTTTTTTTTTTTACACCCATAGTCTTCTGTTATTATCGAAGATTCAGTTTGTTTGTTTTTTTACACCCATAGTCTTCTGTTATTATCGAAGATTCAGTTTTTTTTTTTATTTTTTTTATTTTTACACCCATAGTCTTCTGTTATTATTGAAGATTCAGTTTTTTTTTTTTTTTTTTTTTTTTTTACACCCATAGTCTTCTGTTATTATCGAAGATTCAGTTTTTTTTTTTTTTTTTTTTTTTACACCCATAGTCTTCTGTTATTATCGAAGATTCAGTTTTTTTTTTTGTTTTTTTTTTACACCCATAGTCTTCTGTTATTATCGAAGATTCAGTTTTTTTTTTTTTTTTACACCTATAGTCTTCTGTTATTATCGAAGATTCAGTTTTTTTTTTTTTTTTTTTACACCCATAGTCTTCTGTTATCATCGAAGATTCAGTTTTTTTTTTTTTTTACACCCATAGTCTTCTGTTATCATCGAAGATTCAGTTTTTTTTGTTTTTTTTTTTACACCCATAGTCTTCTGTTATTATCGAAGATTCAGTTTGTTTGTTTTTTTACACCCATAGTCTTCTGTTATTATCGAAGATTCAGTTTTTTTTATTTTTTTTTTTATTTTTACACCCATAGTCTTCTGTTATTATTGAAGATTCAGTTTTTTTTTTTTTTGTTTTTTTTTTACACCCATAGTCTTCTGTTATTATCGAAGATTCAGTTTTTTTTTTTGTTTTTTTTTTACACCCATAGTCTTCTGTTATTATCGAAGATTCAGTTTTTTTTTTTGTTTTTTTTTTACACCCATAGTCTTCTGTTATTATCGAAGATTCAGTTTTTTTTTTTTTATTTTTGATGCCTAATTCCAACCGCATGTGCTCCAGTATGCAAGTGTGAATAAGTAGCAAAGATTAAAAAATATTAGGCTTAAGTAAATAGATATATTTATTTTAAAAAATTATATTATGAATCGTCTCATTACAACAAACAGTAAAAATACCCTTACTTCTTATATATTTTACTCAAATGGGTCACTAAGTATTCAAGTAAATAAATGAAATCTTGAAAGATAATTCATAAAGTAAAAATTATTTGAATAATATAAACTTAAAAGATATGGATTGATTTCCTACCTTTATATAAGAATTCTCTATATGTTTCACAACTGCAGCCAACGACTCTTTGAAAAGCTCTTTATCTGCAGTAAAGAAACAAAAAAAGTCACAAAAAATTAACTTATAATACAAATCAAGATCAGTAGCAGACAATATCAGACAGAGAGGAAGAGAAGGATTGAAACAGATGGGAAGAAAATGCGATTCACACTTGTTGATATATGTGGGGGGGGGGAGAAAGAGCGTGTAGTATCAGTTGACAGAAAAAGAGAAAGAAAGAGAGAGAGACAGGAAGAAGTACAACACCAATTATGCCTTTGAGAAGTGACCTACATAATTTATTTTCATTTATTTATCTAAAATATAAAACTTTAACAGAATTTCTATGAGTCTTGTTAACATTTAATCAATTTACTAATATTTTGTTATAAAAAAAAACACGCGCTTGTTCAAGATCCACTCTCCCATGAAAAAAAAAACAAAAATAAAGAACAATCTGTATGATGTACAAAAATCAAATTGATCAAGTAGTTTTATTTTTATTAAGAAAAATCATTTTTAAGCAAATCTGAAGTTATCCAATGCCCCTCATACTAAGAATGGCTTCCTAAAATCTTGAAAGTTTGAATTACTCGTAGTTATCTCCCTTGTTCTTTCAGATTGTTTTCAAGATGGCATCATGAGATGGTCACTCGTAGTTTAGCTATAAAGTTTAATTTTCCTAATAGAATGAGAATTACTTGATCAATTTACATGATTTTTGGTAAATGATATTTGCTTTCTGCAGCCTGCTAGTAGATGTATCTGTCTTTTTACATAGCTTGTTGAACGTTGCCATTTTTTGTTAATAAATTTGATTTGATCTATAGCTTTCCTAATGGTATGATAGTGTAGGCGAATGGCATAATTCTAACTAGATTCGTACTCAATCCAGCTGATTTGTTTTTGTTGATATCCATTTCCCCCCACCCACATATATCTGACAAATTGCATAAAAAATGAAAAGATGTGAAAAAAACGTTTTGAATGGTGTTGGTATAATTAATCGGTACTGGAAAAAATTTCGGAACATTTTGTAGTGTCAGAACTGGAAAAAATTTTGGAACATTTTGTAGTGTCAGAACTGGAAAAAATTTTGGAACATTTTGTAGTGTCAGAACCGGAAAAAATTTTGGAACATTTTGTAGTGTCAGAACTGGAAAAAATTGGAGCATTTTTCCGATGCTAAAGACGATTCTTTTGATTGTTGTTGTTTTTTTGTTTTTTATTTGGTTCTGCTGAAAACGTAATTTTCCATTGCTAGTACTAATAATCAAATATTTTTTTTGCTTTTATACTACTAATAAAAATAAACTATAGATCAACCACCTCACAAATGTATTTTTGAATTTGCCAAAATATATGCATGAGTTTTTAAGGTAATCTAATAAAAAATAAAAAAAATTTTTTTAGTTATGACTAAATATTTAGAAATTTAAAAAGAATCAAAATCATTAATTGTATTGGAAATCGGGAAAGATATTAGAACCATCCCATCCTTAGTTTTGAACATTTGTTACCTTTGAGAAGAAACACTGCACTAATCGCACTGGAGAGATAGACAGAATTCAAAACGGCTCGTTCAAAAACACTCTCAAAGAAAACTTCTAATTTTTCTGCTTTCAACATGCGTCCATCTGAAAAATAAAAAAAAAAAAGAAAAAAAAAGCACTATATAATGACTGGAAAATAAAAAAAAATAACAGAACATAAAAAATATATCAGCAGTGTTGACAAATTACAGAGTAAACACGGTTGCCTCACAAAAAAAAAATTTACAACTTTGTTCTATTCCCATCAGTTCCACGTATTACATTTTTCAATTCTGACATTTCTTTTAATGCCAATGATCACTTCACCATTTGTTAGTCCTTCTCTTTTGCATCATTTTTAATGGATATTCTCTTTCTCAATCACATTCGTAAAACACACTAAAATACACGCTAAAACACACACTAAAATACACGCTTTCTCTGTCAGCTGATCAGTTAGTTACACTAGTCCCTTTCTCAGAGAAAATATGTTGTTAGCCATTCTCTATTCTATAATTTTAATAGTATGTGCTCGACTGAGCTTCAATCTATCGTTCCCGTCATAAGATATTCACAGCAAAAACTCATCTAGCTACAACCACTGCAAAGATCAAACTGTAGTATCTGTTCTTCAGATGCTGCACTTCTATTTCTTGTTCTCTTTCGGTGGAGGAGAAATCCTTCACGACTGAGACAATTTTTATTTTTGTACCTTTTCTCCACGTTAAAAAACGACCCTGGTGTCTAACTCTGTCCCGTGGGGAGGCATAGTAAATAGGTACAACCACTGCAAAGAACTTTCCTTTGTGTACCTAGAAGTCAAATGAATGTTAAAAAAAAAAAAAAAAAAAAATGGTTTCTTTCCTAGAACTTTCCATCCATGGAATAAAATACCAGAGGGTTTTTCAAGACCGATGTCAATAATTTCTTAGCGAGCTGTTGTGCATTTAATTTTTAAATAATCAAATTCTCCTCATTCCATTCAATTGATAATTTTATTGATCTTTACTTTTGAACGGCCTTTTCGATTTCATAAGTATTGACCCGTTTGTATACAGGGATATGAATATTTATTTACTTCCTCTTCAGGTGTGACACAAGGGCAGGTGTGGATTAGATGAAAGTGTTTCTGTGGAACGAACTGGCTACAAATATAGCATGCAAAGGTTTTCAGTTCGTTATTAACAGCTTAGTCAATTTCAATGGCAAAAAAAGATGACATTAAAAAAAGGGGTTTTGGGCTCCCTGTGTCCAGAAAAAGAGGGCATCAAAATTAAGAGAAATCACCAAGTAGGTATGGGTAGGGAGTTAGGGTTAGGGTATGAGTAGGGAGTAAGAACAAGAATTTATTTTTTTATGAAACAAAAGTCATCTAACTCCACTACCCTCTTAATGAATTGTTTGAAGTCTTTGCTTTCATGGTAAAATTAGCATTTTTAGTTTTCAGGGAAAACTGTCATAAGAGAGAAAATCAGATTTAAAAAAAAAAAAAAAAAAAAAAAAATTATAAAAAAGGTGAATTAAGAAAACAAAAAAAAAAAAAAAAAACCACCCGATTCATGTCTACAAGAGTCTCTCGCAATTTAAGTAAAAGTTGTTCTTGTTCAGAATTCCCCTATATTAAAAAAAATTAAGAAAAAGCTATATGATGTACATGCCTGTGACAAAACAAAAGTATCATATTCCAAAACTCACGTAAATTAAGTAGTTTTATTTTCATAAAAAAAATCATTTTTAATCAATTAATGGGAATTCATAGGCATTACAACATAAATCTGGCAAGTTTGAATTATTGTTGAGTTTTTTTTTTTAAGAGTGTTTCAAAATGGCGGGCAAGACAGCTGCTCTTGTGTTATTCATAAAATTTGATTCATGACGGTTACATATATCATACAGATTTTTCTTTATTTTTTTATTATAGAAGGAATTCTCTGGATAAGTACCCTTCACTACAAAAAAAAAAAATACAAAATTCAAAAGAAAGGCACAGTATGCATGTAAGAGGAAAGACACAGGAAATTATTCTTTAATGAAACAAAGGTCATTTAAGTTCCCTATGCAAACATGTACTAGGTGACATGTTTACGAGTTGCATCTTTGAAGTGCATGCGAATTGCAGACTTGCTGTGAATGAGAAATATTTGGTTAAGAGAAGAGAGATGGGGTGGCATGATCTGAGATGAACCATCCAAAATTTGATTTGTCCACTCAAAAAAAAAGTTAGTATGCCTTTGGGGTTTGGGGGAGGGGGGGGGGTAATGACGTTCTCTGTGGTGGTTATGTAACATTACACATGTGTTAACATGTAGACACTTCAGACCCAATACGTAGATTCAGTCGCAAAGAAACATAAGATAAGTAATAACTAGACTCCTTTCTTTTCGTAACAACATTTATTTCTGGGTGCTTTCCCAAATAAATCATGATCATGCCCCTTCTCTCTAAACCCTGTCTTCTTGAACGTGGTCATCTACCTGTGCACACGTTCTCTTTAGTCTTTTTCTTTTCTTTTTTTTTTTTTTACATGGGGGTCACCACTTATCAAGGCCCGAAGGCCACTCAGAGATAAGGGTTATTGCATGTACAGTAATCAATGAGATAGTATTGTAGTAATCATTAGTATAGGGGTCTTACAATAACCTCATTTTGCACACAGCTCTGCATTTTCATACGCATATCCGTACACTGTTACAGTTATGACCTACTTAAGTTTTGCCACAAACAATGGCTGGCTAGATCCATTATGAATTCTTTGAAATTTCAACTGTCACAGTAAAATGAACATTTTCAGTTTTCAGAAAGAACTGTTATAAAGAGGGAAAAGGAAGGCAATCTCGTGAAGAGAATGTGTGTTACATATCTGAGATCCTATGTCAGTAGCAATTAAGTTAGCTAGTGTGAATTTTGACAAGGGTCCCATTAGTACATGTCAGAATGGCCTTAAACTGCAAACAGAATCGTACTTAGAGATGGGTGACGTAAGGACAAGGCAGGGTAAACAGAGGTCAAAATGATCACGAATGACGTCATATTTTTAAAATGCCGGGAAGCCATGCGAACAAGACACAACCTAATAATGTAGCAAACTGATAATTTTAACACTATCAATGTATGTGCGTCTATGTCACTCATTTCTCAAGTTAACAAGAAATTAAGTAAATAATGACAAGATAACATTAGTCGCTCTCTTTCTCCCGAGTAAATTCTCTCCAAATAAATCCATATATGGAAACTCTCAAACGTCTCCTTGTGTCTTTCATGCATGAAAAATTTTATACGTCCAAGTTAAACAGACAAGGCAAACGACAACCATGAGTCAAAATTCCGATCATGAAATGATGAGGATGAAAAGAAGCAATAATGGAGAGAATAAAAAGACGAGCACATATAAACACCCGACGCATATATGGACAAAGATTTTTCATTGATCGTTCATTAATGAAAACATTGAAAGAGGAAGAAGAGAGAAAGGTAAAGCAAGAGAGAGGAAGAAAAAGAGAAAGCTGTAAAATCTAACCAAATAGTAACAAAAAAAAAAAAATTAAAAAATAAGGAGGTAAGGTTCTAGCATTTCAAACAAAAAACTGAAGAACTCGCATCCATGTGTGGTGATTTTTCTGGACTAAAAAAAGCTGAATCTCACTAAGAAGAGAGTAGTTGCATTCTTAATATGAATATGCAAGATTTAAAAAAATTTTTTAGTAAATATAAAAATTAAAAAAAAAAGGTTGCAAAATATCTTAACTTACCAAAATCATGAAAAAGATTATCCAACTGCCAAGAAAACATCGACCAATCTACATTAGAACTGGCCGGCAAAATCTGAAATTAAATTTAAAATTTAAGGGTTTTTTTTTTCAGTATTGTTATATTTAGGAGTCTTATTAAGAGTGAGTCTTAGAGAGAGAGATGTTGTAAGAGAGATTGTTCGTGTTATGAGGAGATTCATATATATAAAATGTACATACTTAGAAGTGTAATAGAAGCTCTTAGAGTGAGGAAACAGTGTTCAGACAGTCTTAGTGTTCACATTATAGATATGAGATGTCGAGACATGTATGTAAATACATTTTAAAACACATGATATACAAGACATATATAACAATTTTCACTTTACCTTTTGGTAGAATTACAACACAAAGACGACGTTTATAAAAACACATGATGGGTTTATTTCTTCTTCCGACCGGTCGTGGTTTTCTGAGTCAAGAATTCAAAGCTTCACATTCTAAGTTTCAAAAGTGACCGTCTCGCTTCTAGACGTTCGAATCCCAACTGCAGACTATCGTCTGTCGTCCTCAAACTCCCTCTGACTCTCTATTTTTATACTTACATGAAAAGGGGACAGCCCTTATCATGTAACAGTATTAAGACGATTAAACTACAATCAAGGGGAACTAACTCCTTTTCTGTTTCAGGCAGAGTTACCTCCTCCCCTTTACCTCTGACACAAGAATCAGAAAATACAGATGCTGGCAAAAGGATGACTTTAAATCCTGATAAATGAGATGGAGATGTATTACTTTTGTCCATGATAGTTGTGACACACAAACTCAAATAATATCGGACTAAGACTGATTGATGTCATTCGTATCATTCTATGTATTGCTTCCTTGTAAATAAAATGTTTATGTCAAGTCAACTATAATTATTTTCATTTCTTTCAATACTTTGTCATTCATGTGCTACACACATATTCCTCTTCGGACATAATCTTCTGCAATGCATTAATAGTTACGATATGTTAACACCACCTCCCCATTCATAAATATCCAAACAAAAATTTAGCAAGCAAATAAATATATATGTCTATAAGTCTAGAAGTATAAGCCATGTTTAGTTTCAGAACAGTTTCCGAGGGTTCTTGAGAGGTGACTGGTTTGCAGTAGACAGTTCCACAGAGCAAAAGATTCTTACTGTGTCAAGACGGAAAAAACATGCAAAATTGCTACAGAAAAGGTTTAATTTTTTTTTTTTTTTTTTTTTTTTACATAGGCATCACCACATTATCAAGGCCAAGAGGTCACTCAAGGATAAGGGTTAAAGAGTGTACAGTAGAAATTGGAAAATATAGTAATCATTAGTAATGAAAATTCGGTAAATTTGTTAACTTATATGGAACGGCTCATCAAGAACTTGTTTACGTTAGACTTGAACACAACCATATTTTAGTCAGCTGGAAAGCAGGAAAACGGAAGACAATTCCACAGGCGTGCAGTTCTAAGAAAGAAGCTTTGTTCATGGGATCTACGTTTAGGTTTAGGCACAGATAAAGAGTGGGGGGAATTATTGATAGTGTTTACAGCTAGACGAGTGTTTCTTGTGAAAGTTTGGCGAGGGGGGACCATAGATTGAAGCTCAGTTAAACACTTTCCATGAAAATAACGATACATCAGAGACAAACTCGCAACGTCTCTTCTGTGAGAAAGAGGTTGCAGGGAAGAGAAAAGAACATCTCCCACAAGGCTACGAAGTCTATTTTTAACTATCAAGGCAGGACAAGTCCTTTCTAGCTGCTTCTGCCCAGATGTGGCAACAGTATTCCGTCCTTGGACGTACCTGGCTCTTATATAGATAGAGGATTGCATCAGCAGTGAGATATCTACTGGATCGATAGAAAGATCCCACCATTTTTCCAGCGGCCTTGGCAACAGATTTAATGTACGTGTTCCATTTCAGATCAGGAGTAATTGTCAAGCCCAGAAGCTTGTCAAAACTTGAGGCCTCCTGAAGACGAGAGCCATTCATTTCAATTGATGCCAGATTTATGGAGCAATTCTGGTTTCTGATTAGTTGGTAGCAGTAAGTGAATTAATTCGATTCGTCAGTTCCTAGCAGCATCGTTTATAAATAGAATCGCCTGACTGTATGGGATCATAGCCCATTATAAATAAAAAATAGTGCAACAATAAGTGAGTATTATTTTGTCTGTTGGTCAACTAGAGGCTTGAAAACTACTTAATAGCATCACGCTGAATTTGGCATGAAGCAAGAGTGGACAAATTCAGAAATAATGGCAAAAGAATTAACTTACAAAGAATGAGAATATGTGTGCGTGAGGACACTTCTCAACCTATATACTCAACAAATTTTTAATCTACAGACTTGAAATTTGGTATAT
Organism: Euprymna scolopes; assembly: GCF_053919585.1. NCBI lineage: Eukaryota > Metazoa > Mollusca > Cephalopoda > Sepiida > Sepiolidae > Euprymna > Euprymna scolopes. The sequence goes on along the minus strand of NC_136504.1, from coordinate 101,000,248 downwards.
AGGTTATTCAGACGCGTGGAAAACTTTTTAATATGTTTTCATCCAGAAAAAAGGGCTGCTAGGGGGTCAAAACTGAAAAATTTGTATGTGGGAGTTATCGGACTTTTCTGTTTGTTAACTGGTTCACGATTGCGCATGTGTGAATGGTGCACATTACAGATTCCTTGTTAAGTATAAGTCGGTTTGAAAACACTTCTTAAAGAGTGTGTCATATGGCTGAATGGTTATACTTGACTCACTGTCTTTAGGTTTTGGTTTCAGCTCGACATTTTTTTTTTTTTTTACTTACAAGAAGTGGACCATTTAGAAAAAATATAATACTTGCTTGTCACGTCTCAGTTTCTGTATGAATTAAAATATTTAAGCGCATTGTACGACCGGGCAACGCCGGGTGGCCTGCTAGTAAATCTATATAATAGCAATAAAAATTGTTTGTCCGCTTTTCACTTTTTTTTTTTTTTTTTTTACATCCACCATTCAAGAGGGTCAGAATTTATGACTAAATACAGGGAAAAGATAATTCTTGCTTTTTGTCCAGAATTCAACCTAATTAAAAAAAAATACAGAAAATGATGTATGTACCCTTTATGAAATGAAAATGTTGTATTCCAAAAATCACAAATTCTTCAAATAGGTTGTTTGTTTTTTTTTCTAAATAGAAAATCATCTTTTTACGATTTTTAGCGATTAGTAATATATTGTAGTCATTAGAAAGCTGATTTTAAAATCTCGGTAGTTCAGATGGAGTTGTTTCCCCTATATCCAATATGGCCAATGAAAACAAGTCTCTCTGTCATAAAATTTCATTTTCTTAGTTAAAAAAAGACTACTTGATCAATTTACATGATTTTTTTATTTTTTTATTATTATTTTTTTTTTTTTTAAATGACATTTTCATTCCATGATGGCTATGTACATATTAAAATTTATTAATTTTTTTTTTCTTTTTAATTAGGTTGAATTCTGGACTTACACTTAAATTCTATTTTAAATTTTACACAGACAAATCTATTGATACTAGTTCATAAAAAAAAAAAAAAAAAAAAAAAATCAAATTACTTAAAAACTTACCCGTGAGAGTTTTCTCTTAAAATTTGCTAATACTGAATTAGAAGGTGGTGGTGACATTGAAGAACTATATCCCGGAAGATACGGATTGCACCTGAAGAAACAAAAAATACTTTCACAGTAAACATAAATACAAACAAAAACGTAGACTAAGTACGTATATATATTTACTTGTATTACATGTTTTTACAATTTTCAGAACAGAAAAATATGAGAATATAAAGTATAGATATCTTTGAGAACTGCGACATTGTTTCAGTTACAGACTGAGGAAATTTTTATTTTTGTTCCACTCCAGAGTGCCTCTTTTTGGGGAGTTGGATGTTGTCCATATTAAAAACAAGTAAATAGGAACAAAGAGTGCCACACAAAACGATTACTATGAGTAACGTGTACTCAGCAACCATGTCCCAGAGCCTAGCTGGAGTCCGAACACGGTACCCCCGTAATAATAATAAAGGGTTGGGTTCGAGACTCCTAACAAACGGTTCCCCAGTTCGATACAAAACACCTGATGAAGGCCGGAGGGCAAAACGGCCGAAACGTTGTGACTATAACAACCAAGATGAGGAAGTCAGTCCGACAATCTCAATAAATAAAAATAAAAAAAAATCCTGTTTTTGTCACTTAATCAGGTCATTCACTCTCTATATCTGCTAAATAGCTTATGCAAAACGACAGAGGAAACAAACGCTAACAAGCTTTAAAAATTTGCTGCAGTATAACTATAAAACAACATTACCAGTCCACACAGACTTTAAGAGATTTGAAACACCTACCATTTAATAGGTCTTTCCTCAAAATATGTTATAGAACATGGTCACACACATTAGATAATCACAGACATGACAAAAGAATAGACACCCATAGAAACAGTTTATTTCAATAACTAATACTTGGTTGACATTCCCTTTGCTGTTTTTAATGCAAGGACCCTTCTAGGCATGGCATCGATCAGTTAACGAATATCATCTTGAATTTCTTGCCATTTCTGATGCAACAGTGCTAAAAGTTCAGACTTAGAAAGATGGATCCTTTTTTTTTTTTTTTGCGAAGGTTCCGGTCTAATATGCCCCAAATGTTTTCAATTGGGTTCATATCCAGGGACTCACTTGGTCATGGGAGTTTATTAATCCCATTTTGGCTCAACCAATGTTGTGTTGCCCTAGCAGAGTGACAAGGAGCTCCATCTTCCATAAATAGGAAGTTAACTTGGTTCGTTTTACCATGTCAGAATATTGGTAGGAGTCCTTCATGTAATATTGAAACACATTTAGCAGAACTGATGTTTCTTTTTAAGTCAAACTCTTTCTGAGAGAGCCTTCATGCCCATACCCTACCTCCGTCAGGAAATAATGCAAATCGTGACTCATCAGAGAAAATGACATTGGCCCAAAAGGTCATAGGTCTCTCCACCATCTCACAAGCTTAATCTTTTCTGCGCTTAATATCAGAAGGACGAAGAAGAGGTTGCCTTCTCGCAGTCTTACCATAGTAGACCAGCTTGTAAAGATACCTGACAGCTGTTTTGGGATTGACACCAGCTTGTGTTGCAATGTCAGAAGCTTTGCACCGAGGATCATCTTCAACATTTTTCACAAGACACAAGGTTCTTTCAGAGGGGCCAAAGCCACCTGGACGAGGTTTCGTGCACTCTTTGTCCTCTCTTATGAATTGTATGATCACTCTATTAACAGTAGAAACGGAGTATTGAAAGATTTCCTGCTATTTTGCATTGACTAAAACCCCTTCATGTTGACCCATGATTTGTCTTTGCAGAAATTCTGATAATGCTGATGTTCCTTTAGTTCGTGGTATGCTTCAATATTGTTAGATGCAATTTTATAATGAGATACTCTAAGCTATTTCAGCACTATTCTTATCTGTAAATATAAATAAGCATATGTTAATATTAGGAAAAATATTTATCTAAGTGTATGTGCAAAAGTAAGATTTACTATAAAAAATTTTGTTTATTAATTGGGGTTTTTTTTTTCCTTCAACACGAACATATTTTCATTTCTGGCATTTTGTGATGACCTTTTTTTTTTTTTTTACACAGTGATCACCACTTATCAAGGCCCGGAAGCCACTCAGGGATAAGGGTTATTGCAAGTACATTAAGTTAGTGAGGAGATTTGCTGAAGTGTTTACTTAAGGGGGCAGTTCATTAGGAATTTGTTAACATTGGACTTGAAGACATCACTTAGAAATAATATGTCCGGTTTCGTCTTCTGTAATTGGGTTTCAACCTCTGGAAGGTTGGAACGTAGACCCCTGATGTTGGAGAAGGAGACCTGGTAGTAGGGGTCTACGTTGAAAGATGGGGTTCTAGGTTTAATCGAGTTTTTATTCTGGATATATTTCATGTTGAGGTTTGGGGATTTGTGGAATAGGTCGGCATACTTGGTTAGAGCAGTACAGAGAGGGAAAGTAAGAGAGAAAAAGACAGGAAAGTTTTTTTTTGTAGCACACGAAAAGGTAAAGCCGTAACAATTACCCACTAGTATGGCATCGAGAGGCCCCACCAGAGACTACTGCATGGTCCAGATCCACTCACCAAATGGCAATACAGCAGTCCCAGTACTTTGCGCCTGCTGATAGGACAGCCTCCTTAGTGGTTAATCCAAGGTTCGGGTCCCTGACTATCAGGCGGATAACGTCAGCCCAGACAAACGTTTACCTCCAGCATCCTTACTAGTGACATGGCCACAAGGACAGACAAAGACAGAAAAATTTCCGACATCTCAGACTACTGGTCACCAAGTACTACCGACCTTTAAGCAGCTTTTTCTTCACCCTTTGTCAGAAAAATCACTCATTGAATGAGGACTGAATGACAAAATAGATGAAGCGAGAGTTACTGGAGCTGCCGATAACACATCCACTGTATTATCTACTTTCTGTGTAAAAAAAAAAAAAAAAAAAAAAAAAAAACCTGATATTCTTCTATAAACTTTAACAAATTTTTAAGCGGATTGAATAAAGTTTTTCATGAATTAGCAATAAACATTAAAAAATTAAATTGTTTTATTAATATAAGTGAAAATTATATTATTCTTGCTTTATTATGATTTTCATAGATGAGAATTTAGATTATTTGGATTAAACTACTGTTCTTATTTCAACTTATCCTCACAACGTTTCAGCCGATGTAATCGCCAACCTTCTTCAGGTGTAGCTTGTCAAACTTGGGAATCTGCACAGAATTTCAAATGGAACCCTTTATTTAATCCATGGGAGAAGCATACTCTAGTTTTGTCAGCCATGATCAGGTAGAAGTTTTAAATAATTCACAATTGCATTCTTCATATCAACCTCATTGAGGATTAAAGCTTAAAACTCCAGAAGAGTGTCATTTACAACTTACTTTGTTCATTATGCCATGGTTTGTTGCATAATAGCTGAAAGAAGGAGCTTATTTATGTTTTTTTTTTTTGTTTTACAAAAGCCGTCCAAAGAGTACGCTTTTTGGGGTCTTTACACCAGCCATTCAAAGGGAAAGCTGGCTTGGCTTTTACCACAGCTGTTCAAAGAAGTGTCTTACTCGTTTGTACTTCTATTTCTTTTCACAACTGTACAAGTCTTTCTTATCCATTACTGCAGCATTCAATATATGAAACTGAATTAATACAGATTTTTAGCATTATATATTATATATAGTTTTTTTTTATAAGAGGGTAGTTGCCATTTTTAGTCGCATATTGCTTGGTTTGATTCATCATGATATACTTGCTCTTATATTAATCAATAAAAACACAAATGATGTTTTCTTTTCACATTGTGTTATAAGTTTACTCGACAAATATCTAAAATGTGTTATATTAAATTTTGGTCAGAACTGACGTTAAACAACATGAAAAATAAAGTTAATTTTTTGTTTTTACATTCTTTTTAGTAAAATAAAATGAACAAACATTAACAGAATTCTTTTAAAGAAAAACAAAAATAAAAAGCTAAACTGAAGGAGGAATTTTATCTTGATTGGGACTCAAATATTTCCACCAATCTAAACAGTGGCTCAAATGTTCCCCCAAATAATCTAAGCAGTGGCTCAAATATTTCCCCCCAATAATCTGGGAAGTGGCTCAAATATTCCCAACAATAACCTTATCAAGGTTCAAATTACCTGAATAATTATGTTTTGGGCTCATGGTAATCTTGATCAGAACTCATAATAATCCTGATTGGGGGCCAAATCTTTACCCTTATGAATACTATTGGAGTAATTTAGACTTCATTTAAGATTTAAACAATTTGAACACTGATCAAACAATTTAAACTGCTTAAGCTAATTGAGTTAATTTGAACCACCAGTAAAGATTATCAATGTTATTTGGAGCCCGATGTATATTAAGGTATTAATATAGATTGGGCTCCAAGTTATGTCAATAATCTTGATCAAAGTCCAAATTACCTCAATAAGCTTGACCAGTTTAAACTGTTATAATAAGCTTGATTGAGGTTCAAGTTGCCTTAATCTTAAATTGCCCCAATAATATTGATATGGTCTAAAATGGCCCCAATAATATTGATAAGGTTTAAAATGGCCCCAATAATATTGATAAGGTCTAAAATTGCCCCAATAATATTGATATGGTCTAAAATTGCCCCAATAATATTGATATGGATTAAAATTGCCTCAATACTGATAAGGATTAAAATTGCCCCAAATAATCTTGATCATGGTTCCAATTGCTTCAATAATCTTGACCATGGTTCTTTGTCTTAATTTTGATCAGGTTGTAACTGCCTTAATAATTTTTATCATTATCATGGTTCAAATTCCATCAAAAACTATGATCATACATTGACATGCCATAAAACAATATCATACATAAATCTTGATTCAAATTCCCACAAATTCTGATCATAGTTAAAATTCCCTTCAAATTTTGAGTAAGAAAAGAAATCAGATCAAATTTACATAATTGGGTTGTATTGTATTTTAGAACTAGCTTCTCAAGTTTTAAAAGCCCCTTTCAGTTATAGAGAAAAAAAATAGTACTAATTTGACCTACCCTGGGATTTCTACCTCCTGTGGATAACATACTTGGTTGTCAGGGGCATGAAACATTGATGAAGTAGCAAGAACAGGAACAGAGTTTATAGTCCCCAGCAGCCTGTTGTCCGTGGATTCAAGAGGCTGAGTTTGAAGGGAACTGCTGAATAAGGGGGCAACAAAACATAAAATCAATAGCAAAAAAATTAAAACAAGGAAAAAAAAAAACATCAAATAAAAAGTGAAAGGATTTTTTTTTAATGTTAGCAACTAAAAATATATAAAACGAAAATATCAGCAAAAATTTACTTCACATATTTATTTTTATCTTCAAATATTTATATATTCGACACATACATTATTATGATTATACTATTTAGGAAATATACGGATATGACTATATATTTTAGAGGTTGACGTTTTGTTGTATGGCGCATAAGCCCTTCTCAGGTTATGAAATGTTGAATCCAGTAATTTTAGCAAAAATTTTCTTTATATCTTAAAACATTCAATCATGATGTTTGGTTTGATTTGGTTGTTTTCTAGAGAAAAATTGTGTTTACTTTGCAGAACATGATTGAGTTTTGCAAAGGGAAAAGAAAAAAAAACTATCAATGTTTGGTGTAATTTAGGTCAAGAAGCCAATATCTTCATATATTACACAGAGAATGCCATTATTATAAATATATCACCATCTCGCATATCATATTACATATTCCTCAGCTATACAAGAATGACGCTAGCATTTCCTCTGAACAATGCTCCAGAGAAATTCTCTGAAGCAGGTATTCACACTCCCTATCTCATTTTTTTCAAAATGGAAGACCTCCCTCCCTTTCCGCTCTGACATAAAGGTCAGATAGAAATGAGATTTTTCTTCTATTAAGAACTCCTGAGGTTTGAAAAAGAAGGTTTGTTTTATAGGATTACATACTTTTAGAATTATATTCTTCAGCCCTCTAAGAAACCAATCCGAGATCAAGTAACCAAAAACAAAAGAAAAAACTTTTCTGGATTCTTGTCCAGATTCCGGCTCCCTCGTATTAAAAAAACACAAAAATATAGAAAAATCTGTCCGTTGAAATGAAAATATCATATTCCAAAAAAATCACATAAATTGATAAAGAAATTTTATGTTTAAATAAAAAAAAATGAAAATTTGAAAACAATCTAAAAAGCACAAAATAATTCAAATTTGCAAAATTTATGTTGTGATTGCCTATAAATTCACATTAATCACACTTAAAACGGATTTTCTTTATAAAAATAAAACTACTTTATTTTTGTTTTTAATATAGCGTGAATTCTGGACAACACATTTCTGTCAACGTCAATATGATAAAAGCATTTACTATTATTTCAATCAAGGGTTCAAATTTTAAGAAAACCCAACAAACACATGCCAACTTTGCTGAACAACACTGTTAATACCTGCACAACATGAAAAGCACTCACAACTAAGTTGACAGGAAAATGGAGGAGGGTTGAACACATTAATTTAAAAAAATAAAAAATAAAAAAAAAAAAATTAAAAATTTTTTCTAAATTAATGATTCAGTGTTGACTCTACAATAAAATCCAAGTTTCACAATCATGTTTATTAAAAAGACAAGAAGTTCAAATACTTTTTATTTTTATTTTTTTAAACAATTAAAATTTAAAACTTACTCTTCAGTTAGTTTGCCAGCAGCAATATTGTTGTTATAATTGTCCTTTGGAAGATCTTCTGCAGAGAAGTCATAGCGATTATTGCAACCCAGCGGCCGGAAACCAGGAGGGACTGTACATTTTTTACCGGTGGACGTTCCCTGATTACTACGGTTGGACTGTTTACTGGGAGCAGAAGCTATAAGACAAAAAAAAGTGGGCTGTTAAATGAACAGGGTTGCTATGGTTTCCGTTTTATGGTATATCAACTCTTTTTGTTGGGTTTAGAAATTCTTTGAGGTGAGGATTTTATTATTTAGACTATGGTTCTTATTTTTATTATTTAGACTATGGTTCTTATTTTTATTATTTAGACTATGGTTCTTATTTTTATTATTTAGACTATGGTTCTTATTTTTATTATTTAGACTATGGTTCTTATTTTTATTATTTAGACTATGGTTCTTATTTTTATTATTTAGACTATGGTTCTTATTTTTATTATTTAGACTATGGTTCTTATTTTTATTATTTAGACTATGGTTCTTATTTTATTATTTAGACTATGGTTCTTATTTTATTATTTAGACTATGGTTCTTATTTTATTATTTAGACTATGGTTCTTATTTTATTATTTAGACTATGGTTCTTATTTTTATTATTTAGACTATGGTTCTTATTTTATTATTTAGACTATGGTTCTTATTTTTATTATTTAGACTATGGTTCTTATTTTATTATTTAGACTATGGTTCTTATTTTATTATTTAGACTATGGTTCTTATTTTTATTATTTAGACTATGGTTCTTATTTTTATTATTTAGACTATGGTTCTTATTTTTATTATTTAGACTATGGTTCTTATTTTTATTATTTAGACTATGGTTCTTATTTTTATTATTTAGACTATGGTTCTTATTTTTATTATTTAGACTATGGTTCTTATTTTTATTATTTAGACTATGGTTCTTATTTTTATTATTTAGACTATGGTTCTTATTTTTATTATTTAGACTATGGTTCTTATTTTTATTATTTAGACTATGTTTCTTATTTTTATTATTTAGACTATGGTTCTTATTTTTATTATTTAGACTATGGTTCTTATTTTTATTATTTAGACTATGGTTCTTATTTTTATTATTTAGACTATGGTTCTTATTTTTATTATTTAGACTATGGTTCTTATTTTTATTATTTAGACTATGGTTCTTATTTTTATTATTTAGACTATGGTTCTTATTTTTATTATTTAGACTATGGTTATTTTTATTATTTAGACTATGGTTCTTATTTTATTATTTAGACTATGGTTCTTATTTTATTATTTAGACTATGGTTCTTATTTTAGATGTTCTCATGTTTTGGTCAATGTAACCTCCAACTTTCTCCAAATGTGTCTGGTCGAACCCAAGAATCCATACAGAATTTCAAACAAAAGCCTTTATTTAATCCACAGGGATACCTTATTCTTATTTTATCAGCCATGACTGGACAAGACGTTCCTAAAGAAGGTTGGAGGTTACATCAACCAAAATATTGTGAGAATAACATCCCAAATAAGAATGGTAGTCCGAATGATGAAAACACAAAATTTTTTTCAATTATTTAATGCTAAGTATGTAACCAGATGGTGCACCAGGCAATGCCGAATAGTCTTGCTGTTGGGTTGAGAAGTGGTTGATTTACTGAGTAGTCCTTTTGACACGAGTTCAGGAGATTTCACATTGTTAGATGTAACAGTGATGATGATGGTGGTGGTGGTGATGATGATAGAAAAAAGAAATCTGTGTTAACAGATAATCAAAATGATCCCCCCCCCCCACACACACACATACAAGCTGGATATTTGAAGGATTTAAGTGGAAATCCTTCAAATATTTTCCAGGCGGTGAAAATTGATACTTAAGTTTTATTTGAGAGACCACCAGAAAATCAAGTAGGTAGTGAAGCCCTTTTGGAAAAGCAGTCATCTAGATAACCGATTTTGTTATGGTGCCTTATATAGGAAGAGCATTACACAACTGATGGTGAAAGAAGAAAAAGTAAAGATAACAGGAGTGGGGGGGGGGCACCGAAGCTATCCCACTTTAGTGATGATGAGAAGTGCAGATGGAGGGAGGAGGAGAAAAATGGGAAAAGTTCCTCAAAATCTTGAGAAATAATCCTTTTTGAGATTGGTCCATGAAATAAAGTTCTATTGATCAGGGAGGCAGGGTTAAGCTACCTGGTTCTGAATATAATGAGAGGCAACAATAGCCTCAAGGACACCTCTGTCCAACTGCCGGAAGACTCAAACCTCTGAGAGAAAGCACATTTCACTTGGGTCTCTCCCTGCTCCAAACCACTGAGTCTACACTGTGACAAGACAGGCCCCTAAGACTTCGTGTTGGTCGCTCCGACTTTATTAACAAAAGCCACCAGCCCCTGAGTATTTGTATCTGGAGTCAAAAGCGGTCAGAATTTGAAACTACTGAATAATTATCTTGTTTTCGTTATACAACAAGCTGAGTTTTCAAGTTGTCTTTCTTCTCTTCCTTTGTTTTGAAATGACCTCTCCTTTCCAGTGATGCGGACTTTGGAGAGCAGAGCTGAACGGATTGCACACTATCAAAAGCAACATGGAGAGAGTGGCAATATATGGAACCGAATCGTCTTATCAGTAAGGACCGGGAAGTAGGGCACAAGTACACTACATTTTTATAAACGTTTCATTGAACACAAGGTGCTCACTTACCAACAGCCGAGAGAAATTCCAAGTTCATACCTTTCTCAACAGTGTTACAGATTAGAGACCTATGTCAGTAGTTAACTAGTGTGAATTTTGTTTATAGGAAGTGTGCGACAAAGAACCCGTCTCTGGTCCAACCTCCTGAAAAACATTTACAGCAAGAACTCATCTAGCTACAACCACAAAAATTAACTTTTCTTTCTACCTCTCTGCAGCAAAAACAAAACTGCCACTGACGAAACGTTGCATCCCTCTGTCTGTTTTACAAGTATTTTCATGGTAGATGCTCTAACAAACTACAAGCCCTTGTCCCCCCCCCCGCCTCGACATAAATACCCCCGACAAACCCGACAAGCAACAAAATCCCATCCCTACACAGCAGCGATCCCCAGATACAAGTAAGCCTCCTACTCTAATAGTTTCTTCCCTAGAACTGCTAGGACTTTGGTATTCCCTTCCGGGTTCCTGCTTTCCCGACTGTACTGATATGCAGAAGTTCAAGTGTAATGTAAACAGACATTTTGCAGCTCAACTCCCTAGATAGTATCCCTGCAATTTATGTCCCAGATAGTAGCCCCCCTCCCCTAAGTGGCACTGTGTGTTGTTTGGGGTGAAAGTGCAGAGACAAAAAAATTTTAAAACTAAACATGAAAAGTTTCTTTCCTAGAATATCCAATCTATGAAATAAAATACGATGAGGCTGCTTCACAACTGAATGTAGCACGGGCATCTCCAAGTTTGATGCAAACAAATACTTGTCGAGCCATCCTCATGAATAATAAATGTCTTACATAATCTTCTTCCTAGTCAACCCATTTAATTCCAATCTTGTGGTGGCATTCATCATCAAACTGAAAATTGCTTTGACTCTTATCCTTGAGTGGCCCCTGAGCCTTGATAAGTAGTAATCCATCAGTAAAGTACGATGTTTCTTTTGTACTTCTAAACCTAAGGAAACCATTCATTTTCTTATGTGTCCCTGTTGTAATAAAGAACACTTACATGGAGCAAATGAATCCTGCAAGTAAATAATTTCTTTTGTTGTTGTTTTTAAAATGGTCCTTATGTCATGGAGTAATTTAAAACTATACGTTTTTGTAAAACAACCAGCAGGCAACTTGACGTTGTCCAGTTGTATCTATCTGTATAAGAACCACGTACGCCCTAAAATAGAGTACTGTTGCCACATCTGGACAGGAGCTTCTTAGTATGGATAGAGTTCAAAACCAGCTACGAAACCCAATAAGTGATGCCCGTTTATCTTCTCTGCAACCTCTTTCCGACAGAAGAGAAGTTGCGAGCCTATCTCTGCTTTATTGTTATTTTCATGGCAAGTGCTCAATTGAATTCCGATCTATGGTTCCTCCCCTTGTCAAACTTTCACAAAAACACTCGACTAACTACAACCACAACATACGATTTCCCTCGCTCTCTAACAGTGCTTAAACCTAAACACAGATTCCATGAACGAAGCTTCTTTCCCAGAACTACTCGCCTGTGGAACACTGTTTCACTGGCTTACTTCCTGGTTGAATACAATATGGTAATGTAAACAAGTTCTTGTTGAGCCGTCCCCATAAATAATCAAATTCTACCCAATTTACACCATTAACGATTACTACACTAACGCCTTACATTCATTAACTCTTACCCTCGAGTGGCCTTTGGTCCTTGATAAGTCGTGAGTCCCAAGTAAAAAATAAAAATATGCTGAAACGCATTTTAATTTATGCAAATTTCATATTATTATTATAGAGCCAATTCTCCATTATTATTATTATATTGTACCCAATATATAGTAGTGATTTCAAAAGTTATACATATGTATGTATATATAACTCGGGTGCAATCAGCTAGGATCAAAACTAAAAATTTCCTACCATCTGAGCTAATGACACATGCAAATAAAAGCTTGACAAATTAACGCAATTAAACATAAATGTATATTTGTGCATGCATAGAGCATGCACAAAACTATGCCTTCCAAGTTTCCATTTTTAAATTAGCAGCTATTTTTCCAGCTAAAAACCAAATCGATTTTGTTCTATAGGTCTGAATACTTCATATATCAAGTTCGAAGTCAGTAGTCTAAAAATTGACAGAGTAGTTTGGTAGAGACTGTTAAAGGTCAATTTTATAATATAGAGAGATTTGACACAATTATCTTATCGTCTGGTTTTGATATTTAAAGCGCTGTAAGTGTCCCAGACTTTGGGGTGGCAACACCAGGTAACATTCCATATCTGCCCTCCAAGCAGTCCAATCCATTTACAGTCACATTCCATTACAGATTGAAAGTTTTCTAGGGTTCCTGTCATTGTGTACATTTGCAATTCCCTCTTGCCTCTTATACAGTGTGAGCTCATCAGCAAACATACCCATCTCAGACAATTTTATTAGGGAGCACCTTGATGATTATCAGGAATAATTTTTTTTTTTATTCAATCTTCACCCCAAACAAGGCACAGTGCCACTTTGAAGCAGGGGCTACTATCAGGGACTTAATTAGCGGGGTCATTATGAAGGGAGATGAGTAGAAAGATGTTTGTTAACATTACACTTGAACTTCTGCATATCATTGCAGTTGGGAAAGCAGAATCCCGGAAGGGAGTTCCAAAGACCCGCAGTTCTGGGGAAGAAACTATTCGAGTAAAAGGCTTTCTTTCACCTAGGGATCTCTACTGTAAAGGGATGAGACTTAGTAGCTTGTCGGGTTTGTCGGGGGTAGTTACGTCGGGGAGGTACAAGTGTTTGCAGTTCGTCAGAGCATTCACCATTAAAGTATTTGTAGAACAGGCAGAAGGATGCAACATCTCGTCGATGGGACAGAGGCTGAAGCCTAGATGACAGTTCAGGACCTAAAGGTCTAAGGATCGACCCTTGGGGAACACCTACAGTAATATCATGTTGTTTAGACATACAGACATTGAGGACAACCTGGATTTTTCTCTTGTCTACGAAAGGTCTGATTATCTTGAGCATTCATCCAATTTGGAAGGGAATGCTTTGAGAGGTCTAAGGTAGAATTGAAGGCAAACCACCGGGCAAACAGGTCAGCTTTCTTGTTTACCATGCAAGCAACCTCATCGTTGTTGGTTGGTTGCTTTTGTTTTACGGCATATCAACACTTTTCAGGTTATTTAATGCCGAATCCAGTGATTTTGAAGAAAAGTTTTTTAATAGAATATATTTTTTTTTTTTTCAAATCGGTTTCTATTTAACCCATAGTTGGGACCCTAACAGTTACTACCAGTCTGGGTCAGAGTGGACCTGGGAGCAATGGCAATCAAAGGTTGGCTCCACATTCCCCAAAGCCCACAAGCTGGGGCCTCATCATCGGATATAGTTTAAGATCATATCCAAGACCTGGATGGTCGGAGAATTGTTTATTGTCCATTATTCAGCACACTTATAAATTTTCCAAACATCACACGACGCAATTTTTTTAAACTCAATACATTTCCTGGTCAGCTCAATATGCAGTCTCTCAGCAGCTTCTATTTCACTCGTACAGTTATTTCTAGCTTCTGTGAACGTTTGCCTATTTGTACTTCACTTATAGCAGACAAAATGGCCGATTACGTGCAGCCTTTGTTCAATGGCCATGCACAAGTTGAAATCAACCATTAGGAAGAGTGCGGCTTGCTATAATACTTCATTTAATAGCTGCTTTGCATCGTTCAGTCGTCTCATTGACACACCATTCAGCAAAAAGAGAAAAGATATTAGTCCATAGGACATCTCTGATGATTTCCAAATCAGCCTTTTTGTAGTATCCTGTCATTTTGAGCAACAGCTCCTCAGCTTGGGATCAAGAACTTAGAGTGATATTAACTGATATTACAAGGTGATGGACGTTCCCAAGCGACTATTCGCATTTGTCACACAATCCTCCAGATGATGTTATGGAACCAATATAAAAAGTGGCTGTACATTGGCTAAACCACCTGAGATGCTCAGCATGTAAAGTACCATAATTCCCACCAACACAAAGTTTCTGGCACTATAAATCTTGTAAATCACAACTTTTCAAATAAGCTGTGTTCATTGTATGTTTAATTTTGATTCCAAGATTGTTTCAATTTGATTAACTCGAGTTATAAAAAAAAAACAAAAAAAAAACGGATCATATGGTTTTGACTCCACCTGTTTAAAAATTAGAAATACATTTTGTTTATAAGAACACGTTTTGTATTAAAAGAAAACTTTGTAAATAAAACTCTTACTCGTGTATTCATATTCTTGTGAACATTTCCACTCTTCACACAGATTTTTGTACTAATTTGCATATTCCTTTTAAAAACAAACTTTTATTAATTCACTCTTCATTTTTTTTCTGTTTTCTTATTCGATGATTAGTTTCATTTCACAATTACGCAGAATTCTATTTGTTCATATTTTTTACATTGTGCATAATTGCATAGCATTTGAAACTGCATTTAGAGTAAATTTATCTCAAAAAAGGTCCCTACCGAACTACTTTGTCATTCTTTGGTCTAAATACTTGAAACTTCATATATAGAGATAATTAGACTTGTAGAACAAATTCGATTTGATTTTTAACCAGAAAAATAGGTGCTATGAGGTCAAAAGTGAAAAAAATTTAACTGTTACTATTTACTATTAATAAAATGTTTTTCTTTAATAAAAATTTGCAGTCGAAAAATTATAAAAGTGCATATTGTTCTGCTTATGGTTCAACTGGAAGTAGAAGTTTTGAAAATTGAATGTTACTGAAATCTACAAGATAAAAAAAAAATTTTCTTGAAAATGAAACTTAAATGGTTGAAAGATTGTTCATTCCTTTCTGCAAGACATAATTTTGCAGAAAAAAAAAAAAAATAAAAATAATATCATTTTTGGCTTCCTTAAACTTATCATTTTTGTATACTAATGAGTCATCATGTATCAAAGCCAAAAGGCCACTCAAAAAAATAAAAATAAAAAAGTGTTAATGAGATTGTCACCTGGATGATGAAGAATACTATAAGAGGATTGAAAACAATTGGTGAAAAAGAAGAATATTTAAGAGGATGACTCAACATTTTAATTAAAAATACATTTTGTAAATCAATTTTTTTTTAACAGCAAAATTTTTCTTGAATAAAAATCTGTGATGAAAACGTTATAAAAGTGTATATTGTGCTGTTTACGATTCAACTCAACAAGAAATAAAAGTTTAAAAATCTAACATTACTGAAAAACGTCTCCCTTTGATCAGTGCTCTTTTTGGGATGCTCCTAATCCATAAGATCTGCACCCCCCCACCACACACACACGCACACCAAAAGCTTTTAAGTAATTATATTAATAATATACAGCAGAATCAAATCTTCATAGCTCAACATATTTGCAATGTACTGTGATTATAAATAAAAATACAAAATGAAAGCAGAAAGAAAAAAAAGGTTTTACATTTGACAGCGTCAGTCTGATGAAGTGCATTCGTACCACTACCACTGTTACCATTCCCGGGATGTTTATCAGCATTGTACATCTCTTGCAATTGACTATGGATATTGTTCAAAACTTCATCCATAGTTTTCATCGCATTGAATCCGCCAGAAGCTGAAAATTGCAAAAATAAAAAAAAAATATTTTTAATGAAATACTATTTGTTTTGTTTGTTTTATTTTTTTAATTTTTTTTTTTGCATATTAAAACATTTTATTCAATCGTTTTCACCAGTTAAATTTCAGAACCTTTTTCTGAAGGAAAAATAAAGAACTTAACTATAAACACATTTGCCTCAGTTGAAAATAAATTATAAACAGATGCACAATAGCAATAAAGAAATTGATAGAATTCTAATTTATAATTAACACTAGCAGGGCTACCCGGCGTTGCTCGGGACCGTATAAACAATGAAAAAACAAAAGCAGATATTGAACATATGTTTTATTCTTAGGGGAGAGGAATCTTTCATCTCAAGTTTTAGCGTTACAAACAAACACTTGTCTTTTATATATATAGATAATGACAAGTTTTTTGGGGGCCCCCCTCGAAGATAACTGATCAGTTGACCAACTTCTAGTGGTCCGTTTGACGTGAAATTTCGATATTTGTCATCCGGGTGATGGGGCTTCGATATGATCCCAAATTTGTCAAGTTTGGTTCCGTCTTTCAAAAGTTTTAGCGTTACAAACAAACATACATACACACAGACGTTTGGCTTTTATATATATAGAAGACATCTTTGAGGTGGAAATGGGAGTTATATTCTTTACAATTAAGATAAACATTATATATATATATATATATATCTTTATATATATATTAGTTCCAAGTATCGAAATAATACGAGGATGTGTACATGTTTATATATTTATATGTACAGGATTTACTCCTAAACTAATTAACAAATGGTTATGAATTTTGGAACACAGTTGCTAGTTATAACGGTGGGTAAAGTTGGCTATATTTAGTTTAATTTAGTTTTATACTAACAGGGTAAAAGGAGAAGTTCTTTGTGAAAATTCAGTTACCACCGATTTTCATGAAATTTTAACACTAGCTATCTTGTATCTGTAGCGACATTTTCCTAATGGGAGTTGAATTGGCTCCAGACAAATTCACCACAGTTGTGCCACCCATCCATGTCAGTCGGCAGCCGAGTCCTCTGCATGAGCCATTCTTGATTCCAGTGACGAACACTGAAGATTCGAAGGCCCAAAACACATTCCAGATTTGCTTTGACTGTTGACAGCCAGGCTTTAATCTGGCCAAATTTCCACATTTTCCAGCTAGCAGGTGTATTTAGAGCCACTAGTTGGTAAGCCAACTCATCTAGCGAACGGCAAAGGATGTGCTCAAAACAATATAAGCCTTCTTTTGAGCAGAGACGCTTCAATGTTAGGAATATCACACCTAGTGCAGATTGTGACATTGGGAATCCTGCTCAAGAGTCTGACCCAAAGAATGCGACAAAGGCAGTAGAGATTGAAAACTTTCATGAGCTGGTGGAGATCCTCCATATTAGTTATCAGATATGAATTAATAAATATTCTTAAATTTTGGTTTCTTTGGAATATTTTTAAGGTTTTCATGATCATATGGGCAGAATCTCATTTGAAAATTAAAATATTTCAAAGTTGCCTTGAATTTAATTGATAGTTACTGGACACCAATTAAGCAAGATTCTGAATTTTAATTTCTTCTTATGATTCCTTAAGCTTAAGCCTTAAAAAGTTTAGACATTTTCTAGAATCAAGATCATGTAATGATCTTGATTCTAGAAAATTCAAATAAGTATTCTATATATAAAATTTAATAGCATTATCTTAATTTTAATCTTTGTAAGGGAAAGAAGTCACTAAAATTGTTGTTTTGAGAATGAATTTTACCTTTCCTAAGACAGGTATTCAACTAGTTTATAAGAATTCATTCAAATTCCTTGTGTCTATGCTTTATAGATCTTAAATCTATTGTGAAGAACAGTGATACATCCCTACTTTATGCTATAACAAGTAGGCTACCCGGCATTGCTCGGTCGCAAAATACTTAAATATGATATTGTAATTTAATGCAGATTTCATATTTATTATTATAAAGCCAATTTTATTGATTATATTATATCGAATAGATAGTAGTGATTTCAAAAGCGTAAAAAAAAAGAAATAAAAATATGAATTGGGTGCCGTTAGCTAAAATCAAAACCAAAACATTTAGCTCTCCATCTCCAGATGCATTCACTACTATCTGACCCAAGAACACATAGGTATGAAAACTTTTAAAAGTAACACAAATGTATATTTGCGCATGCGTAGAGGATATACATTAAGTTGAACTACATCTGCTAAGTCCCGTTTTTTTAATTTTAACCCCTCAGCGGCTATTTTTTTTTGGATAAAAACCACATCGAATTTGTTCCACTGGTCTGAATCCACTATATATCAAGTCTGTAGATCAAACATTGACTGAATAGTTTGATAGAGAACCATTTTGCATCTACACAGTCACACACACACACACATATATATATATATATATATATATATATGTGTGTGTGTGTATATATATATAGAGAGAGAGAGAGAGAAAATAAAAAGGAACAAACCGTATTATGTGTTCATCAACGTTTCGTCTTTATTTCAAGACTTCCTCTGGATGAATGAGATTAAAAAACCAAAAAATATACCAGTACAAAATATTTGAAAATGTTTCACGTGCATAGTGTGACGCAGTTCTATTTCAGAGAAACGGAAAATTGATGTTGGAAATTAAATTAACGACTATATGACGTCACTAAAATTTCCTTCTCTTTAACAGCGCCAGCCCCCCCCTCCTTTTTGAATTTCCAACATCAATTTTCCGTTTCTCTGAAATAGAACTGCGTCACACTGTGCACGTGAAACATTTTCAAATATTTTATACTGGTATATTTTTTGGTTTTTTAATCTCATTCATCCAGAGGAAGTCTCGAAATAAAGACGAAACGTTGATGAACACATAATACGGTTTGTTCCTTTTTATTTTCTCTATTTTGTCGGAATACTATTTCCATTATTTTCATCATATATATATATATATATATATTAGAGATGATAAAACTGTCAACACCTTATTTAAATTGTTTGCTTAACTCCCTCACCACAACCACAATTGTTTTAAAGAAAAATAATTTATTTCAAATTAAATCATCAGATTGGGAAATAATTACTCTCCTTCAACAAATTATAGCACTTTATATATATATATACATATATATATATATATATATAAATAATATATCAGTGATATTGTCTGAGGAACGGTTTCTATCAAACTCCTCTTTCAATTTTTGGTCTACAAACTTGAAACTGTAACAGAAAGCGTATAAGCGCATATGAGAAAATCAGCAAAAGCTGTAGAATAACTGGCTTACGAAGATATTAGCAGCAGCAGCAGAAGTTAAAGCATGTATGCAAATTAGTATGTGTGCACAAGCTTGCATCACAAGAAGAGAAAAATAGACCACATGGCCAAAAAAGAAGCAAGTTGCATGCCGGAGTAGATGGATGTGTAAAGTTGAGGGCAAGAAAGCACTGATTGAGGCTGGCGTCAATTGGCGAGGCAGAGACTTTTAAAAAGCACGTGTGTGTGTGCAGAAAGATTTTGGAAAAATAATGAAATGCATTGTTTTGTAGGAATCACAAATAAAGACATTACATTTGCAATTAAAAAAAAAAATATATCGAGTCAGATTTTTATTTCCTTTTTTTATTTATATGTTTCTTTGTAGCGGTGCTGGAGAGCATGCGAGTCAGAGAGGTTTGAACTGTAACAATACAACTTGGACTTGTGGAACAAATTTGATTTCATCTTTAGCCGGTAAAAATAGCTGCTAAGAAGTGAAAATTGAAAAATAATTGGAACTCTGTTGGCATAAGTCCATTTAAAGTGCACTTGTACACATGTGCAAATATACATTTATGTGTTAAAATCAGCGCATTTTTAAATATTTCTTATCCACCTGACGATAGCTCAAATGGTAACAACTAAGACTAGAGAACTATATATTTTATTTTCATTTATTTATTTTTTTTTTTAGTTTTGTTTAACGGCATATCAACCCTTTGTGGGTTATTTAATGCCGAATCCAGTTATTTTGGGAATAGCATTCAATGTTGTATCCAGTTGTTTTATAGGAGATTTTTATTCTTCAAACTCCTTGTATTTTCAATCGTTAGATTGTAGCTTTTGGTTTCGTTGTTTTATAGTGGATTTTGTCATTTTTGTTCTCTGCTTTGCAGAATATGATTGGGTTTTGCAATGGGAGGGGGAAAAGGGTTACAGTATTATTGATCAGTGCATTTTAAGTTTGAAAACCAGTCAGTAAGTGGGGGAGATAGAAAGGGAAGGCGAAAATAGGAGGATAGAAAAGTGGGAAAAGGCAGATTGTTTTTGTTTTTGCAGAACATAAGGTTTTTTGGGGTTATATTTTTTGGAAGAGTCCTATTTTTTTTATGTAAGATAAGATTTTTCTGGTGTTGTTCTTTTCGAAGATTTTTGAAGATCATTAAGTTCTCCAATTCATTTTCATCATGTGGGGGTATGTATAAAGAACAAATGCTTATCGGTTTGTGTAAAGTTGTTCTTATGCCAACCGCTTGCAAATTTGTTTTTAATCAATTTGGTATGTTATTTTTAATGAATACTGATACACCACTAGAGGCTCTAAGTCATGTATTATGAATGTAGTTATATCGTTGATAGTGTTTTATATTCAAATTGTCCTCATTCTTAAGGAAGGTTTCTTGGAGACAAATAACCAAAGGATTAAATTTAGTTTGCAACAATAAAATTTCATTGTAATTTGCCTTCAATCCACGGCAATTCCATTGGATTATCTTGTAATTCATGAGGATTTTGTTTTGGTTTGAGGAGTAACTTCAGTTTCCATGTCTTCTAATTCCGTAAACCTATTTGTAGTAGTAGTAGTAGTAGTAGTAGTAGTAGTAGTGGCTTCTGTTTGTGGTAATTTCTTTATATTATTTTGTTTTTTGGTAGATGTATCTTTTGTTTGTTTTTCAAGTGTGTTTTTTTCACCAGGGGAAGACATATTGGTGACCTGTGTGGTCTTTCTTTTAACTGATTTTGTTCTTCCTTAGTTTCGTCTTTTTCAGCATTTGCACGATGTACTGGTGATTTTTGTGGTCTTTCTTTTGATCAACTTTGTTTTCTTGAATGTTCTGATTTTGGTTGAGAATTTGTTTTATTGGTAACATTAGTTGATGATTTAATGGGATGATTAATTTTTGATATGTTTGGTTTGATTTCATTTATAAATTTGGGCCAGTCGTTTGGTCCCAATTGTAACAATTTGTTTATTAGTATTCCGTATTTGGAGTCTTGGTTAGTGATGTTGGATGATATACAATGTGAGGTGACTTGAGAGTACGTCTTTTCCTTCATGTATCCATCTACTATTTTCCTGGCTTCAAGGAAGGAGATGTTTTTGGTATGTTTTATTGACACTCCCTTTTCTTTCTTCCAGATTCTGCATGCTCTAGCATAAGCAGGATGGTTTTCTCCACAATTTGCACATTTGCAATCAAGATTGCAGTCATTGACAGTGTGGTCTGGATCTTTCTGGCCACATCTGCCGCACACTGCTCGTCCTCTATATGCATCCTCATGGTGCCCAAACTTCTGGCATTTAAAGCACTGAAGTGGGTTTGGTATAAAGGGTTCAACTTTTTCAACGTTGAACCCAATTTTGATTTATTTTGGGATAGTGAGTCTATCGAACTGCATAATGTAAGTGTTCGTATGTATAGTCTGATTCTCTTTTTTTATTGTAATTCTTTTAACGTTTATTACTCCTTGGTTTTTAAGTTCTTTTGTTATCTCTTCAGTATTGCACATTGAGAGGTCTTTCGATTTTACTACACCTTTGAATGTATTCAGATTCTTGTGTGGATAAGTTTTGATATTTATGTTGTGGAAAGTTTTCATTCCTAGGAGAAAAGTGGCATGTTTTTCTCTTTCCACTTCCACCAGTAGGGTTTTATTTTTTAAAGTTTTTACATTTTTGGGGGTAATATATGCTGATATAATTTTATGTATAATAAATGGTGATAAGTCAGTTATTTTGGTTTCTTCGGTGGATTCCAATACAATAAATTTTGAGGATGTTTGATGTAGTTCATTATCTGAACTATCGGAGTCTACATGTTGGCACTTGGAGTTTTTATAGTTGGCCATATATATATATATATATATATATATATTTTAAATTCATTGTTTATGCTCCCCACCCACCTCGGAATCCAATATTGGGGCATGTTAAGGGGGAAACCTATTCGCCTTGTCATGCCAGGGTTATATAAACAGTATACATGTCCCAAATTGGAGCCATGAGCACCCATAATCCTTTAGTTACACAATCCAAGTCATTTGTGGTAACTTCCGGCACTATACAGCCATGTCATGACTTTAATCATTTGGCACATTTGACCCTAGCCACCGCCTTCTAACACATGGAAAAGAGGGGAAAATATGTATATAGTTTATAGTGGTATAGGTTAGAATTGTATTTGTTATGGTTTAGAGGAAATTGATAAAAAAGTAGATGTGTTAGGGCTTGACGTAAGTAGCCGATTGATCGGATCGGGCCCCTCTGACCGCCTGTCTAGCCTTGTACGGGGCCAAAGTGGAGTGTTGCAACTTATATCTTTGATTTCCCTAGATATCAGTTGCTCAGCCACCGGGATCCTTTCCCGCGAGTCATTACGGGTCGCCACCCACGGCCAATAGGTGGCCCCTTTGAGAGGTTTTTACTCTCTGCAGGGGAAGAGTCGGTGTATTCTAATGCCCCACCGACGGGGTTGGGAAGTAGGGAAAGAAAGAAAAAAAGGGGGGGGGCTGTTGTTTTTGTAGAACATAATTAAGTTTTACAAAAGAGAATAGAAAACAAAAACAGAAGTTTAATGTAGGTGCATTTCGTCTCAAGAAGCCACTAGAAAGCCTGATCTGGTAGCACCAGATTTTATTTTCTATTCTAGCTGATGGAACCCCACTTGATACCTTATTTTTTTTTTTTTTTTTAACTTTTTGAAATCACAACTATATATTGGGTACAATATAATAATCAATAGATTTTACTCTATGATAATAAATATGAAATCTGCATAAATTAAAATATCATGCTGCCTCCTAATGAGAAAATAAAACTAAACAAGCAAAGCACGCAGCCCCCCCCTCCACAAGTGAAAAATTTACTTTCACCATCACTAATGTTTGTGTAAAATTTTTTCAAAAATCCAAGGTGTGGCTATTGAGAAAAGTGGAAATGGACGAACATGACTGAATAACTAGGTTCAATCCCTGCTTTGTCGGGGGACCAATAATGTGCGTTTTCGTTGGTATCCTCCTCTATTTTATTTTATGAAAGCTGAACAAAATTTTAATGCTATATTAAGGTAAAGAAAATAAAAGATCATATCAATTTATTTATTTTTTTTAAGGATCACCTTTTTCGTGTACATTGCGAATACTTAAAACATAGAATACAAAATATATGGATACAAAAAATCCGTTTTAAAAATAAATGCATTAAAATTTGAATTTTGTGAAAATCTGACAATTTTTTTTTTTTTTTTAGAATCCTTAAATGCGTAGATGCGCATACAAAATGTCCATGATGAAAGTGTGTTTATTTAATTTTAATATTTTCAAAATGTAAAATAAAGTGGTCTTTTGTGAGTGGTAAGACACAAATATGAAGAAATAAATTAGATGAAAACGATTCTGTATAGATCAACAAATATAATTATTATAGAAGTATAACTGAAAAGAAATACTTTGTAATGAAGATGTGGTACTTGTACAGTTTAGTCAAGACATTAAAAAATGAAAATACCGAAAAAAGTTTAAATTGTATGTATCCGTTATAGAACGAAGTACTCCGACAAAAAAATTTCACTTAATTTCATCTAGTAGTTTTTTTTTTTTACAGCAAAAAAACACGTTTTTATGAGAGAGCGTGTTGAAGGCGGCCATCTTGGATTAAAAAAAAAATTTGTTTGAATTTTAGAAATGTCAAAGGGAGATAACTCCGGTTAAAGCGCTGACACCCCTTCCCATCTTTAATACTAGCTTTTCTTCCTAAAAATCGAACATTTTGCTCGGTATAATAACAAATTGTTTTTTCGCTGTAAAAAAAAAAAAAAAAAAAAAACTACTTGATGAAATTAAGTGAAATTTTTTTCAGAGAACTTCGTTGCATAATTAATGTCTTGATTAAACTGTGCAAGTACCAAAGATGTAAATAATTGTACCTATTTACAATGCCTCCCCACGGGACAGAGTTAGAAACCAGGGTCTTTTTTAACGTGGAAAAAAGGTAACAAAAACAAAAAAATTGTCTCGGTCGTGAAGGACTGCTTCTTCACCGAAAGAGAACAAGAAATGGAAGTGCAGCATCTGAAGAACAGATACTACACTTTGATCTTGGCCAAAAGGCCAATTGTAATGGGCAAATAAAAACCGTTTAATCATTATTATGTACAAATCTGTTTCCATCTAATAAAATGTACAATCTATTCTCGTTTCTAACTATCATTATTTCCATAGGTTCCCAAACACTTTTTTAAAGTCATTTTTTTTTTTTTAATACTTTTAAAGTTCTGATATTAATATTCACCTTTATTTAAATTTCATAGCGTTAAATATATGGTAAGTAAATTTAAAACAGCGAAATGTCAATTTACCTATTTTATATTTATCCAGTTTTAAAATGTAATGAACATTTGTTGCGAAATGAACATGGTCTATTATAATTAATGAAGTTACAAAGGTTCTTTTCCAGAATCCTTCACATATTTAAAAAAAAAAAAAAAAAAAAAAAAAAATGAACACGAATCACATAAATTGATCAAATAGTTTTATTTTTATAAAGAAAATTACTTTTAAGCAATTAATGGGAATTCGTAGGCATTACAACAAAAATAATGCAAGTTTGCATTATTGTTGAGTTCCCTCCCTTGTTTTTTTTGTTTTGTTTTTTAATTATTTTCGAGGTACAGTTCTTCCTCACTTACTCATAAAATTTGATTTTCTTGGTTAAAAATTAATCTACTTGACCAATTTATGTGATTTTTGGAATATGACATTTTTGTTTCATCGCAGCTACATGCATCAAACAGATTTTACTTTATTTTTTATGAAGGGGAAATTCTTGACAAGAGCCGTTACAAAATATACCTACTTTCAGGAGAGTGTAACGGCTGATCATGAAGAGACGAATGTTCCGCAAACATTTGCTTGGCTTCCTGTTGAACTCTGTGATATTCCTGCTGTTGGTTGAATGCCATAAACTTCTCCGGAGTTACACCGGAAGTCATCTCAAAAATGGACAAGTCTGTGCTTGGCACTCGCAGTGGACCCTTCTTGGGGTTATTAAGATCACCTGAAAGGAAAAAAGTATGTGCTTTTAATGAAGCAGTTTCTTCAAGGGGTCTTCAGCAAATAGACCAGACCATTATCCATGCACATATACGGCCAATGTAGTGGCACAAGTAGAAAATTCCAGTGCTTGTGTGATTTAAAATAAATACATTTTAGGTAAAAACCATTATTATATACTTGTGTGTGTCATATCAAAATTAGTAAAGATTACAAATATTACAAAAAATGACTGAGCAGAAAAATAATTACAAGTAAAGATAAAATTTTGCAAATTATAGAATTTTATCGTATCGCTCAATGGTGAAGAGTTCTGAAAATCCCGGGAAGGTAACTGCGATCTATGTTTTTGACAAATCTGCTATTTCAAAACAGAAAATGGCAGACTGCTAATATGTATGTTATTTTCTAAAAGAAAAAAAAAAAAAATCTAGCATATTTTCTACTCAATCATTTTCCGTTGATAAAAAGATTTAAAAAAAAGGGTTGATACGCCACAGAGACAAACGTCAGAATTTAGATGGTGGAAAATGAAAAAGAAAAAGTCAGAGTAACAAGAAAAAGAAAACAAAAGTTGAAACTGTTAAATGCTTGTTTAAAAAAAAGGATTAATTACGAAATATTCGGTTTCTTCATCAAGGAGAAACCTTGGATTATTTTGAGCCGTAAAAAGAAATATCGATCTGATAACAAAATGAAAATGATACTCAAGATAAAAACTGGTTCGATAAATCCAAACAGTACGAGACTGAAAAGCCATTCAAGGGCAAAGGTTAATAAGCTTGTCTGTTGGTAATGATTAACACCTTCAAATGATTGGAAGTGATAGGGTAAATGGTCAAAATTTGATTATTTAGATAGACAGATTGGCAAGAATTTATTAACATTGGACTTGACCATGTTGTAATTAGCTTAGTTAAAGTTGTTTTTGTTTCCCCGATTACCTTAAAAACACGTTAAATGTGCAGATCTTTTCTCAAACATAAAAATAATACACATGTGGGTTTGACCCTAGCCACCGCCTTCTAACACATGGAAAAGAGGGGAAAATATGTATATAGTTTATAGTGGTATAGGTTAGATATCTATCGATTTTAGTTTTACCAATAGTTTAAAATCAATAGATATTCATTATTTTAGTTTTACTACCAGCAGTAGAATATTTTTCTGTCTTCCGTTTTCCTGCTGAGTACAATATGGTTGTCTTCAAGTCTAACGTAAATAAGTTCTTGATGAGCCATTCCATATAAGTTAACAAATTTACCGAATTTTCATTACTAATATTTACTATATTTTCCAATTTCTACTGTACACTCTTTAACCCTTATCCTTGAGTGGCCGCTTGGCCTTGATAATGTGGTGATGCCTGTGTAAAAAAAAAAAAAAAAAAAAAAAAAAATCAAATAAAAAGAAGTCAATCAAAAGAATCGCTTTTGGTATCAAAAAATAGGCACAATTTTTTTCTGATTCCGATAACCCAAAAAGTTCCGATTTTTTCGATTCCAATTCTGATAAATCGTCCCAACACTAGGTTGAATAGAATTCCTTTATAGACTATTTACTCCCAAAATATATGCATAGAAAATCAATTAATCTGTTAACCATTCAAATACAAAATATATATTTACACCATGAATTGTTAAAATATTATTGATAAATATTTGAAGACATTAAAACTTTAAAGCATAAAAATTTCTACCACAGAATTATGCTCTCTTATCAGCCATGAAAAAACAGAATATAAATATATATATATATATATATATATATATATATATATAAATAAACTAGCAGGTCACCTGGTATTGCCCGGTCATAAAATATCCATAAATATTATATTTTAATACAGAATTCTTATTTATTATAAATAGAAATACTGCAGGTATTAAACAAAAAGTTTTAAAAAAAAAAAAAAAAAAAAAAAACGAAAGAAACTGAAACACGTGCATGCAAATATTATGTTTTTCTAAACAGTTCACTTCTTGTAAGTAAAAAAAAAAAACATACTCGAGCTGAGCTAAAGACCGAGTCAAGTATGATAACCATTATGCCAGCTTGACGCAATCTTTAAAAAAGTGTTTTCAAACCTACTTATTCTTAACATAAGTAATCTGTCATGTGAACAAGTCACACATGTGCATTCATGAAACAGTTAACAAAAAAAACTTTGATGATCCCCCAAGTACCAATTTTTTCACATTAGATATCCTTTTTTTCTAGTTGAAAACCAATTAAAAAGTTTTCCACCTGTCTGAATACCTTATATACCAAATTTAAAGACTCTAGATAAAAAATTTGTTGAGTATATATAGGTTGAGAAGTGTCCACTTCACACACACACTTCCATGTTGATAGATATACTCACAGATGTACCTGGCATTGCCCGGTATTAAACGTAACGTTAAATTCCTTTTAAAAAAAATAAAATAAAAAAGAAAAACAACGGAAAGAAACTAAAACATGTGCATGCGAGTATTATGGTTTTTCTAAACAGTTCACTTCTTGTAAGTAAAAAAAAAAAAAAAATACTCAAGCTAGGATCAAAACCAAAACCTAAAGACAGTGAGTCAAGTATGATAGCCATTAGACCAGCTTGCCATGATCTTTAAAAAGTGTTTTCAAATCTTGTGAAAAAGTTGACAAACAAAAATCTAATGACCTTCAAGTACCAATTTTTTAATTTTGACACCTGAGCAGCTCTTTTTTTCTTGATGCAAACCGATTAAAAGGTTTTCTTCATGTCTGACTATCCTATATACCAAATTTCAAGTCTGTAGATCAAAAATTTGTTGAGTATATAGAGTGAGAAGTGTCCTTATACATACACATTTTCACTTTTATATATATCATATGCAGTGATAAATATTAAAGCAGCCCATCTTCCAGACACTGGAGATTGTATTGTCAGTGTAATCAATACTAATACAATTGCGAATTAAAGCCAGTAAGCTAAATATGTAATGAACATTATACCTGGTATGTATGCATAATTTATCCAGACTCAAAAATGGTAAGGTCCACAATATTTATTTGATTTAGGCCAGTGGTCCACAATATTTATTTGATTTAGGCCATTGGTCCACAATATTTGATTTAGGCCAGTGGTCCACAATATTTATTTGATTTAGGCCAGTGGTCCACAATATTTATTTGATTTAGGCCAGTGGTCCACAATATTTATTTGATTTAGGCCAATGGTCCACAATATTTATTTGATTTAGGCCAATGGTCCACAATATTTATTTGATTTAGGCCAGTGGTCCACAATATTTATTTGATTTAGGCCAGTGGTCCACAATATTTATTTGATTTAGGCCAGTGGTCCACAATATTTATTTGATTTAGGCCAATGGTCCACAATATTTGATTTAGGCCAGTGGTCCATAATATTTATTTGATTTAAGCCAGTGGTCCACAATATTTGATTTAGGCCAGTGGTCCACAATATTTATTTGATTTAGGCCAATGGTCCACAATATTTATTTGATTTAGGCCAGTGGTCCACAATATTTGATTTAGGCCAGTGGTCCACAATATTTATTTGATTTAGGCCAGTGGTCCACAATATTTATTTGATTTAGGCCAGTGGTCCACAATATTTATTTGATTTAGGCCAGTGGTCCACAATATTTATTTGATTTAGGCCAATGGTCCACAATATTTATTTGATTTAGGCCAATGGTCCACAATATTTATTTGATTTAGGCCAGTGGTCCACAATATTTATTTGATTTAGGCCAGTGGTCCACAATATTTATTTGATTTAGGCCAATGGTCCACAATATTTATTTGATTTAGGCCAGTGGTCCACAATATTTGATTTAGGCCAGTGGTCCATAATATTTATTTGATTTAAGCCAGTGGTCCACAATATTTATTTGATTTAGGCCAGTGGTCCACAATATTTATTTGATTTAGGCCAGTGGTCCACAATATTTATTTGATTTAGGCCAGTGGTCCACAATATTTATTTGATTTAGGCCAGTGGTCCATAATATTTATTTGATTTAGGCCAGTGGTCCACAATATTTGATTTAGGCCAGTGGTCCACAATATTTATTTGATTTAGGCCAGTGGTCCACAATATTTATTTGATTTAGGCCAGTGGTCCACAATATTTATTTGATTTAGGCCAGTGGTCCACAATATTTATTTGATTTAGGCCAATGGTCCACAATATTTATTTGATTTAGGCCAATGGTCCACAATATTTATTTGATTTAGGCCAGTGGTCCACAATATTTATTTGATTTAGGCCAGTGGTCCACAATATTTATTTGACTTAGGCCAATGGTCCACAATATTTATTTGATTTAGGCCAGTGGTCCACAATATTTGATTTAGGCCAGTGGTCCATAATATTTATTTGATTTAAGCCAGTGGTCCACAATATTTATTTGATTTAGGCCAGTGGTCCACAATATTTATTTGATTTAGGCCAGTGGTCCACAATATTTATTTGATTTAGGCCAGTGGTCCACAATATTTATTTGATTTAAGCCAGTGGTCCATAATATTTATTTGATTTAAGCCAGTGGTCCACAATATTTATTTGATTTAGGCCAGTGGTCCACAATATTTATTTGATTTAGGCCAGTGGTCCACAATATTTATTTGATTTAGGCCAGTGGTCCACAATATTTATTTGATTTAAGCCAGTGGTCCATAATATTTATTTGATTTAAGCCAGTGGTCCACAATATTTATTTGATTTAGGCCAGTGGTCCACAATATTTATTTGATTTAGGCCAGTGGTCCACAATATTTATTTGATTTAGGCCAGTGGTCCACAATATTTATTTGATTTAGGCCAGTGGTCCACAATATTTATTTGATTTAGGCCAGTGGTCCACAATATTTATTTGATTTAGGCCAGTGGTCCACAATATTTATTTGATTTAGGCCAGTGGTCCACAATATTTATTTGATTTAGGCCAGTGGTCCACAATATTTATTTGATTTAGGCCAGTGGTCCACAATATTTATTTGATTTAAGCCAGTGGTCCACAATATTTATTTGATTTAGGCCAGTGGTCCACAATATTTATTTGATTTAGGCCAGTGGTCCACAATATTTATTTGATTTAGGCCAGTGGTCCACAATATTTATTTGATTTAGGCCAGTGGTCCACAATATTTATTTGATTTAAGCCAGTGGTCCATAATATTTATTTGATTTAAGCCAGTGGTCCACAATATTTATTTGATTTAGGCCAGTGGTCCACAATATTTATTTGATTTAGGCCAGTGGTCCACAATATTTATTTGATTTAGGCCAGTGGTCCACAATATTTATTTGATTTAGGCCAGTGGTCCACAATATTTATTTGATTTAAGCCAGTGGTCCATAATATTTATTTGATTTAAGCCAGTGGTCCACAATATTTATTTGATTTAGGCCAGTGGTCCACAATATTTATTTGATTTAGGCCAGTGGTCCACAATATTTATTTGATTTAGGCCAGTGGTCCACAATATTTATTTGATTTAGGCCAGTGGTCCACAATATTTATTTGATTTAGGCCAGTGGTCCACAATATTTATTTGATTTAGGCCAGTGGTCCACAATATTTATTTGATTTAAGCCAGTGGTCCATAATATTTATTTGATTTAAGCCAGTGGTCCACAATATTTATTTGATTTAGGCCAGTGGTCCACAATATTTATTTGATTTAGGCCAGTGGTCCACAATATTTATTTGATTTAGGCCAGTGGTCCACAATATTTATTTGATTTAGGCCAGTGGTCCACAATATTTATTTGATTTAAGCCAGTGGTCCACAATATTTATTTGATTTAGGCCAGTGGTCCACAATATTTATTTGATTTAGGCCAGTGGTCCACAATATTTATTTGATTTAGGCCAGTGGTCCACAATATTTATTTGATTTAAGCCAGTGGTCCATAATATTTATTTGATTTAAGCCAGTGGTCCACAATATTTATTTGATTTAGGCCAGTGGTCCACAATATTTATTTGATTTAGGCCAGTGGTCCACAATATTTATTTGATTTAGGCCAGTGGTCCACAATATTTATTTGATTTAGGCCAGTGGTCCACAATATTTATTTGATTTAAGCCAGTGGTCCACAATATTTATTTGATTTAGGCCAGTGGTCCACAATATTTATTTGATTTAGGCCAGTGGTCCACAATATTTATTTGATTTAGGCCAGTGGTCCACAATATTTATTTGATTTAAGCCAGTGGTCCACAATATTTATTTGATTTAGGCCAGTGGTCCACAATATTTATTTGATTTAGGCCAGTGGTCCACAATATTTATTTGATTTAGGCCAGTGGTCCACAATATTTATTTGATTTAAGCCAGTGGTCCACAATATTTATTTGATTTAGGCCAGTGGTCCACAATATTTATTTGATTTAGGCCAGTGGTCCACAATATTTATTTGATTTAGGCCAGTGGTCCACAATATTTATTTGATTTAAGCCAGTGGTCCATAATATTTATTTGATTTAAGCCAGTGGTCCACAATATTTATTTGATTTAGGCCAGTGGTCCACAATATTTATTTGATTTAGGCCAGTGGTCCACAATATTTATTTGATTTAGGCCAGTGGTCCACAATATTTATTTGATTTAGGCCAGTGGTCCACAATATTTATTTGATTTAGGCCAGTGGTCCACAATATTTATTTGATTTAGGCCAGTGGTCCACAATATTTATTTGATTTAGGCCAGTGGTCCACAATATTTATTTGATTTAGGCCAGTGGTCCACAATATTTATTTGATTTAAGCCAGTGGTCCACAATATTTATTTGATTTAGGCCAGTGGTCCACAATATTTATTTGATTTAGGCCAGTGGTCCACAATATTTATTTGATTTAGGCCAGTGGTCCACAATATTTATTTGATTTAAGCCAGTGGTCCATAATATTTATTTGATTTAAGCCAGTGGTCCACAATATTTATTTGATTTAGGCCAGTGGTCCACAATATTTATTTGATTTAGGCCAGTGGTCCACAATATTTATTTGATTTAGGCCAGTGGTCCACAATATTTATTTGATTTAGGCCAGTGGTCCACAATATTTATTTGATTTAGGCCAGTGGTCCACAATATTTATTTGATTTAAGCCAGTGGTCCACAATATTTATTTGATTTAGGCCAGTGGTCCACAATATTTATTTGATTTAGGCCAGTGGTCCACAATATTTATTTGATTTAGGCTAGTGGTCCACAATATTTATTTGATTTAAGCCAGTGGTCCATAATATTTATTTGATTTAAGCCAGTGGTCCACAATATTTATTTGATTTAGGCCAGTGGTCCACAATATTTATTTGATTTAGGCCAGTGGTCCACAATATTTATTTGATTTAAGCCAGTGGTCCATAATATTTATTTGATTTAGGCCAGTGGTCCACAATATTTATTTGATTTAGGCCAGTGGTCCACAATATTTATTTGATTTAGGCCAGTGGTCCACAATATTTATTTGATTTAGGCCAGTGGTCCACAATATTTATTTGATTTAGGCCAGTGGTCCACAATATTTATTTGATTTAGGCCAGTGGTCCACAATATTTATTTGATTTAGGCCAGTGGTCCACAATATTTATTTGATTTAGGCCAGTGGTCCACAATATTTATTTGATTTAGGCCAGTGGTCCACAATATTTATTTGATTTAGGCCAGTGGTCCACAACCTGAAACAATTTGAGAATCATTGCTCTAACATGATGCAATTGACTATTTTGAATCTAAACTATTTCTTCCCATCCCTTCACTGTTCAGGTCTCTAGGTGCTGGAAATCTTTCTACCCTTATAGTTTATTACTGCTAGACTTTTTTTCTTTTTTTTTTTTACATAGGCACAACCACTTATCAAGGCTCAGCGATCACTCGAAGATAAGGGTTAAGAGTGTACAGTAGTAAATTGAATAATAAATCATTAGTAATGGAAATTCGGTAAATTTGTTAACTTAAGTGAAACGGCTCAAGAACTTGTTTACGTTGGACTTGAAAACAATCAGATTGTAGTCAGCTGGAAAGCAGGAAAACGGAAGACAGTTCCACAGGCGTGCAGTTCTAAGAAAGAAGCTTTGTTCATGGAATCTATGTTTAGGTCTAGGCACAGATAAAGAGTGGGGGGAATTATTGATAGTGTTTTCAGCTAGACTAGTGTTTCTTGTGAAAGTTTGGCGAGGGGGGACCATAGATTGAAGCTCAGTCGAGCACTTGCCATGAAAATAACAATAAAGCAGAGACAAGCTCGCAACATCTCTTCTGTGAGATAGAGGTTGCAGGGAAGAGAAAAGGACATCTCCTACAACTTTGGAATTCCCTCCTTGTTTTCTGCTTCTCTGACTGAACTAAACTGTAGAAGTTTAAATGGTAATGTGAACAGACTTCTCGTTGTTCAACTCCTCACAGTCCCTTGTTTAACAAGATCTAAAATAGTAGCCCCTTAGGCTCCAAGTGGCAATATGATGAGTATTAAATAGAGTAGAGTAGAAAAAAAAAAAATATATATATATATATATATATATATATATAGCATGCATATTTAGGCAGTACTTTTTCATTTAAACAAACATTGTTAAAAACAACAGAGAGCTTTGTAAATGCTGTAATATGTTTACAGAAAAAAACATAACTGCCCCTCGTCCGAAGTTAGAGAAATTTTAGTCAGCAACACACAAATAATACACCATGAAACCAACATTAAAAAATAAAAACATTTTGGAAGCGAAATCAGAAACTTGTCCTAAATATGGTTACATACCAATCTAGCCAAAACATTTTAAAACGCCTATTGTAATGCCTCCCTGTTTCTGATCCTGCCCTCACCTGATAACTGGACACTCCCTCCCTCTCCACTGGGCACAAATGGCTTTGCACGCATAAACCATTATGACTGCTTGTGACTGCTACTAAGCACCCTCAGCACAACCAAATCTTACACATTCTCCTGACGATGTCTTGACGAAAGACAAAAAAAATCGCAAAATGCTTTGAAGAAAAAAACCCTATGGGACATCTATTAATATCTTTGATCTATACATAATAAACATCAGAAAAATTGAAAACATAAAATGTATAACTAAACAAAAGCTCTATACAGTTTTTTGCAAGGCTCGCTGTTTGTTTGTAAACAAGTGGTTTGAGCACTATAATGAATGTGTTTAAAATGGACATTTGTTGAGGTTATTTATGGGCGCCGCTCTCGTGGGTCGATGGGTAGAATTGCTGACTCAATGCGATTGTTCTAGGTTCAATCCTCGGCTTGGGAGACATGCTAGTCTAGCCGCACTGATGAGTTGTGATAAAACGAATAGTATGTGGATGAATATATATGTATATATATATAGTCATCCACATACAGTACTGTTTCGCTGTTTCACAGCTCATCAGTGCGGCTAGACAGGCAACTACCTCAAGCCAGGATTGAGGCCCGAACGTTTGTACGGCAGTCAAGGCTCCTAACCATTACGCTATTGGTGGTTGCTTGAACGAGTAGTGAGTTTTAACGATGTTTTGATATCGTTCGAAATACCTCCGCTCGATTTGTTTACACAAAGAGCGTCGCTTATATGCTAATGGTAATTCGTGTTTCACTTCTCAATATGCTCAACTCAAGGTGAGGAGCACTATATATATATATAAATCTTCAGTTATTAAAAAGACAATCACACACACACTTGCTAAATTATATTGGAAAATATTTTGTTGAATAAACGTCTATGGCATGTTAAAACAATGATTCAATATAGAAGCATATTTAAAAACAACAAATACTTTTCAAAGTAAAGACAACCATTGTCCATGATTTTTGCTAACGATCTACAAGTCCCGACATTTGGTCAAAGTATCTCTTGTTCAGCATTGAATAGGACATGTTTTTTTTTACAGGCTTCTACAAGTTTGTTGAAAGACTCAAGTTTGTGACCCTTCATAAAATGATACATTGATTTGAAAAAACCATTAAATGGGGCACCTACGGACTAGATATGGCAGAACTGAAAAATTTCTTTTGCATCAAATCTTTTTTGACGTTCATAGATTAAATCCATTGCTCGTTCTGATTCTTGTTCTATCGCCCTAAACACTTTTTAGCGCCGGAAGCTATTCTCTATCTCTACAAATCTACTACAAGACCATATATGGGGTACTGTCGTCATATTAAAACTGGTGAATCTGTCCTGTTTGAGGGTGCTTGATAAAGTGTAAAAATATATCCGTAATTTAATTGACCTCACCCTTTTTTCTACAACTTTTCTTTCAAACACATGATGCTGCTTGTCTTTTCTGTAAATACTATTACGGCGTGTTCTTTAGAATTATCGGCACTTCTACACTATTAGGATGAAATTTTGTAGTTTCCAGATAAAAAACAATGGTTTCTACTGATTTTTTTTTGTCAATTCTAGTAAGTTACAATATTAGCTTCCAAATTATGCAGTCAATATTACCTGAATATTACTGAATTATTAAAAACAAAAACAAAACAACTAATCATGTTAGCAGGTGAAAAATTGCAGCTATCTTCTTTAAATCGAAACAGAAAATTACCTCCCTTTTGAATTATCCTGTGTCCTATGATCGTTTTCATCAAATTCTATTTTTTTATTTTCTTTAATAATTTTCTACCTTATCGATTTTTGTAATTTTTGGATATAGTCATCTTAAAAATATGAAGAATATGTAGATACCATTGTTTTCATGTGAAATTTAGTTTTACGATTTCCGAAATTTCGTCCCAATAGTGTAAAAGCGCTGAATTATCTTATCTACTCCCTGCTTCCTTTGTTTCAGCTCATTTGACTTTTTTTTTTTTTTTTTTTACATAGGCATAACCACTTATTAAGGCCCAGAGACCACTCGAGGATAAGGGTTAGTCTAGTGGTTTCCATTAATTCATCGTTTTGATATCTCATTGTAATACAACTTCATATTCCAATAGCTTCTTTTTAAAAAATGTAGGTTTGTGGAACTCTAGCTGTAGACTGTTTTCCTCCTATTTATAGGCGATCTTTTCAAGATTAAGGCCATAGACCTCTCATATTTTTTTATAATAATTATCTTTTGCTCTTTGTTAGCTCCTTGCATCAGGTAGCTTCTCACCTTGTCTGGAGCAATTTTCATTAAAAAAAACAAAAAAAAAACAAAGAACTGTCACATTGTCCAATTCTTCCGTCTTGTTGTGAATATTTCTAGTGGTATGTGGTTTTGTATCAAGTGCAACTGAATTGAAATCTGACAATGTTGCATTCATGATTTTAACGCAAGTATAAGGTTTTCGTAAACCAAGCAAAACAAAAAGGTGAAATAAATGCAATACTTACTGCAGTCAAAATGAATACTTTCAGAAAAGGGAACATCACCATCCAACTAGAAAAGAAAGTAGACTTTTTTTTAGTAAAGTGAAGCAAAAGTGAATTGCTTTTATGTCTTCAATAATTAAAATTTTTCTTCATGAGGAGATTTATATGTGGATCTTTTGTGTTTTTTTTTATTTTTGAACTTGGCATAAGAGATTCCATAGTCTGCAACTTTATCCATCAGGTCAATTATACTCCCCATACTAATTAATCATAAGTACAAATACTTCTTTTTACAAGCTACTACTTAGTAAAACCAAAAGCCACTCAAGGATAAGGGTTAATGATGAAGATGATGAGGAATAAAAATGAAGAATAGAACAAAATTTGATTACGAGGATGCTTTATGACGTTCAAATGATTAGAAAAAATAAAGAGTGGGGGGGGGGGATAAAAATAAGGAACATTACAAAACATGTACAGTGCTACAAAATAAAACCGGTGTTGCATTAACCCTGAGCGGACTATGCCGAATTCCTCCAAAGGAATATCAAATTCACAAGCACTTCTCAGCCACACGTATATCTCGATCATGGGAAGAGGAGATAGATCACCTAGCATTCCCAAATGGTCACTCATCTGCTACTGGCCATGCTCCATTCCGTTTAACTTCAGTACTCTAATAAGAACCAGTGTATCAACACAATTATTTCACATATTAAAAAATGTAAAAAATACATTAGATAAATGTGTAATTCTGAAAGTCCCCTCGCAAGGAGAGGGGAGGGCCGTTTTTCTCCCACATTAAACTGACCTTGTGTCACATCTTGCTACCATGCAAGGAACATAATTAAAATGAATTTTTTCAGTTTCTCCTCATGCCAGGTGGAGAATTCTTGGCACATTTTGATTATAGTATCTGGTTTGCATGGGGCCTGACTTTTATCTGAACTAGGTTTGGTTCAGTTTGGTCATCATTCCAAACATTACCACTTCCTTTGAGAGGTGAATTCGTTTCTTGCCTGATGTAGAAGGCATCCCTACGAAGGAATACTGACAAGTTTGTTCATGGTTATTTTTGTACCTTTTCAGAATGGCTCATACTGTTGGAGTTGTGTGTGATGATGGGTTTTCCAACCTAATACTTCCTCCCTGGATCCATGGTTATAAATTGTACATTTTAATACTTAAAAAAAAAAAAAAAAAAAAAAAAAAGGGAGATTACTTACCTTGCAGACTTCAGCTTCAAGAAGTTGCTGACTGGCATTTTGCTGAGTTTTGCTGAAAAACAAAACAATGACAGTGAATCTCAAAGAAGACATAAAAATATTCAGGAAATATTTTGAAAATGGAAATGTGTAAAAATAGTCTAATAGCTTTTCTTTTTGTTCCGAAAATAATTTTTGAAAATGAGGTTTTGGAGAACCAGTTTTTCTAATGAGCAAAAGAATATAGAACACGTCCAGGTCATTTTTTTTTTTTTTTATTGTGGCTGCGTAGCTCTAAAAAGTCAGCAGTATAGCCCCCTGTTCGAAAAGTTTTGGAACACCTGAATTAGACAATCTCTCGGTTGATGGTAAAAAGTGGAATCATAAAGTTTACAATGATCTGACACTGATTCAATCCACTTTTTTATTAACATATGCGGCTCCTCTAAAACTCTCGAGAATTCTAATGATTCATAGATTTGCGTAATATTTAAATGGTGATGATACATATATTTATATTGAAAAGACAAAAACAGGTTAAATAGTATAAAATATCGAGATTTCAAACTTTTATTGCTGCTTTGTACATCTCCGGGTACTGACCCTCAATAAGTGAAACAGGAGCTTTAAATATGCATGGATTATTTTTATAGAGCATCTATTTACTTCCTTCATGTCTCTATATGGCTAGATTAGTTATTTTCAGTCTGAAGCTATTAGAAAAAACATCAAGTTTGAAAATTAAAAAAATAAGAATATTACATAGAATATTGGACATGTAATGCACTTAGAAAAAAGGTTTATTAAAATCAGTACACAAAAAACTGAAAAAGTCAGAATTTTGAGTACCAAATTATTAGCAGGATTCTGGGTGTTTAAATTTCATATCAAATCTTGTTCAGTGAATATTCAAAAAAAAAAATAAATAAATTAAAAAAAAAAAAAAATGTAAATGAGATGTACAAGGTTTTCAAAGTCATTTATTTTTAAATTTTAATAAAATCCAAATTATATTTCTGATAAAACTTACACACAATGAGAAATACATATACATATATATATATATATGAGGAGCGTGCAATAAGTAACGCCCCTGACCCACTTCTAGCTGTCTGATCTAGCTGAAATTTTGCATGTGCAATGATTTATATCTCTACGGGTTATGTGGCAAATTACAGCTCTGAATTAATTGTGGTTTCTGTTTTACAGGTGTTTGAACTGAGTCAGGTGTGAAATGGAGCCTGTTGAATGTCGAGCAGTGATCCGGTTTTTGTATTTGAAAAGACGCACACCACAGGAGACTTTTGATGAAATGAAAGAAACTTATGGTGATAATGCCCCATCATATGACCTTGTAAAATGTTGGCATCGTGAATTCAAACATGGCCGGAAGTCTGTGGAAACAGCTCCCAGACCTGCCCCCCCCCCTTTCTGCCATTGATGAGGCATCTGTCCGTCAAGTTGAGGCTGCCATTTTGGAAGATCGGTGCATTACTATTTGCCAAATAGCCCAAGATGTCAAGATTAGTACAGGGTCTGTGGAAACTATCATTTATGACCATTTGCATATGCCATAGGTGTCTGCCAGATGGATTCCCAGGTTGCTCACACCATTCCAGAAGCGAGAACATGTCGAGCGCTCGAGGATGAATTTGGAGATGTGCCAAGAAGATGAGTCAAAGTTTTTCAAAAGACTGATTACACAGGATGAAACCTGGGTCCATCACTATGATCCAGAGACCAAAGCCCAGTCAATGCAGTGGAAGCACTTGGACTCACCACCTCCAAAGAAAGCAAGGATGCAGCCCTCTGCTGGCAAGGTCATGCTCACAGTCTTCTGAGACCAGGACGGAGTAGTGATGACAGATTTCCTGGCAAAGGCTACCACAATTACAGGAGCCTATTATGCTTCACTTTTGAGGAAATTTAAGGGAGCTATCAAAATCAAGAGGTGGGGCAAGATCAGCAAAGGTACCCTTCTCCTGCAGGACAACACTCCGGTTCATAACTCGCATGTCGCCCGATCAGAAGCACGGGCGTGTGGTTATGAAATCCTCCCCCATCCTCCCTACTCTCCTGGCCTTGCACCCTCCGACTTTCACCTCTTCCCAGCCATGAAATCGTTTTTGAAAGGAAAGCGTTTCCTAGATGATGCAGCCTTGATTTCTGAAGTCACGTCGCAGAGCAAATATGTGTTTTAGTTTTTTATTATTTTTTCAGATGTTGGACCATGTTTATGATCCAACAGCCTCGTCAGACCTTACAGAAGCCTTCTGTAAGGTCTGCCGAGGCTGTTTAATTGTAAACATGGTCCAACATCTGGAACATATGTAACCGAACAGATAAAACGGTAATAAAAAAATCTATCAAATTTTAGTAATTCAATAAATTTAAAAATTTATGACATGAAAGGGTTAAATTTCAAATCAAAAGATTTTTTATTATTATATTTAAGACAAAGGAATATATTTGAAATATAACTCCTTATCCTATAGGATTTCAATGTCTACCATCTCTTCAGAGGAGAAAATATTAACAAATAATTATAATGGTTTACACCTTATTTGCTAAAACCAGTGAGACATGGAAAATCACAATTAAAAGGTTTTTAAGCATTTAAATATCAGAGTAAGGGAAGTTAATGAAAAGGATATAGAATTTCACATGTTAAATTCTATATCCTTTTCATTAACTTTCCTTACTCTATATACTCCCCATTAGTTTTTTTTTTTTTTTTGGTTTCCTTATGGGATGATCATCTTTAGTTAACTATTATGTGTAATCATATTCATGCAGATATTCTACATGATTTATATTTGCGTAAAATGGTAAACACAAACCTTTTTCTATATATATATATATTTATGTATGCGTATATATATTTGTTTAAAAAATTTTGCCTACTAAACTCCTCTGTCAGTTTTTGGTCTATAGACATGAAACTTTATATATAGGGTATTCGAACCCATACAAAACTTTATATTCAAGTTTTAGCCAGGGAAAATCGGTGCAAAAGTGTGAAAATTAAAAAAATGAAATTTGACAGGTGAAGGTCGAACGACGGCATTACGAATATGCATGCGTAACATAGTAGCTATTGATTCATGCTTTAATTTTTAGCTTTGCAGCAAACATTTCTTCATAGCTCAGGCATTAACGTCAAATGAAAAAGTAAATCGGTGGTGGAATGAGAGTCATTTTTTTTTTTTTTTACTTTTAAAATCATTACCAGATATTGGGTCCAATATAATCTATATATTGATACGATAGCGCGTGTGTTCTTTTGTGTGTCACGCTTATATCCAGGTCGTTTAATTGTTATGTCCTTCTATTTCTTGTCATAAATAATTTTACCAAGAATTCTTCATAAGCTTTGGTTTAGACTATAGCTGATGGCATTTAAATCATCTATTTTTTTTATAAATAATTTTATCAAGAATTCTTCATAAGTTTTGGTTTCAGTTTCGATTATGGCTGAAGAAACTCAAGTTATATATATATATATATATATATATACACATATTTTGTTCATAAATTTTTATTTCGATTTTGATTCAAGCTAACATACCCAAGTCATACCGATATATTTTTTATTGTTGAAATTGCAACTTTATAATATATAAAAATCGATAGAACATTAACTCTATAATATACAAAATCTGCAAGAATTAAAATATCATATTTAAGCGTACTTTACGACTGGGCTTTACTGGGCATTCGTGCTAGCTTAGATAAATACTTTTGCAGTTTTAACAAAAAAGCTGCAATAATATCAGAGCGTCTCCATTTACACTGAACATCTACAGAATGCCAACATCAATATATTACGTATGAATGAGTCCCCTGTGGAATTTCCATAGGTCCCGCTAGTATATTAATAAATACGAAATCTGCATTAATCAAAATATCATATGTAAGCGTATTTTATGAGCGGTCTGCTAGTATATATATTAAAAATGCATGTCATTCAACCTAATGTCCCGTAATTGGCACACATTTCTGAAAATGACTTACAAATGATTGTATCAAATTTCCAGAGCTATTCTTAAATTTTCTTCTTCAATAAATGACCACAACTATGTACATCATACAGATTTTTCTTTATTTTTGCCTTTTAATATAGGGGCAATTCTGGATAAGAACCAAGTGTTGCAGTAAAGCAAATTTGGTTATTGTCAAGTTTGTCAACTCTTTTACTTCTGGTTTCTGCTGTCCATTTGGCTGTATAATTATACGGTCAAAGAAAACCATTCTTAACATGGAAAGAGGAGGACGAAAAGAAAAAGCACTTTTAAGCTATTAATGGAAATTTGTAGGTATTACAAAACATAAATCTCGCGAGTTTGAATTATTGAGTTATCTCCCTTTATTTGGCTTTTGTTTTAGATTGTTCGAAAACAATCTAAAACAAAAACAAAACAAACAATGGCAGATAAAACAGACACTTTTCGGTTACTCATAAAATTTGGTTTTCTTGATCCATTTATGTGATTTTTTGAAATATGGTAGTTTCATTTCGTCACTGCTATATATATCACACAGATTTTTCTTTACTTTTGTTTTTTAATACAGGAAGAATTTTGAACAAGAACCAAATGTTAAACAAAATGATAACATTTGAATACTGTATATCTCCTTAAAAATTAGCAATGCAAATACTTACACGTCGTAGAGCGTGACAACATGTTTGCCAGCAGAAACAGAATTAAACACAACGTAAAAGGTTTTCCCTGATGTGATGTTGGTAAGTAGTTTACTTGCCCGGCTGATCCAAACAGGTGGAGCCAACTGAAATAGATTTAAAGATATTAAACATAAAACACAGCAGGGTAAAAAAAAAATAAATAAATATTATCCATACACAATTGTTGATTGAAAAAGAGAAATTATGATAAATCTGAGGTTCTTAAAAAAAAAAAAAATTAATTTTAGAAAATGGAAAGATACCTGTAAAATATGACATAGCTAAAAAGAAGGAAATGATGGTGGGCTTGTTTGTATTGCTTTTTTTTTGTTTGTTTTTTTTATGGAAATTGCTTGAGATAAGGCATGAAGCCACTTGATGTAAAAAAAAAACTCAAGAAAAAAAAAATCGATAAATAAAATATGACTTCAGGATAAAAACAGTCAATGATAAGTGAAAGATGAGTAGGTTGCATTCTAGAAAACCGCAACTATTTCCCCTTTGTCAGAAATATTGTTCATGAAATACAAGGTTTGGTTTGGTTGTTTTTGTTTTACGGCATATCAACCTTTTTCAGGTTATTTAATGCCCAATCTAGTTATTTTGAGGAACGATTTTTAATGGAGTATATTTGTTTTTTAAGTCGGATTCTATTTAACCCATAGTTGGGACCCTAACAGGTACTACCACTCCGGGTCAGAGTGGACCTGGGAGCAATGGCAATCAAAGGGTGGCTCCACACTCCCCAAGGCCCGCAAGCTGGGGCCTCACCAACGGATATAGTTTTAGGTCATATCCAGGAGCTGAAAAACAATGACTAAATAACAAAATAAAGGAAACAAGAGTTAAATGGCTGCCAGAAGAAAACACAGGTTCACTTTCTACTCTCCTTAACAGCATATCAACCCTTTTGGGTTATTTAATGACAACTCCATTTATTTTAGTAAAAGGATTTCATGCTTCAAGTTCATATTTTTAAACATTTAAAAGATTCAATTCTACATATAGATCATTTGCAGATCAATTTCTTTTATGCGTTTATATTTCACAAGTATTTTTTCTCAGGTTGTTATCTGGGAGAGATGCACCCCTGAATAAACTCGCCTGGCAGGTAGGTGACAAGGTGGTAATCCACGTAATAGTGTACGAGTAACCAACCTCCTGCAAGATGCCTTCCTGAACCTGCATGTCAAGCACATGTTTGCCGCAGCGAATGGTGACATCTGAAGTGTGTGCGACACAAAGTTGCGCCTCATCGATCACCTAAAACACTGGGGATGGCTCAATTCTAATAAGCAAAATGTATACTTGTATCCGAGTTCTGTCAACGACGATTTCACAAGTGAACAATATGCATTTGATTTTTTTTCTTTTATACATAACACAATTTATTCAACATAGATATTAAATTTTGGGATATAAATCCACTGTCTTTAAAAATGTATCCTGATTTCCACCCGGATGTCATCAAATAATTTCTTCATAGTATAATCATTGTCGTATTTTTGTTGCACGGGAACAAAAATCGACATACTCTAACAAAGTGTTTCATTGTGTATGGGATTTGACAAGTCGCACACCATGGTGTTTCCTTCTATTCAAGAATGAATACGTGGTCAATACGGAGTCAAGAGAGGACAAACCCCTCCCTTCAAGACTTCCTAAAACCCATTTGTTACTGATGGGTTCTTTTTCGGTAGTTTTGGCTACTGTGTCAGCCTTACCAAGGAAATAATTATATCTTTTTATTTTGGGGGATTTTTCTAATGATTTTTTTGCTAAAATCAAAAACATTAATGTATGTTCCATATGTATCACAAACGTTTTCAATCTTTATTGAATCATCTTCAGATGAAAAAAAAAAACAACGAACAAAAAAGCTGGAGAAAAGAGAATCTTAAACGGTATCTGTGAAACAGGCACGTGAAGTCAGTCACATGCTGAGAGAATGTTTTCACACTGTTCCAGGAAAGATGCTAATTTAAATTCAGAATTAGTGTCACAGGATAAAATTGTATTCTGTTAAGTATTTTAAAATATAACTAGTTTCATAGGCAATATTATTATTTATATATTGTTGGGTTTTAATGAAGATAGCTTAGAATATTTAATTTTTTTTCAATTGACTTCCGAATGTATTAAATTAATGTTATTTACTAGGATTTGTCTTGTATCGGAGGGAGTAGTTATGTTTTTGTAGATGTTGGTAAATTTAACTAGAGTTTA
Source organism: Euprymna scolopes (assembly GCF_053919585.1). Taxonomy (NCBI): domain Eukaryota; kingdom Metazoa; phylum Mollusca; class Cephalopoda; order Sepiida; family Sepiolidae; genus Euprymna; species Euprymna scolopes. Next base: position 100,955,502 of record NC_136504.1, on the reverse strand, counting down.
CAAGATGCATGGTGAGGTGGGGGGATAAGGTATTGCTTGTAAAACCAACGTAACTATTAGAGTAGATAGATAGAATGTATATAAAATTGAAATCTTTTATAACCACTATTCTATCCTCCCACCTAAAATAACTAATCTAAAAGAAAATTCCAAAATAAAATATTATGGTAGTTCAGAGGTAGTAATAGGGAGTGCTACCACTCTTATCAGCCTCCCTTAAAAAGCAACACAATTTTTTGGCAAGACAACGTTTGCTTATGAAGTGGGTAGAAAAAAGGAAAAGAAATGACTCACGGGTTCAATACCATGAAGACGACAATGAAGAGCCTGGGCAGGAAGTTCACTAAATCGAGGCTCAAATTCGGTAGAGATTTGCTTGATTGGCCGCTGTTCAGCATAACCATAATCCAAGTAGAAAAGATCAACATCAGTGCTGAAAAGAAGTGAAAGACATGGATCAGTTTAGGTTTCTCAATTTTTGAGATGAGGATTAGTTATTCGTATTATTTGGATTCTTCAAACTATTGTTCTCATCTTGATTGTTATTTAATGTTTCGTGGCTGACAGACAATATGGCCGTCTTCAAGTCCAATGTAATCAAGTTCTTGATGAGCTGTTCCCCTTAAGTAATCCAACTTACCAAATTTACACTTCTAATGATAACTATGATATTGTCCTTTTGACCACTGTACACTCTATAACCCTTATCCTCGAGTGGCCTCTGGGCCTTGATAAGTGGTGATTCCTTTCTAAAAAAAAAAAAAAAAAAAAGTTACTCCTGTTCCATTCGAAATTCCGTCCAAATTCCCAGAGTTCAACAATATACACCTGAAGAAGGTTGGAGGTTACATCGACCAAAACGTTGTGAAAATGACACTCAAGATGAGAACAGTAGTCCGAAGAAGCCAAATAATATGGATGCATCAGTTTAATGAAATATATCACGAAATAAATTGAGAAACAAGCAACCACTAACCAACTTTCATATTAGAAAATATTGAACGGCCTTGTGTCAGACTGGGCCAATTCAAATGCTTTCAAACAAAGGAAGAACAATCAGTCAACTCATTCATGCATGAAGTATTGCTACCTCGAAAGGATTTCATGCTTCAAGTTCATATTTTTAAACATTTAAAAGATTCAATTCTATATATAGATCATTTGCAGATCAATTTCTTTTATGCGTGTATATTTCACAAGTTTTTTTTCTCAGGTTGTTATCTGGGAGAGATGCACCCCCGAATAAGCTCGCCTGGCAGGTAGGTGACAAGGTGGTAATCCACGTAATAGTGTACGAGTAACCAACCTCCTGCAAGATGCCTTCCTTGTGCACCAATCACTGGCCTTTTCCTCTTGGATAGGACGCAAAAGAGAATTTCAACCTAACAGATTCCACACGGTTTGCCAAGCTCCTAACTCTGTTGCATCACCTCAGAGTTGCCTCCCTGTGCTTGTTTTACAAATACTTCCATATCAACATAAATATGCCAACTCACCAGACTAACAGCAAGATTCCACCTCTTTGCTGAGTGCCGAGAAGATTTTCTACTCCAACAGCTTCTTTGTCTTTGGAATTCCCATCCTACTAGCTGTTTTCTCAACAGTACAACCTAATCACATTGATACACTGGATCTCATGAGGTCATCAAAGTTGGACAACATGGAATCTGGTCACTACCAGATGAGTGACCATCTGAGAATACCAGGTGCTGTATGTAAGAGGATGTCAACCCCTCCCTACAAGAACTGCAAAACCCTAACATCATATCTCCCTTAACCCAGATTGGGGACCAACTGTGAATTTAATGAAGTCTTGATATTATCCTTTGGAGGAAGCTGGTTAGACCCACCTAGGGTGAATGCCACTGACAAATACAACAGTACTACCATACAAAAATTTAAATGCAATGTAAATAAACATCCTGCTATCCAACTTCCCATCCAGGTTGGCCCCTATAAATCTGGACTCAACCACAGTAGCCCCTTATACTTCAGCAGCAATATACCTTGTTAGAGGAGGGGATAAAACTTAAAAACAAAACTTTTTTTGTTTATTTAATGCTGAAACGAGACATTTTCATCCTGTACAATTAAGTGAACATACATTATATACAAGTATAAAGATTTTCATTGGAGATGAGGGGTGATAGAAATATGTTAAAGATTAATCCACATGCACTAATAACTTTCTTTTTCTGCTTAGATGTATGAACGCTTTATCATCATCTAATATATAAAAGGCAAAATGTATTTATGTGCATGCATGTGTGTGTGTGTGTGTGTTTGTATTCTGCCAAAAACCTTCGACAGACGCGTCGGATGGTTGGTTGGTTGTTTTACGGCATATCAACTCTTTCCAGATTATTTAATGCCAAATCCGGTGATTTTGAAGAAAATTTTTTTAATAGAATATATTTGTTTTTTGCAAGTCGGTTTCTATTTAAACCATAGTTGGGACCCTAACAGGTACTATGACTCCGGGTCAGAGTGGACCTGGGAGCAATGGCAATTAAAGGGTGGCTCCACACTTCCCAAAGCCTGCAAGCTAGGGCCTCACCATCGGATATAGTTTATGGTCATATCCAGGACGCAGACGCGTCGGATCGTAATAAAATTGTTATTGTTTTTAAGCTCGATGTTTCGGATAACAAATATAGAAAAAATTGGCAAAAAACATTAATTCTTCCACCGTCGACTGGGCCGGTTTTTTTGGGGTTTTTTTTACAAGGAGGGTTCACTTTTTTCAGCGACATTTTTGCAAGTCATTGAAACCTTGCGTCAATGATGTCGCATAAAAGATGTTATTTCGACCACCCATGACGTCACAATCGCCTTAGGCGTATCGATAAGACCGTTTGCTTTTTTTTCACCTCCTTTTCCTCCTGCACGTTATGGGTTCAAGCCTGCCTACTACTGCTAATTTTTTTTTTTTTTGCTCAACCAACACCCTTACACACACCTCTGGCCAATGCCAAAGATCCAGGCTAGTCTTCAGACAAAATCTCACCCAGCAATGAACATGCCTGTTCTTTTTTTCTCTTCTAGCATGGGATGGCGTATCCTACCTTGTGTCATACATTCTTCCACTATCTCATACATCAAGCACTCATTTTACATCCTATAATAGGATGATGACTAAAGTTAAGCAATACAGCATAATCATGTTGACACACCGGTTCTCATTGGATCATCAAAGTTAAGCAACATTGGGCCTGGCTAGTACCAAATGGGTGACCCTTTGAGAATTCTAGGCCCTGTATGTGCTCTCTGCTTACATCGGCATTGTTTTCAGTTCCCTGACCCTTCACTTGCCATTGGTATTTAACACCAACTCAGGAGAGGTGTAGTTGGAGATTGCACAACTCTTGCCACAAAAAATCCACATGCAGGCATTCCTGCAGTGGGTATCCATAGTCTGTCAATGCTGAAGAAAGCTACCATCTCATATATTCCAACCGAGAGATTTTTTTAAGATTCTAACCATCCCTTTAACTGCAATTGTCGGTATCTCTCTTGCACTTGGTTCACTTTCTATATTTGCCAGGAAGTTTTTGAAATTGTTTTTCATGAGTCCAGTTGCTTCTATAATTACTAGAATGGAGATCTTCCTAAGATTCCAATTTCTTTTTTCTCTCAGCTCTGTTTAATTCAGCATCATTCTTTATAGCTTCAAATATTTATTCATGCTGTTTAGTTGTTACATCGGGAACAATTGTTTTTTTGACTTTACAGAGAGAAAGGTAAAAAAAACAATAACATCAATGTTTGGCACATTTTTAATCAGCAAGGAGAAATAAAATTAAACAAAAACAAGATGTAAAGATCTAATGATTCATCAAAAATCAGTCTTCACATACAAAAAAAAAAAAAGTATATTCTGAATTCAAAAAAAAAAAAAAAAGTATATTCTGAATTCAAAAAAAAAAAAAAAAGTATATTCTGAATTCAAAAAAAAAAAAAAAAGTATATTCTGAATTCAAAAAAAAAAAAAAAAGTATATTCTGAATTCAAAAAAAAAAAAAAAAGTATATTCTGAATTCAAAAAAAAAAAAAAAGTATATTCTGAATTCAAAAAAAAAAAAAAAAAGTATATTCTGAATTCAAAAAAAAAAAAAAAAAGTATATTCTGAATTCAAAAAAAAAAAAAAAAGTATATTCTGAATTCAAAAAAAAAAAAAAAGTATATTCTGAATTAAAAAAAAAAAAAAAAAGTATATTCTGAATTCAAAAAAAAAAAAGTATATTCTGAATTCAAAAAAAAAAAGTATATTCTGAATTCAAAAAAAAAAAAAAGTATATTCTGAATTCAAAAAAAAAAAAAAGTATATTCTGAATTCAAAAAAAAAAAAAAGTATATTCTGAATTCAAAAAAAAAAAAAAAGTATATTCTGAATTAAAAAAAAAAAAAAAGTATATTCTGAATTCAAAAAAAAAAAGTATATTCTGAATTAAAAAAAAAAAAAAAAAGTATATTCTGAATTAAAAAAAAAAAAAAAGTATATTCTGAATTAAAAAGTATATTCTGAATTCAAAAAAAAAAAAAAGTATATTCTGAATTCAAAAAAAAAGTATATTCTGAATTCAAAAAAAAAGTATATTCTGAATTCAAAAAAAAAAAAGTATATTCTGAATTCAAAAAAAAAAAAAAAAAGTATATTCTGAATTCAAAAAAAAAAAAAAAAGTATATTCTGAATTCAACAAAAAAAAAAAGTATATTCTGAATTCAAAAAAAAAAAAGTATATTCTGAATTCAAAAAAAAAAAAAAAAGTATATTCTGAATTCAAAAAAAAAAAAAAGTATATTCTGAATTCAAAAAAAAAAAAAGTATATTCTGAATTCAAAAAAAAAAAAAGTATATTCTGAATTCAAAAAAAAAAAGTATATTCTGAATTCAAAAAAAAAAAAAAGAAGTATATTCTGAATTCAAAAAAAAAAAAAAGTATATCCTGAATTAAAAAAAAAAGTATATTCTGAATTCAAAAAAAAAAAAGGTATATTCTGAATTTTAAAAAAAAAAGTATATTCTGAATTTAAAAAAAAAAAGTATATTCTGAATTCAAAAAAAAAAAAAAAGTATATTCTGAATTCAAAAAAAAAAAAAAAAGTATATTCTGAATTCAAAAAAAAAAAAAAAAAGTATATTCTGAATTCAAAAAAAAAAAAAGTATATTCTGAATTTTAAAAAAAAAAGTATATTCTGAATTCAAAAAAAAAAAAAGTATATTCTGAATTCAAAAAAAAAAAAAAAAAAAAAAAAAAGTATATTCTGGATTCAAAAGTATATTCTGAATTCAAAAAAAAAAAAAAGTATATTCTGAATTCAAAAAAAAAAAAAAAGTAGAATTCCTCCCTTTTTTTTTTTGATTTAAATGAAAAAGCAAAATTCTGTTAAAATGTGGAAATCTCACATGCTGCAGTATATAAAATAAGATAAAGTTCCACCAAGCAGCTCCAATATTTAAAAAATTACAAGAAGAGCAATTCTTTGGGATAAAGTCTTACAGTGTAATAAATTATGAAAATAATAAATAAAACAAACACTGCAACAAAGAGAAAAAACACTTTTTAAATACTCACTCCATAACACGAGATACACAGGCTCGAACCCATCTTTTCACTATATCGCTGTAAGCAATAACAAACTGCTCAGCCTGAACCATTCCTGGTTGCGTGTTTGGGTAAAAATTTATATACGATTCTTGGATATTAGCATCCAGCTCTTGAAATTCTCCTAAAAGACAAATTATGAAAAATTTGTTAGCAGAAAAGAGAAAATGGAGCCGTCCTCATAAATAATCAAATTATACCCAATCTGCACCATTAACGATTACTACACTACCACTTTACATTCATTAACCTTTATTCTCGAATGGCCTTTGGGCCTTAATAAGTGGTGACTCCCAAGTAAAAAAAACAAAAAAAAATGATATTATCAATTGTTCATATCGAGATATGTGTGACATATGGCAGTTTGGAAAAAAATAACAGAAAAACTTATAGATATATTTAGAAAAACTTATAGATATATTTAGAAAAACTTATAGATATATTCAGAAAAACTTATAGATATATTCAGAAAAACTTATAGATATATTCAGAAAAACTTATAGATATATTCAGAAAAACTTATAGATATATTCAGAAAAACTTATAGATATATTCAGAAAAACTTATAGATATATTCAGAAAAACTTATAGATATATTCAGAAAAACTTATAGATATATTCAGAAAAACTTATAGATATATTCAGAAAAACTTATAGATATATTCAGAAAAACTTATAGATATTTAGCAGTGAAAGCTATTAATGTATACCAGAAATTACCAAAAGTAAGCAAGGAGAATTTTAATCAAAAATAAAATTTGCTATTCGGAGTCACAAACTCTAAACAACATTAGTGAAGATGACATGTAGAGGTCACAGATTGCAAATAGTAAATTTTATTTTTATTCAAATTCCACTCAATGATTTTCCGTAATTTTTGGTGTATACACTAATTTTTTTCATTGATAAGAAAACCTATCCCTAAGTTTTCCTGTTATTTTTTACTGCCATATTTTGCATGGATCACAATACAAATAAGCACAAAGTTCAGGACAATTCTTTTCCAAAAACAGAATCTTCTTTCATAAAATGGACAGATGGTCTTCAAAAAAAAATCATTTTTTTTGCCTTGCATAGTTCAAAGCAAAGGTGGAAAGTCAGTCAACAAGTTATTTTTTTAACGATTTTAGTAATTTGTGTCATTCATGTGACTACTCGCTTTAATCAGTGGTACACAACCATCAATATTTTAAACTGGGTCATTTGGTGACGTTTTATCTGGCAGGCTAAGGTATTCATTCTGGGTAGTCTTAGGAGGTCCACCATCCCAAGCCTTTTGGATGGACTAAGTTTATTGCTTATTGCCAGAGACACCCTGATCGAGAAATGCTGATGGGGCTTCCCAGGAAATTTTTAAAAGGTAACAGAGTGCCCTTCCTTTAGGGCACTGGTTTGACTATCCCCACTCTTCTAACCTTGTGTCACAACTTTCTAAGGTGGGAAGGAAGTAAAATAACAGCTGTTTTTAACTTCTGGCCACATACACTCAACAACATATGCCATAAATAAAGATCCACAAATTTATTATAAAAAAGCCGTGTCTTTTTCTCTGTTTTCTTTACCAATTCTTTTCTTATAGAAATTATATTCATATACTGCACAATCATGTTTTCATACACCAGTTCTCATTAGATAACCAAAATTATGGAGAGATGATAGTGGTCAAATGGTCAACAACAAGGACTGACGACCTGGGTGTCCCAAATTTTGTATGGACTTTTATTCTTATAATAATATAATACAACAAACCAAGTATTATGGTATCCATTCGATCCACAGTTAGGGATTAATATTTAATGCAGTCACCACAATACCATATTTACTCTAGAATTTTGGCATTAAGCACTCATTCCAAGTTCTGCTAGTTTTTAACAGACTAAAAAGCTAGTTTTCTCCAAAGGATGAACTTTCTAGGGAATATAAAATTCACAAGCAATACCGAATTGCATGCACATCATGGACAGAGGTGAAGACAATGTTAGGCTTTGCAGTTCTTGCAGGGTGATGTCAATGTCCTATCTACAATGCCTAGTACAGGGTGACCCCCACCCCCCCCAAAAAAACAGAGGACATTCAATTGTTTTTCTGAGCATTTTACAGTCAATGGAGAAAAAAAGGCCAACGACCCTAGTGTTTTGATGTGATGTTTTGAATATAATAAACTAGTTATGGCCAAAGTTTCATTTCATTCGGACAAAACACTAAGAAACGGGGCCTAATTAGAGTTAGGCCCATTTTTTTGGGGGGGGTCACCCTGTATTCCTAAATGGTCACCTATCTAGCACTGACCAGGCTCAACATTCATTTAACTTCAGTGATCTAATGAGAACGAGGTGACAATGTTAAGCTGGTGTGTAAACAGGATCATACTCAACTGTATATGCAATGTAAAAACATTAATTTATATAAATTGTTTGCTTAAAGTCATGTCTGTCCTTTCTTCCTCAAACAATCATTTTCTTACAAATTATAGGAAAGTATTATGTAATTCACACAAAGATACGCTCCTATGACATTGTCGTAGATGACTTAGAGAAAAATAATTCAAAATAGGCAGGTGTACAACTTTTTTAAATAGGATTTTTTTTTTTTTTTACAGTTTTCCTTTGTTTTATTTATGCTTTCAATAAATATTTGATTAATATTAGATAAAAAAAAAATAATTCATTATAATAATAATAATAATTGTGTATTCATCAGTTTTATATGTGTGAGAAATACAGATAGATACAAGGTCTTATATGGTAGTTTGATTTTTTTTATAAATATTGTATATTTACAGAAAATTTTTCACAATACTGAAATAAATGGAAAAGAAAATGAATATTAATATAGTTAAAAAAATATGAATTTATCAGATATAATAAATAAAATAAACGTGATTAAAAAAAGTGCATTTGTCAAAACATAAACTAAATAATGAATATGAATTCAGTAATATGTTTTATACAGAAAGAATTAATAGCGAAAGCATAATAAATTAAATAGATGCAGTAAAGGAATGTAATATTAGGAATGGATATTTATATGTGTTGACCTAAATTAGTGTTGGAGACTTCAAATTAATTAACACTGTTTACTTCTGACAAGTTTCAAAATAGGAAGTCACTTAGATCAGTAAATATGTGAAATAACTACTACTACTAATAATAATTATAATAAAGACCTATAAGCTCCAAAACTATTGATAAAAATTGCATCAAATTTGACATAAAGAGCCCTTGGATGTCATATATAATAAAATTAAAAATACTTAAATAAAGTCCTAAATGGCCAGGTTTTGGGCTAATGATTATATATTGTCAGCTAGAAATAAATAACATTTTGGTGGGTGGGGGCGAGGGGGGGGGTCTACTGTATAAATTGGTTTGTTCAGTTCAATATTGGAGCACCCACACCCAACAAACACGGTTGAATAAAAACGTTTGAAAGTAACCAAATTATCTTTCATGCAATTCAGAGTTGAAAGACTTTTTTTTTCTGTTCTAGAAAAAAAAAAAAAAAAAAAACTTACGTGTGCAGAGCTGGATCCAAATATTGCCGGGATCGATGACATGGGTCACCTTGCCTGAGGGTATCTTCGATTTAATCGGAGACATCTTCATCTGAAAAATATTATTTTCACAAAAATTTAGTTGGATGAATACAAAATGAAAATTGATTCATGATATTCATTTGGATTATTCAAACAAATATTCTCACATTTTGGTCGATGTAACCTTTGACCTTCTTCAGGAGAATTTTGTTGAACTGGTGAATCTGTACAGAATTTTGAATGGAACTCTTTATTTAATCTATAGAAATAGCTTGTTCTCATCCAGTCAGCCATGACTATGTAGAAGTTTTAAGTATTTGTAATTCTGTTCTTTGTATAGTATCGCCCATACTGAGGATCGAACCTTAAACCTCAAGAACTGATTATGACTTAGTAGTTTTATCAGTTGAGTCATGTGTCCTTGTAAGGGATACAAGAAAAATTTCATATAAATTGCCGAGTTTGACAAGACACACCTGAAGGTCAGAGGTTACATTGACTGAAACATGAGAAAAACATCAAAAATAAAAACAATAATCCTTATTTAAAAAAAAAAATCTGTAACTTCATAATTTAATTTCTTTTTATTGCTGGAAAGTTCCAAATAATTAATGGTTTTGATTCTTTCTGATATTCATTTTTTAGTAATCAAAAAGATTTTTCATTATAATTAACATTGCATTTTATTGCAGTTTTAAACAGAAGTGTGATACCATCATCACCACCACCCCAATGCGTTAGGATTGGTTGATTGGTTGGTTGTTTTTGTTTTACGGCATATCAACCTTTTTCAGGTTATTTAATGCCGAATCTAGTTATTTTGAGGAACGATTTTTAATGGAGTATATTTTTTTAAGTCAGATTCTATTTAACCCATAGTTGGGACCCTAACAGGTACTACCACTCCGGGTCAGAGTGGACCTGGGAGCAATGGCAATTAAAGGGTAGCTCCACACTCCCCAAGCCCGCAAGGTGGGGCCTCACCATCGGATATAGTTTTAGGTCATATCCAGGACCAATGTGTTAGGAAGCAAAAAAAAAAAAAAAAAAAAAAAAAAAAAAAAAGAGAAAAAATAATTTGATTGGCAAATCAAATATATATATATATATATATATATATATATATATATATATATATGAAATAAGGTTAGTTGAAAGACAATGGAGGGAAATAGTTCACAGACACACATAAAGGCCATCTGAGGTGGGATTGTTAATCAAGGTATAACGGTGACTGGGACAAAAGGCCAAACAAAGAATGCGATATATTTAGAGTTAGTTTGTGGACAGTTTAGGGAGTAGGGGCGACTTGGGACAGTTTATGGACAATCTGGAGTTTGCGACAGTTGAGGGCAGTTTAAAGTTGATGACATTTGAAGGCAGCTTGCAGCTTGAACCAGGTCGGAAGAGCTTGAGGATGCTGAGATGAGCTGATATTAACTGACGACAAAGTCTTCTCAACAGATGACTAAGATGTGGGCATTAACATTTAGAAAGTTGATGGTGTCACACACACAGACAGATACACACACGTACAACCAATATATATATATAGAATAGGTTGGAGTCTCATTTCTCTTGAGTTTACGTTTTATTTTAATTTATTACTTGTGAGTCACTATGAAATGTGAGAGACAATGACCCAGCCAGAAGAAAAGATGAAAGAAAAATGGCAGTGGCTCACAGCATTTGGCTCGGCTATTGTTGTCGAGTGAGAGGGAGCACATAGTCTCACAGAGGTTAGAAAATACAGCTGGAGTTGGAGTCAATTTGAGGGAAAAAAAAAAAAAGTTAAGTTCTTTGTTTTATTTTGTGCTATATTAGCTACATGAATTGCAATCGGATACAAATAAAAGAGCATTGGACAAAGCTTATCTAATTTGAGTCTTTTACACTGATGAGTTGACAAACAAATAAAAAAAACAATATTTTATTTAACTAAAATCATTAAAGGAAATGAAGTGTTTAAATTTAGCAAAAAGTTAGTGAATTGGGGATATGGGAGAAAACAAAGAAAAATATATATATATAGATATAACGTGTAGAGAACTGACAAAAATAAGTATAGTAGGAGCAGCAATGATCGGTGCTTTAAAAGAAATAATGAATAAAGTGTGAGCTGCCTTCAAATGGATTTGACTAAAAAAGATCAGTGCACATTTACTTAAATGCAGTGGTTGATGCCTGTTGATGTATTATAAAAAGTAAAAAACAATAAGTCAAAGATTATCATATAATTTTTATTTTTTTTGTAACGTCAGCACACGCAGCTGATAACTTTCAAATAAACAATCTCGTGCATCCAAATTCAGATCAGAGTTGTTGCGTGAATCGATATGATGCAAAACCCAAAATTAGCCATGGAGGGCAGTGCATCACTGAAGATTTCCATAAAGGCATTTGAAAAATGTATTTCACAAAATTTTATACTGGGTGTCCAAAAAGTTAATGAACGGTTTTGAACTTAAATAGATTCTTTTTGATATCTTTCTGTAATTTTAACACAATCTATCCAAGACATTGGGAAATTTTAAAAAAACAAATGCAAAATTCAAACAATCTTTATGAAAAATAAGGTCTTAAATGTTGTCCATTTTCAGCTTAGCATATTTGCGCTCTTTCCAAACATTTTTCATAACATGGATTGCGATTTAACCCCCTTATTTCGTTCCTGATGTTTCCCTTCAATTCTTGCAGGGTTTGGGGTCTGACGTTTCGAGGTCTGCCAGCTCACAGAATGAAATAAGGGAATTAAATCGCAATTCAGAGATTTTGCAATCTGTCATTGGATATTTTTTCAGGTTCAGCCTGTTATCGTTTCATTTTCTTATTCCGCGATACTTTCTTTCCACAAATACAAATTCCCTTGGTAAATATGAACGACTCCTTTCAATTCAGAACTTATTTTTTCTGTATTTTGATTGGCCGACTACAATTCTATTCATAGAATATTCAAATATAATTCCCAAACACTAAACAAACATGGAGGCTCTTAGTTCTTGATTCAATAAAAATACTCACTTCCAAAAATACTATACTTTTTAAATTATCAGGATTTACAAAAAATATTAGTCTTAACAAATACTCATATATCAGAATCAGTAATTTTATCAGAATCTGGAAAAAATTTTGAATCGTCCCATCACTAACATATATTTCCTCAAAACCTCTTGCCTTGATGGAGATGAGACTAAAACTTAGACAATGATGTATGGTTTTAAGAGGATTTTTGTTGAGACAGTGCTTACCATTCACACTTAATGTTTGTGGTATGGATAAGGGCATTTTTTTTTAAGGAGTGAGGTCGCTTGCCACTCGGACCTAGGGTTGGAGGTAAGTTTAATTAAGGGAGTATATTTTAGGGGAGGGTCAGTAATTTTTCTTTTTAAATAACTTTTCCGCATGAAAAAAAAAAAAATAGGGGGACTAACTGCCTCTAAGAGTTTTAATGGCTCAGAAATGGGAGAATCATCTTAGTTTATAGGTGAAAATGATCCTCCCCAACTCTAAATTAATTGTTTTTTTTCACCAAGTTTTTTTGGTGGGGAGAGGAGGGAACACTTGTAATCGACTAATAGAATAGTTTTTCTTTTTAAATAGGGGACTAGAGATCATTTTTGATTAGAATAATAGTTTAAAAGTTAAGTATTTTAAAGCTAAGAACAAAAAAAAAACTATTTCTCAAAGGAGCCAGTATTTTATAAAGGATCATAAAACTCTTTGATAGTCAATTTATTTGTAGAAGGCTAGTCAAATGTTGAGAAAAAAAAAGAAAAGCCATCTTTGTTTATAAGCTGAAGCTACCTGCTGATGTGAGCAAAAAAGTCAATTTTCGTAAAAAAATTTGTTTTTTGTTTCTTTTAGCAAAAATGTTAAATAGTATGTCTTTCTTATGGAAGAACTTTCCGGATAGACATGATAATTACATGAAAAAAAATTCAAAACTTCTTTCACAGATTTTAATGTTAGAAAAAACTTACCGAACCATAGCAGTCAAACTTTAATAACCAATTATGCCTAAACTACGAAACTCGTATTTGACCAACCAAATCAAGACATTCTTTCCTAGATTTTTAAAGACAAATTTGAACAAATCACCACAAGTGGTTGTTTTGGAATCAAATAAAACATGCAACTACCCCATTATCCATTTAACTGTATAATTACATTGGCACACTGTTTCTTATTAGATCACTGAAATTAAGCAACATTGAGCCTGTTGAATACTGGGTGGGTGACCATATGAGAATACCAGGAGGATGTTAATATCTCTCTGCAAAAACTACCAAAACCTAATGACATCATCTTTCCTAACAAGAATATGCACGCGACTGGGGATTGCTTGTGAATTAGATATTCCCTAGAAACTTCCTCCTTTGGTGGAAGTCAGTTTAATCCACCTAAGGTGAATGCTACTGCTTTTTTAATGCAGTCAACCAAAATCACAAAGATGTTTCTTTTTTTTTAACGATATTGTTCATGTTTTTTTGGGTTTTTTTTCATTTAAAAGTAATAAAAACAAACCATGAATAAAAGGGATAAATTTTTTATTAAATGAATTTCCTTGGATAGGATTTTATGGGTTTATAGCAATTTTTATAAGGGGTTTTATTGATGGATCTCCCTCCCCGCCAAAAAATAAAATATTGTTTGAAGGACGTTTTACAAGCAGTGGATATTGCTACTTTACTGGGAGTGTGAGAAATAGGTGTAACTTTTGCATTTAAACAAGTGTTGGGATGATTAATCCGAGTTGGAAATTGGAACTTTTGGGGAGATCGGAATCGGAAAAAACTGTGCATATTTTCTGATGATGCCAAAAACGATTCCTTTAATTTTATTTTGTTTATTATTTGATTTGGTTTAAAACAAAATGTTCCCCTGCTGATAGTAATAATAAAATAAATTTTTATTGATTTTAAATTACAAATTATTAAATTTTAAATTACCGGTAAAGTGAAAATCCAAAGATCACTTTCACAAGTATATTTTTTTTACGTTTTTTAGAAAATATATACACATTTAACATGTGTTTTTATGGTAATTGGGAAAAAATAACAATTTTATAGTTAAATATCTAGAGATTTATATGCAATCAGAATCAGGAAAAAAATACTGGAATCGTCCACACTAATTTAGATATATATTGAATCCAATTATTATAACCTGTCATTAAAAAAAAAAATCATATATACGAGTGGCGTTCTAAAAGTAAAGCCTCCTATTTTTTTTTTTTAAATTAAAAAGTTGAAAAGCTACAAAGACAGAAGTGACAATATTAAAACAAACAACTTTTTATGCTCCAGAATTTAGTTTTCTACATAGTCAACACCATTCTCAATGCACTTTTGTCAGGAATTCAAGGATGCATTTCTGCTTCTGACACACTATTATAAGATTGCTTTCTTAGAGTCTCACACTGTCAATATCTGCAATAGAAAGATAAGATGTTCAGGTCATGAATCCATAAGTTCATAATAATAATGTAATTTGCAATCCTCTGATTGTGGAATAAAAAATAGGAGGCATTACTTTTGGAACACCCCACGTATATCTGATAATTAATAAATATTTTATTATTATATACATATGTGTACATTTCATTCTTGCGGAATCATCAGTGTCGAGATAACAGTTCAAACCGAGGAACAAGAATGAATCTTATTCACGTTATACAGATGGAAAACCTTAATCAGCCACCCTAACAGTATTCTACAGAAAGGAACTTACATGGCTTATATTATTTCTCATTAAAGTGCTCAACTGAAAAGGGGCTACAAATAATTAATTATTACCTATGTACATATGCATTTCATGACAAAAGTTTCAAATTATCCCCCCACCCCCAAAAATAAAAATTACACAGAGGAAACTTTTTTTATCCATTATCTGTAAAGAGATGACTATCTGGAAAGGAGGTCTTTTGACCCACACCAATGTTTGTATTATTGAAGAAAAAAAAAAATTAAAAAAAGAAGCAGAGTAATTTTACCCCCCCCCCCTTCAATTATTAATTTCAGTTTCCTTACCAATTTTCTGGGAATCCTGTACTGTATGTACGTATTCAGTTTACCACAGAATCCTGCCAAGGTCTCCTCGAAGCCTGCGCATTCAGTGTTTTGTCAGAGTTGGCTATTATTAGCTGTTTTCATTTGCCATGAAAAGATATTAAAAAAAATGAAAAGAATATTCATAAAATGCAATAAAAAAAAAAAGAACGCACAATATTTAGCTATTTTTTTTAAATTTATTTTCTTGTGTGTGTGTGTGTGTGTGTGTGCATTTCCCTACCAAATAACTATCAATTTTTGGTCTAGGGTCTCGAGATTTGGCATAAGGAGTACTGAGATTTGGAAAAATCTTTTTAATCGGTTAGCGGTCAGAAATTTGGCTGTCAACGGGTCAAAGTTCAACGATTTCACCTTTGAAAACTCTACCAAACTCCTGACAATTTTGGGTCTAAACACTTGAAATTTTAAATGTAGGTTACTTGGACATGGATCAAACTTTTTAAATTAATTTGAGCCAAAAACAATAAATGTTAAGGTCAAAATTGGGGTCAAAGTTTTTAAAAAATTGACCTCTGCGGTCTCTACCAAATTACTCAGCCAATTTCTGGTCTAAACATTTGAAATTTTACATAAAAGGTATTCAGAGATAGGGCAAGCTTTTTAATCGGTTTGGGTAAAAAATTTGAGCTGCCAAGAGGTCAAAGACCTTTGCGGTGTCTAACAAACTACTCAGCCAATTTTGGGTCTAAACATTTGTAATTTATACATAACAGATATTCAGACATGTGGCAAGCATTTTAATCAGTTTTGGGGCGAAAATTTGACTGCCAAAGGGTCAAAGTTGAAAGAGTTGACCTTTGCAGATTTTGGTCTAAAGACTAGAAATTGTAGATATAGGTAATTTGGGTATGGGTAAAAGTTTGTATTTTGATTTGAGACCAAAATAATAAATGTTAAGGTGTCAAAGTTTTTTTTAAAAAATTGACCTCTGTGGTCTCTACGAAATTACTCGGACAAATTTTGGTCGAAAGATTTGAAATTTTATGTAAAGTGTATTCACATGTAGGGCCCAAGCAATGCCAGGCTGAACTGCTAGTATATATATATATATATATATATATATATATATATATATATATATATATATATATATATATAGTCGTATTTGTCTGTCTGTCTGTCTGTCTGTTTGTTCACAATTTAATTAATATGTACAAAAGGTAGTTTCACAATTTTCATACTGAAAACAGATTTATATACGTTTTTATTGCGACATATATATATATATATATATATATACTATGTATTCAAAAGAAATCTACATTCAATGAATACCCTTATTTGCAAATTACATTAAAGAAAATCTATTTCAATAATTAGCTCGATTTTATTAATTGTTTGTTGTAATAGAATCGTTTTAATTGTTCTATTTATAAATATTATTTAACATCTATTTATTTCATTTATTTTTATTCATTAATAGCTGAACAAGAGTCGCATTTAAAACCGGAAGTAAGCTTATTTAAGCTATGAGAGTTATTTCCCATTTAAGCTATGAAATTTACTTTGCGTTTGATTTTCATAGACCAAGATGGATGTGTTTTATGCTTCGCTAAATCCAACATGTGGTCACTTTTCATAACAAGTTAGGATATTCAGTGTATCTTAAATTGTATGTGACTAATCTCTCCGGCAAGCAATATGTTTCCTGAAGAGAGTGCTCAATACTATTGCAGAGCAAATATATATATGTTTTCAATCACTAACCAATATATTTATTTCCATAACTTACCACCAAAAGTTAACACTGCAATATTAACTGCTTATCTTTCTCTTTCCCTCCTATTTCTTATTCCTTTCTCTCTCTTTCCCTCCTATTTCTTATTCCTTTCTCTCTCTTTCCCTCCTATTTCTTATTCCTTTCTCTCTCTTTCCCTCTTATTTCTTATTCCTTTCCCTCTTATTTCTTATTCCTTTCTCTCTCTTTCCCTCTTATTTCTTATTCCTTTCTCTCTCTTTCCCTCCTATTTCTTATTCCTTTCTCTCTCTTTCCCTCCTATTTCTTATTCCTTTCTCTCTCTTTCCCTCTTATTTCTTATTCCTTTCTCTCTTTCCCTCCTATTTCTTATTCCTTTCTCTCTCTTTCCCTCTTATTTCTTATTCCTTTCTCTCTCTTTCCCTCTTATTTCTTATTCCTTTCTCTCTCTTTCCCTCTTATTTCTTATTCCTTTCTCTCTCTTTCCCTCCTATTTCTTATTCCTTTCTCTCTCTTTCCCTCTTATTTCTTATTCCTTTCTCTCTCTTTCCCTCCTATTTCTTATTCCTTTCTCTCTCTTTCCCTCTTATTTCTTATTCCTTTCCCTCTTATTTCTTATTCCTTTCTCTCTCTTTCCCTCTTATTTCTTATTCCTTTCTCTCTTTCCCTCCTATTTCTTATTCCTTTCTCTCTCTTTCCCTCCTATTTCTTATTCCTTTCTCTCTCTTTCCCTCCTATTTCTTATTCCTTTCTCTCTCTTTCCCTCCTATTTCTTATTCCTTTCTCTCTCTTTCCCTCCTATTTCTTATTCCTTTCTCTCTCTTTCCCTCTTATTTCTTATTCCTTTCTCTCTCTTTCCCTCCTATTTCTTATTCCTTTCTCTCTCTTTCCCTCTTATTTCTTATTCCTTTCTCTCTCTTTCCCTCTTATTTCTTATTCCTTTCTCTCTCTTTCCCTCCTATTTCTTATTCCTTTCTCTCTCTTTCCCTCTTATTTCTTATTCCTTTCTCTCTCTTTCCCTCTTATTTCTTATTCCTTTCTCTCTCTTTCCCTCTTATTTCTTATTCCTTTCTCTCTCTTTCCCTCTTATTTCTTATTCCTTTCTCTCTCTTTCCCTCTTATTTCTTATTCCTTTCTCTCTCTTTCCCTCTTATTTCTTATTCCTTTCTCTCTCTTTCCCTCTTATTTCTTATTCCTTTCTCTCTTTTTCCCTCTTATTTCTTATTCCTTTCTCTCTTTTTCCCTCTTATTTCTTATTCCTTTCTCTCTCTTTCCCTCCTATTTTTTATTCCTTTCTCTCTTTTTCCCTCTTATTTCTTATTCCTTTCTCTCTCTTTCCCTCTTATTTCTTATTCCTTTCTCTCTCTTTCCCTCTTATTTCTTATTCCTTTCTCTCTCTTTCCCTCTTATTTCTTATTCCTTTCTCTCTCTTTCCCTCTTATTTCTTATTCCTTTCTCTCTCTTTCCCTCTTATTTCTTATTCCTTTCTCTCTCTTTCCCTCTTATTTCTTATTCCTTTCTCTCTTTTTCCCTCTTATTTCTTATTCCTTTCTCTCTCTTTCCCTCCTATTTTTTATTCCTTTCTCTCTTTTTCCCTCTTATTTCTTATTCCTTTCTCTCTCTTTCCCTCTTATTTCTTATTCCTTTCTCTCTCTTTCCCTCTTATTTCTTATTCCTTTCTCTCTCTTTCCCTCTTATTTCTTATTCCTTTCTCTCTTTTTCCCTCTTATTTCTTATTCCTTTCTCTCTCTTTCCCTCTTATTTCTTATTCCTTTCTCTCTCTTTCCCTCTTATTTCTTATTCCTTTCTCTCTCTTTCCCTCCTATTTCTTATTCCTTTCTCTCTCTTTCCCTCCTATTTCTTATTCCTTTCTCTCTCTTTCCCTCTTATTTCTTATTCCTTTCTCTCTTTTTCCCTCTTATTTCTTATTCCTTTCTCTCTCTTTCCCTCTTATTTCTTATTCCTTTCTCTCTCTTTCCCTCTTATTTCTTATTCCTTTCTCTCTTTTTCCCTCTTATTTCTTATTCCTTTCTCTCTCTTTCCCTCTTATTTCTTATTCCTTTCTCTCTCTTTCCCTCTTATTTCTTATTCCTTTCTCTCTCTTTCCCTCTTATTTCTTATTCCTTTCTCTCTCTTTCCCTCTTATTTCTTATTCCTTTCTCTCTTTTTCCCTCTTATTTCTTATTCCTTTCTCTCTCTTTCCCTCTTATTTCTTATTCCTTTCCCTCTCTTTCCCTCCTATTTCTTATTCCTTTCTCTCTCTTTCCCTCCTATTTCTTATTCCTTTCTCTCTTTTTCCCTCTTATTTCTTATTCCTTTCTCTCTTTTTCCCTCTTATTTCTTATTCCTTTCTCTCTCTTTCCCTCTTATTTCTTATTCCTTTCTCTTTCCCTCTTATTTCTTATTCCTTTCTCTCTCTTTCCCTCTTATTTCTTATTCCTTTCTCTTTCCCTCTTATTTCTTATTCCTTTCTCTCTCTTTCCCTCTTATTTCTTATTCCTTTCTCTCTCTTTCCCTCTTATTTCTTATTCCTTTCTCTTTCCCTCTTATTTCTTATTCCTTTCTCTCTCTTTCCCTCCTATTTCTTATTCCTTTCTCTCTCTTTCCCTCCTATTTCTTATTCCTTTCTCTCTTTTTCCCTCTTATTTCTTATTCCTTTCTCTCTTTTTCCCTCTTATTTCTTATTCCTTTCTCTCTTTCTCGACGTCTGCCTTCAACGTTTTACCCATCTCTCGTCCTTCTTTTTAACCTTCTATTCCTATCTGTGTCTGGTTTAATATTTTAAACTCCCCCTCGCCCCTGATCACCTTCCAATATTTTTCAAATTTGACTGCTGCTGCTGTTGTCTGATTGGATTTTTTTTCTTTGTGCTTTTTCTATTATCCTTTTTTCCTCATCATAATTATTTCTGTAAAGTCTGACAAAATTGTCAGATCGTTGATATGATTTGGTAATCAAAATGTGTAACTAAGCAGATAAAACGGTAATAAAATTATATATATAACACAAAACAATATGAATGAAAATAAAAATTGAGAAAATTACAATATTTATTAATTCATCAAAAAAAAAACAAAATAAGGAATAAAAAGTTCTTATGATAAAAGAATTTTTTATTATTTTTAATATTTGACAAATTAATATTCTAATTTACTCAATTTTTGTTTGTACACACACACAAATATATATATATATATATATATATATATATATATATATAACAGGTTAAAGGTATTCATGAGTAATAATTAATGAATTTAATAAGATTATTAAGAGTGCTCAATAAAAGAGCAAGATTTTATTAATATATAAACAAATTTACATGTTTGCGACCATGTAAATTTGTTTACATTAATAAAAAATAAAATATATATATATATATATATATATATATATATATATATATATATAAAGCTGAATGTCTTTGTGTGTGTGTCTGGTCACGAATAGGCTCCTATGGTTGACTATCATAGAAAACTGATCACATAATGATAGAAGATGTATCGATACACACGAATGGGTATGTTTGATCTGCCATAATGATGATTCATTAAAATTGTGGGGTCTGCGTATGTGCCTGGTCTACAAAGTATGGAAATAAATTTTAAAATTAAAAAAAAACGTTTACAAGTGTTTTTGATATAGATGTACATAAGAATACTTTGATAAGTATGTTTTAACTTAAATAGGGATGGTATAATAAAATTGTGGGGTATGCATTCGCGCCTGGCCTCCATAGAATGGAAATAGGCACAAACTTTAATAAAAACTTTTCATATCTATTTGCGTAAGTATACTTTCATAATTATGTTTCAGTTTGAAGAAATATGGTATAATAAAATTATAGGGTATTCCTTCGCTCCTAGCCTCCATAGAATGGAAATATGTCACAAAGTTTAACAAGGTTTTTTAATATAGATCCACAGAATATTGTGATGTGTTTCAGTGTGAACAGGTATGGTATAAGAAATTATGGGGTTTATCTATTTTATTTTTACTTTCATCATATTTTGCTTTGGTTTTGATACCCCCAAATTCGAAGCTATCTCTTTACAACCCTTCCTTTTCATAACCTATCATCTATATATATAAAAGCAAAAATGTGTGTATGTATGTATGTGTGTTCGCTTTTTCTGTATGTCAACAAAAGGCTTTTTTCAGAGAAGCGGTCGCTCGCTTAACAACTTTTTAAAACTTTTTATATCACATACAAATCGTAATATCTCACACTTAACAACGAAGCTCGCCCGTCTATTTAATTTGCTCAATTTCAGGAAGATAAATATTCAATATTTGTCACTCGCCGCATGTGGGTCAGTCTTTTTCCTATATCTTAGGGGTGGGGAAAAAAAAGCGTTCAGCAGTAAATGAATACTATCCCGCAGTTGACCTCATTAACTCATTAAAACCGGCACCTGCTAAATCCAACTAATTAAATACATTCAAACGTGTTTCCATTCGCATGTCGCGGTGGGGCAATGGTTAACATCGCACTTTTTTTTTTCACACTTTAATTTACAACTTTGCCTCAAGGGTTCGAGTTCGATCCTCATACTTACTTTTTTTTATTTTTAACCCCCCCCCTACCTCCAAACACCCAGGCAACGCCGGATTCGGGTTTGATCCTCATACTTACTTTTTTTAACCCCCCCCCCCCAACACCCGGGCAACGCTGAGTACCCCTCGCTAGTACTTTCATAAATCAGAGTCCATTTTCTGTAGGTTATTTTTTAACCCAGTTAACGACGGGTACTTTTGCTAGTATATATACACACATACACACACACATATATTTAAATATATGACTAGCAGAAAGACTCGATGTTGCTTGGGATTGAATGATAATTAATGAATGTTTCACACTTCTATATTTTTTTATTATCGTCAAAATCGATGAAATCGCCCATCTTCCAATTAAATCAATTGATTTCCTGCTTTCGTTGAGGACCCATCAAAGTACATCGGGAGGAAGCTTCTTGTGTTTCCCCACAGTGACTTACTCCACAACACATTGTAATCTACATTGCACTGCAGAGAACATACTGTTGATTTTATAAAATTATTTTTAATTCATAATGGTTTGAATTAAAGTTTAAAATGCAAAAGTCAAGTATCACGGTTCAATTGTGTTCTAAACAGAAACATTCATGTAAAACATGCCCGTCAAATCGAAGAACTTACTATTGATTTTATACGTCAGGCCTTTCAACTTGTGTAGTAATAAAACATCTGAAATGCACTTATGATGTTAGACTGTGTAAGGTGTTAACTTTGATCAAAATCACATGTTCCTTCTTTTGTTGGAATTTTTTGGATTATTGATTATTATCAAAGATATGCCAATACAAAACCTAT
The DNA here is from genome assembly GCF_053919585.1 of Euprymna scolopes. NCBI lineage: Eukaryota > Metazoa > Mollusca > Cephalopoda > Sepiida > Sepiolidae > Euprymna > Euprymna scolopes. The sequence continues at coordinate 100,933,236 of NC_136504.1, read as the reverse complement.
CTAAGAACACTGTCAGTCATATAAAGTACTATTTGCGTGAAATTTCATAAAAATCGGCCCAGCCGTTCGAGTCCATAAAGAATGAACTCACACACGCACACAGTTCCTCTTATATAATAGAGATTATTTCCTTATTCCATGGATTTTCAAAAATTTGTTTTTTCTTCAGCAAATAAGTTTAATATAGACTAGCTACAATTTTCCTGATTAGCACAAAAATTGAAAGTTTCAAAGTTGGAATGTTCAAAGGATTATAAATAGAAATATATTCAGATGCAAAAAAGGATATTCAAATTGATGTCTAAGCATGATGATGCATTTAGACAGTAACAAGATTCAATCAAGGAAGTCAGTTGAAATGTGGTAAAATCCATCAATCTATTACTGGTATGTGCGTGCGTAGATTTGAATATTCAGATTGTATAGATCTATAGTTATTTGAAGGGTTAGGTTGAAAGTTCTGCAGGAAAAACCTTGCAGTTTAGATATTATAGTTTGTGGAGGATTTGTTGATTTTTTAATTTAAAGTTTAGGGATGAAAAGCTGTGATTGGCATCTATATCGTTTCACGTGAAATTTCTATGGTACAAAATGGAATATATATATATATATATATATATATATATATATATATATATATATATATATATATTAGCCAAGATACCTGCGCTTCATGCGGAACTTTGCAGTACACTCAGGTATCCACTTTGCGGGAACCCTTGCAGTAAGTGGATGTCCTAAGATGTAACAAAGAAACCCCAACTTGGTGTGCACCATCTCTAGATGAGAGAGTTTATGAAGAGCTGCATTAAATATGACTTTAACCTTGGCCTTGAAAAATGGTGTGCACTATTCCTTGGTCAGCGACCATCAACATCTTAGGTTTGGTCATGAGCGGTCCAGTGGTGAGGGCTGTAGGAAAATATATATACATAGGCTATAACCTTGACCATTGACCTTTACCTTGGAGTGCATCATACCTAGGTGGGGGACCATTCTCATGCCAGGCTTAGTCATGATCAGTCCAGTGGTGTGGGCTGTACAAGAGTTATACACACAGACACACACGAATGCTACTACTTATATATATATATATATATATATATATATATTAAAAAAGAATAAGTGGAATCATAGTGAATGTTTTCAAAGGCAAGTTTTGCGATATTGTAATTGTTGGCTCTCATCACACAGCCAAACCAGCTGAGCCTACATTCCCTCATCTTGTGTTTAATTGATGTGATGTCGAATCATGTTCAGATTTCCTCATTGCAATCGTGGTCAGGCAGTGTAATTCCAAACATCCAGTAAATCATTTTCATATACATGACAGTGAATGTTCGCTTTGCTATCCTCATTTTCAGTAAGCACATTTCTAAGCATATTATATTTGGATGTTTGATGATATACACTAGTCGTCCGATTCATTTCTCAATGTCATTTTTGTTGGGATCTTTCAAATATTTCTGAATTTATTAGATGAAGATTAATTATTCATATTTATTTGGTTGTTTTTGTTTTACGGCATATCAACCCTTTTCAGGTTATTTAATGCTGAATCCAGTGATTTTGAAGAAAAAGTTTTTAATAGAATATATATATATATTTTTTTTTTTTTCAAGTCAGTTTCTATTTAACCCATAGTTGGGACCCTGACAGGTATTCCCATTCCGGGTCAGAGTGAACCTGGGAACCATGGCAATTAAGGGGTGGCTCCACAGTCCCCAAAGCCCGCAAGCTGGGGCCTCACCATCAGATATAGTTTAAGGTCATATCCAGGACCCATATTATTTTGATTCTTTGGTTGAATATTCTCATCTCGGGTGATATTTTAACCTCTGATCTTCTTCAAGTATATTTTGTCAAACTCTGCATAGAATTTGGAATAGAAGCTTTATTTAAGCCACGATAGTAGCATGTTCTTGTTCCATCTGCCATGACTAAGTAGAAGTCCTAACTAATTCAAAACTGTACAGGCTCCTTCAGTCTTTGACAGAGTATGGATACCCATGAAAGGGTGTCTGCGCATGAAATTTTTGTGGCAGAAGGTTCGCAATCTCTGACCACACCTCTCAAGTCAACATTGTTAAATACCAGTGGCAAGTGAAGTGTATGTATAGGACGACTGGAAACAAATATCAAGATAAGCGGAGAGCACATACAGCGCCTAGAATTCCCAAATGGTGGGGCAGATTGCTGAAACAATCTTTCACTTGGTGCTTGTATTATTTTTTTCTGTGTGTCCGGCAAAGGCTTTTTTCCGGCTTGCTCGCTCATTCTTATAACTTTTTATATGCTACCGAGATCATAATATCTAACGCTTACGAAACGACGTCGTAAATTTCTTCTATTTTTATCTTACAACAAAATTCACGCTGTGAATTTGTTCTCTTTTATTCCTGCTGCTGCTATGGCATGATATTTGACCTAGAAAACCACCTTCGATTTAAATCCTTATTTTTAACTCTTTTTAAAGTCCCTGGCTTTGTGGCATAATGCTATGTCGTCAGACTATTAACTTCAAAGCTTCGGGTTCGAGCCTACCTCCCTCCCAAAACTTTTTCTGTTTTTTGGGGTTTTTTTTTTTTTTGCGTTTTTGTTCATTTTTTTAATACTTAAACAGGGTTATTACTTTTAGTTTCCATCTAACCCCCGCCCCTCCCGCCAATTGAAACATGGTTATTTATGCCATTTTTCGCGTTCGCTGTTTTTTTCTTCTTATTTTTCAGATTTTTTTAAAGAAGTTTTAACATCGTTCGTTTTTGCATCACCTTCGAATTTTTTTGGGGGGGTTTCCATCACATTCACATTTTCTTTTTTAGTTCTTGTTTTTTCGATTTTAAGAAATTTTAATCACGTTCATTTATTGTTTTTTTTATAATATTTAAACAGGGTTGTTACTTCGCTTATTTTTCACACACACCTCTAAACACCCAGGAAACGCCGGGTACTCCCCCTCCCCCGCTAGTCTAATATATAAACAGCAAAATGTGTGTGTGTTATGTCTCGCAAAAACTTTCCACACATGCGACGGATCCGCATGAGATCGATATCGGTTTCAAGCTCAATCCTTTAGACGACAAATATCGAAAAATTGGCTAAAGACTCAACTTCACCCTCAACTGGATAGTTTTGTACAAGGAGGAGTCACTTTTTCGTTGACATTTTTGCAAAGTCATCATACACGCTTGCAATGGCTAACTAGCCTTAATTTGAACAGCAGCGAAGTCGTATGTCACGGTGGCCACAGGAGTTAAGCAGTTTGCTTTGTTTTACCTTTTCCTCCTTTGTGTTACAGATTTGAGCCTGCCTACTTTTTTTTTTTTATTTCGAGATTTGGGGATTTTTTCCTTTTAAAACGAAAACTGAATTATTTTGCTGTTCGCTTAAACTTTTTTAAAAAATTTTTTGCACCTCTCTCCACCCAGGCTGCGCCTTTTTTTTTATCTATATTGACTCCTTACTACACCACCTCTCCACACCCGGGCAACGCCGGGTACTCCCGCTAGTCTTAAATAAAAACAAAGGGAGATAACTAAAAACGTGCAAGATTTATGATGTAATGCCTACCAATTCTTATTCATCGCTTAAAAATGATTTTCTTCAGAAAAATCCAACTACTGAATCAATTTAAGTTATTTTTGGAATATAATATTTTTGTTCTATCATGGTACATACATTGTACAGATTTTTCTTTATTTTTGTATTTTAATATAGGGGGAATTTAGGACAAGAACCTAAAATTGAATTTAACTTGAAAATACTATATAAAAAAATAGCACGGTCCATAAACTACAGAAGTATTCATTTACTGTTGCATATTTGTCTTTTTTGTGTGTGTGGAGAGGGGTAATTCTAAAACAACCCCTCATTTTGTTTTTTTAAGCCCTTCTTTCCTTGTTAACTATACTGCAAAATTGCCAATAATTGTCATCAGCATAACTGACTTTCACTACCAACCTTAAATGGCAGACCTACATCAGATCAGTAATGAAAATCCCTGGAAAAATGGTTGGATCATTCTACTGCTCCAGACAGTATTCCCTTCCTATGTAATCCTCTGCCTACAAATAAGCCAAATCTAATATATAAAAGACTATATTTTTTTTCTTTTTTTTTTTTTTTTAATTACATTTTCACTCCAAACAAGGCACATTGCCACTTTGGTGTAGGGGGGCTACTATCAGGGTCAGCAACTACTGGGGCACTATGTAGGGATTTGGGCAGCAAGATGTCGGTTCACGTTGCATGTCAGTACAGTTAGGGAAGCAGGATCCTGGAATGGAATTCCAGAGTCTAGCGGTTCTGGGGAAGAAACTACTGGAGTAGAAAGATCTTTTACATCTAGGGATCTCTACTGTGTGGGGGTGGGATTTAGCTGCCTGTCGGGTTTGTCGAGGGTGTCTGCGTCATGGAGGCACAAGTGTCTGCAGTTCATCAGAGCATTCACCATTAAAATACTTGTTAAACAAGCAGAGGGATGCAACGTTTCGTCGATGGGACAGAGGCTGAAGCTTAGATGCCAGTTCAGGGCCTATCAGATTGGCGACTCTTTTTTTAACCTTGTCTAGGAGCGAGAGACTAGTAGTAGACACACCAGCCCAGATGTAACAACAATATTCCATACATGGGCAAATGGTGGCCTTATAGAGATACAGGATACTTTCATATCTATCTGTCGGTCTGTCTCCACATTTTCAAACTATCTCCTCGAAAACTAAAAGTTGCAGAGCAGTGCTAGGGGCCTCAAATAATTGGATTTTTTATGGGTCATGCTTTTATGGGTCTTTAGCCGGTTAAAATTGTTTTTGAGGGGTTAAAAATGGATCAAAATTGAAAAAAAAAAAAAATCGTTGAATATTTTGTACATTCATCTTAATTTATTTTTAATCGATTTATATGCCAAATGTCACGTTGATACAGTGGTAACGTCATTAGTTTTGAATGCTACAGTTTTGGTTTCGATTCTAGCTGATGGCACCTAAATACTTTTTTTTTTTTACTTTTGAAATCAGGACTCTATAAATATGTACAAAATCTGGACACATAAAATATCATATTTAAGCATATTTTACGCCCAGGCAAAGCCACCCCCCCTCTTTCCGCTAGTACATCCTAAGATGGATTACTGTTCCTATTTACAATGCCTCCCCACGGGACAGAGTTAGACACCAGGGTCGTTTTTTAACGTGGAGAAAAGGAACAAAAATAAAAATTTTCTCAGTCGTGAAGGATTTCTCCTCCACTGAAAGAGAACAAGAAATTGAAGTGATGGATTACTGTTGCCACATCTGGAAAGCTGCTTAAAGCATCCTTTCCTGCCTTGACAGGTTACAAAACAGTCTTCAAAATCTGCTCCTCCCTATTTTCCTGCTCTATCATTACTTTTATGGTTAGTGTTTGACAGAGTTTCAATCTATGGTGCCACCTGCAAAACAAATACCATCTAAGAAGACCTTATTCAAAATAGACTTCGTAGCCTAATGGGGGGGGATGCCCTTTTCTCTTCCCTGCAACCTCTTTCCCCACAAAAGAAACGTTGCGAACGTGTCTCTGCTTTATTGTTATTTTCATGGCAAGTGTTCATCTGAACTCCAATCTATGACCCTCCCCCCCCCTCGTCAAACTTTCACGAAAAACATTCATCTAGCTGAAACCACTACCAATAATCTCACCCACTCTTTATCTGTGCCTAAACCTAAACGTAGATTCCATGAACAAAGCTTCTTTCTTAGAACTGCACGCCTGTGGATCTCTGTCTGGTTTGCCTGCTTTCCAGCTGACTACAATTTAGTCGTCTTCAAGTCCAATGTAAACAAATTCTTGATGAGCTTAAGTAATCCAATTTACCAAGTTTCTACTACTAACAATTACTATGATATTGTCCCATTGACTACTGTATGCTTATTAACCCTTATCCTCGAGTGGCCTCTGGGTCTTGATAAATGGTGACTCCTATGTAAAAATAAATAAATAAATAAAAATAACTGCCAACAACTTCTTTCACATTATCTATGCCTTTAAGGACACGGAAATTGCATGAGCACAATTTCTTTCTTGGAACTGTCCACCTGTAGGACAATACCGTGAGAATGCTTACAGCTGACTTTAACATGGTCGTTTTCAAGTCGAAGAAAATAAGTTCTTATTAAGCCGTCCTCTCATAATTAAACCCTACCAAAGTCTTACTGTCTACCTAACATTCATTAATCCTTATCCTTCGGTTGCTTCTAGGCCTTGATAAGCGGTGACTCCTAAATAAAATTAAAAAAAAAAAACAACCGTAAATTGCAATGTCGAGAATTAGAGACTTTCATAAGCAGACGACGATTTATTCGAAATTTGAGATGCGCCCCCTAGCGACAACGGGTAACACCAATAACAAAACAAGGGAGACAACTTAAGATGGACAAGAAGTGTAAGAAAAGTAATAAAAAAAGACAATTCAACTTGAAAGAAGTGGAATCTTTTTGATTAAATAAAATCATTCTAGCGAGAATTATTAAAAAATAAATTAAAAAAAAAAAACAACATTAACCATTTGTTTGATTTCAACTAATTACGTTCGGACAGATATTTTAAAATACTTCTTTCAAATAAGCTACCTGTGAAAAGCGTCGCTATAAAACAAAAAAGGAAGAAGGAAGCGCAACTACGAAATGATGGCGATATTTATTTTACGCTCCACATCAAAAACAAAACATAAACGATCACAATTGAAAATTATTGCATGCGCGTGTGTTAATACTTTCATTATTATTTATTTATTAGCGTAAATAAATTTGAATGTTAATTATAGCGACGGATTTTCAAAGAAAATAGAAAAAGAATCCCAGATTTTTTACTGTTTTAGCAACTTTATTAAAAGGGCGGTGAATACAGCGATCACGTAATTCGACTTAAAATAAACACAAATGTTTATCGATTGAATTAAAAACATACTGTGTGAGCTTTAGGTTATAAATAATAAAGTTTTAAATATTTCAAGTCACCAAAGCATAAAAAGGCCATTGTTTATTTTTATTTCTTGAATAAAATAGATGGAAGTGAAGGTATCCTAACGTAATCTTAATATTTATTTTCCTTATCAAACCGAGAAATCTTTAAAAACTTAATGAAAACAAAATTTTAAGAAAATAAACATATTCATTTTTTAAAGATAAAAGAAATTATACGTCTGAAGTGACATTTAGTCGAAAACAAACTTATATTTTTAAAATGATACAAATTAAATGGAAATATTTAGTTTCAGTTTAACAACTTTATCCGTATTCATTTCGGTGTTTAACTGCACTCCACTCTACCGACTTATGCCAAACTAAACCTAAAACTTAAGTTAGGGTTACGTTAAAGTCTGTTTAAAATAAATAAACAGTTTGGTTCGGATTCTGTAGAAGCCCCTTTATTTCTATACGTTTATATAGAAATCAAATTCCGGGTTTGTATTACTGTACACATAGATTCGAAAAAGTTGTCAAAAAACAAATATATAACAAATAAATGTTATCAAAGGCAAGATAAGTTACTTTTCTACCAAACTGGATATATTTTTCGTGTTTTTATTCAATGTAACATATTTATTCAGCTCGAAAAACATAGTGTTTACCGATGTATTGGAAAATTCAAGATGGCGTCCGATTCTCTCTTTAACACGGTAAGTTTGGGAAAAGGTGTTATAAATAAAAACCCAGATAAAATACTGTTAAAAACTCGCTCAATATATGTTACCGTTACATAGGTTGACATATATTCGGATCAATAAGTCTGCATGAGTACCTACAAAAAATACCGTCCAAATTTAGTTTAACCTGGTTCTTATGCACTTGTTACCTTGTTAAATTCAAGTTTTACGATATTTTTAGTTATTATTAAATTGTTAGGTGAAAGTACAGAATAGTTACAGACCATCCCCCTCCAAATGGTAACGTAAGTGTATAAGTACCTTTAACTTAAATATTCTTAGCACGATCCGTATTCTACATTAAGTACCAATAAAAATATAAGCCTTCACAGCTTTAAAAAAAAATATTTGAATTGTAAGGAAATAGTAATTCTTTAATATGAAAGGGGAAAATAGACAGGAAATAGATAAAATTGGGTTTCAAAATAAAATAACAGTTTAAAACGCAGTAAATAAGTAAATACAAACAAAACGTTGATAAATAAAATCAGATTTCGTCTTGAGTGAAAAAAAAAAGGGGGGGGTGAAGCAAAACAAATAAGATTTAAATTTGATATACATATTTTTAGTTTGAAAAAGAAAGGATCTGAATTTTCGTGTTAAATGGGTTTAATATGGAGCGAGGGCACATAAAAATAAACAAGATTATTTTTTTTTTATTATTATTATTAAATTAATCCCCCCCCCCCCACTGTCAATTGGGGCTATGTCAGAGGTCAGAGAGGAGGAAGGGGGGGAAAAACAACATTACAGAAATACTATAAGCGTAAATTTAACAAAAACAAAATTTAAAAATAAATAAATCAGATAAAATATCATGTTTAATCGTCAGTCGATAACATAAAGGAAAAGAGAGATCAAAAGAATGACAGAAAAGAAAATCACTCGAAAAATGTAACTCACGCTTGTCGGCCCGAGCCAAGGTATAAATAAAATGTTAATTCGCAGTGTATTTGTGTTGTGTGTGGGGGGTAACGAGAATTTGATATAATTCGTAATATATGTATAAAAAAAATGTAGGTATAGTTTAGAAATAATAAAGGGTCTGAGTATATAAGCCAAACAAATTGACCAGTTCAAGTAAAAAACATGTAAAAAAAAATCTTAAATGCTGCAACTATGTGGAACCACCGTACGACACCGGTCACATGACACGACACCGGATCGTGACGTCATCAGATCCGGGTAACTATTGGAGTGCTATCAATAATGCCAGAAATCTTCGGGCAAAGATTATAATGTAGTATTTGTTCTGATGTTACACTTAAGTTAATTTGTTCTTAGTTAATCGAAGGGAAACCCTTCTATTCTAAGGTAATTTTTATTTTTGCCTACTTCAAGAGTGCACGTTTTTGAGGAGCTGGTTTTCTCCCACATTAGAAATGACATTATGGCACATTTTGCTTTCGTGGGGAAGCAAATAAATACTAATAATGCCAGAAATAAAAAGTTGTCGGTGCTAAGAAAGACAAAAAACATCTCTGTCTCTATTACTATCTCCTTTTTTTATCTTTCTATCTGCTATCCTTTTTGAAAATAAAATATATGCTTTTTAACTCTTCTTAAAGCGTTTTAACATGTTTCATGAATTCTTTGTTTTTATTGCAAGCTCTATTTCCTATTTGGTTTTATTGAGCTTTTACATCTCGTTAGGATTATTTTATAAATATTAAGTCTTTAATGTTTATAATATATTTTAAGTTTGTATTTTGGTTTTATCTTTGTAAACTTAATTGTAATTGTTATTGCTATCTATTATTATATAAAAGGAACTTTGTCTGTGTGAGTTTGTTCCCTATGAACTCCTAAACAGCTAGGCCGATTTTTTTTTTAATTTCATACAAATGTACTTTATGCGCCTGGCAATGTTCTTAGATAGGTTTTGCGTCGGAATATCTTTCATAAGTAATAATAATCAAAAAAAAATCTAATGAAAGAACAAAAAGGCGATTTTGACTAAGGTTAATACCTAACATCATGAATGCATTTGAGAAGTTTTATTATCGCATAAGCAGAAACGTTGGCATATAAAATTGATAGTAGGTTCTTTGATAGGACAGGGGCGTGTACAAAATAAATGCTTTTGTTTAGAGCACAATTGAATCACAATACATGACTTTTGAATTTTAAACTTGAATTCCATTATATAAAATAATTTTATAAAATTAACTGTAGGTTCTCTACAGTGCAATGTTAACTATATAGCAAATGCTATGCCCAGCTGGAATAAATCTCCGACAGGAACATTTCATAGTGATCACTACTTCAACGGCCACATGTATGAAGAACGTGTAAGTACATGATGCTGTGATGCGACTACATGCATACATAAAACAAAAGGAACTATGTCGCACTCCCTCACGTAGAAACAGTAAACAGGCTGGAACGTTCGAGAGGGCCTGTATTTAAAGATTTTCCTGCCAAAAATCAAGTTACTTTCCTCTTTGATTCCTCATGAATAGCTTATGTTCAGGATAACTCCGTCACTGGGAGACATTAAAACCCTCAACCTGATATTACGTGCAATGGACATGAACTTTAATTCCCATCATGGAAAGTTACTACATCGAACGAGAATTTAAATCTTTCTTTAAACAATTTTATTTCAAACTACTGTTCTTATGATATGCACACGCACACACACACACACACACACACACAAACGCACACACACACACACACACACACATTCCCTTACATGATTTATGGACTGTTTTTCTCAAAAACAACGACATGGACTTTAAGCCCATGTATGGCACTCTGATCATAAAAAATCAGTAATTTCAAACCTTGTGCTATTCGCACAAAAATCCACAATTTCATTAATCCTTCATTATGAACACTCCACACAAGAAAACATTTATGTTGGAACAATCTAAACTAATATTCCTAACACATAAATAAATGTTGTTTATTTCATGTTAATACTGTAATTTTGTGTTTTTTGTCGAGTGCCATTATTTTCCGGATTTCATTTTTATTTTTTATGTAGGGATGTGGATTTGTGAACCTTTTTTATTATTCGGCGTTAAATTATTATTATTCTCGTTAAATTTACTTTTAATGGTCCCACAGATACACTCCTACTCTCAAGTTCAATAAAATTGCAGCACACGCGACCTCAGTTTTAAAAATTGATTAATCCCGATCATGAATTGGTTATCCTACCGAATCACATTTCTTATAAGTGGCGACTCCACCATAAGTCCTAGAACTACAATGTATTGTGAACTAAGTCATTGCAGGGAGGCATGTCAAGCTTCCCCCTGGTGTTCTGTGGTGGGGTCTTAACTAGAGCACACAATTAATCGATTTGATTGAAAATTATCGATTTTACCGATTTCGATGACAATAAAATATGGAAGTGTGAAACATTCGTTGATCCTCATTCAATCCTGGGCAACGTCAGGTCTCCCTACTAGTTTTATATATATATATATATATATATATATATATATATATATATATATATATATATAGTAAGTTATGAAAATATATATGGCAATTAAGTTACACAGAATATTCCCACATTTTATTCTTGTGAGAATTCATCAGATAAGCCTGACGAATTATCACAAGAATGAAACGCAGAATATTCTGTGTAGCTTAATTGCCATATATATTTTCATAACTTACTACCTAGCTCTACCTATGTATTGAGCACTGTTGAAGTAAATACTGAAAAATTTACGCATAAAATTATATCTTCGTATATTAATTTATGTGATTAAATGAAGTAACCATATATATATATATATATATACTAGCATGGGTGCCCGGGTGTTTGGAGGTATGTGTTGGGCAAAAAAAAAAAAAAGTGGTAGTAGGAAGGCAGGCTCGAACCCGTACCGCGAAGGAGGAAAAGAACGGGGAAAAAAATGTGACGTCTTTGCTGTTACAACCACCACCAAACCGGAAGTGACGTAGGTTTAAATTAAGGCTAAACAATCGAAAAGAGGGGATGACTTTCGAAAATATCCGCGAAAAAAAAAGTGACTCCTCCTGTAGAAAAGTGCCCAGTTGAGGGTGAAGATATTAATGTTTTTAGCTAATTTTTCGGTATTTGTCATCAGAAGGGTCGAACTTCAAAACGATAATGATCTTGTGAAAATCCGTCGCCTCTGTCGAAAGTTTTAGGCAGACATGCAAACATACCTACATACATTTATATATTGGTAGCTCAAATTTTCGACCCAAACCAATTAAAAAGCTTGCCCTATCTCTGAATACCCTTTATATAAAATTTCAAATGCTTTGACCAGAAATTGTCTGAGTAATTTGGTAGAGACCGTAGAGGGAAAAAATTTTTTAACTTTAACCCCTATTATGACCCCTTAACATTTATTGTTTTGGGCTCAAATCAAGTTATTAAGTTAGATCCATGTCCAAGGAACCTATATCTAAAATTTCAAGTGTTTATACCCAAAATTGTCGGAGGAGTTTGGTAGAGTTCTCAAAGGTCAAATCGTTGAACTTTGACCCCTTAACAACCAAATTTCTGGCCGAAAACGGATTACAAAGATTTTCCCAAATCTCAGTACCCTGTATATCAAATTTTGAGTCTGTAAACTGAAAATTGGCAGAGTTGACCTGAACTTGCTGGACTACTTCGTTTGGTCATACGTCGAGAACATCACCAACATGACCTCCCACAATACCAAAGCCAGCCTGATTGCTGCCATATTTGCTGAGTATTCACCGAACTCTTGCCGACGCTTGTGGAAAAAACATGCTCCCAGTTCCGGATGGAAGGACGGCTACATTGAATAGATGTCAGTTGCCTGAATTGATTTTTTCAATAAAAATTTTAAAATAAAGCTGTAGTGTTGTTTTCTTTAGGGCGACAAATTCATCGTTCCACCCTGTATTTATACCAATCCTCTATGAAGCTCGATGTAACTACAGAGCATATACAAATAAATGACAAAACAACTCCAAATTCCAAAATGTTGTCCATCTGACAGTTTATTTATTTCAGCATGTTAAAATGTTAAATTCTTGACAGCACCTGTTTCATAGCGCAGAAGCATTCAAGTAATTATTATATCAATTTTTTAATCTTTTCCACCCTGACCCATCGGAAAAATAAGAATTCATTAACTTTAAAAGAAAATAAAAAGAATATGGGCATGATTACATAAATTTTTGTCATATATATATATATATATATATATATATATATATATATATATATATATAGTCTTGGAAGTTTTTAACTTTTAAAACTACACAAAAAAAAATTATTATTTTTTATCATTCGTTAGAAAACTATTTAGTCAGTAAGTCATTCAATCACCTGCAATCACTGCATCAACTTGCTCTCTCGAATTCACTATAGTACCAGTAATAATTGATTTTTTAACGGATCATCAGTTGTTTACCATGAAACACTGTTTCAGGGATTTAAAAACAAAACCGTATATTACATCATGGCCCCCCCCCAGCAGTGTTGATCAAACACCACCTCCCTTAATCTTAGGAAAAAAGCATGTTACAAATATTAGATCTAGTTTGCTATTCTAAATTACTTTATCTAACCTATTCATGTTATAAAAATGAATTTCTTACCTGTGAGATTCATCTGTTTCCAAATTCAAAATGGATATATTTTTTAATTTACCAGTTATAAGATTAGGATTAAGCCATTTGACTACTTATCACCCCCAATGAAAAGCTTCTAAAGTTACTATAAAAATTGTCGAATTTTGGATTCAATCAGTTCGCCGCCATCTTTGTTACTGGCAATTACACTCAGGATCGTACTACACTGCTTCGTCACTACCATCTCTGCGCAACATAATGTCTCAACACTTAACACTGTCTGATCCTCCACCTTGCACCCCTGTTAATTATTTTGGTCTCATTCCACAAAAATAGCGGTCGATTCATGATTAGTATTTTGTATATTTATATTTTTATTTATTGAAAATTAAATATACATAAAGGTTAAAAATATTTATACATATACACATATTTTTTTTTATATATATACATTACTAATAAAGTTTTGTATTTCCTTTATTAATATATTCCTGTTAATTTTATACGATTCAAAAGCACCAGGATAATGAACAAATGCTTTATTTAACTGTTTAAATATTTTAGTTTTATCCCCACCTTGTTTTATCATCCTTATTACTAAGCTAGAGACTGGTGGCATAAAATCTATTAATTTTAAAGTAACGCGAGCTATTCTCAAAAACTCTGACATAATAGTTCCATAAAACATAAAAACAAGGCAGGTACTATCTTTATGCGGCATATGCAATATTTGAAAGGGGAAAGAGTTTCTTTTATCAAATATTTTATAAAGAAAAATCCCATCCTCAAATTTATATCTAAATCCAGAAATGTAGCCTGTTGTCCTCTATGTTCACAATTCAATTCTAACTCCTTTGGATATGTAAGATTTTGATCTTTTTCAAATTCATCATTATCATTTATACATATAAGGTCATCTATATATATATATACACTTGTGCCCGATATTATTCATACCCCTCGGATCTTTGAGATTTCTATAAGAATATTGCTCAAACCAGAAGGTAGACAATATTAAAGGGATTTCAAACAATAAATCAAGCATAAGCATTTAATTTAAACTCAACAAATAAATAAATTATGCAAGTTTGAAACATTATACAAAGAAAAACAATAATGGCACTAGTTCAAAATTATTCATACCTCTCTTACTAATAGTCAATAGCATGCCCTTTATTCTTAATAACTGCCTGTAACCGTTTGGGATATTTATCAACAAGGTTTTTACAAGCATCAACACTGATTTTTGACCATTCTTCAATGCAGTAGTTCTCCAAATCCCTCAAATTTCTAGGTTTCCGCTTTTTAACCTCAGTTTTCAATATGTGCCAGAGGTTTTCGATAGGGTTCAGGTCGGGACTCTGGCTAGGCCATTTCAAAACATTAATTTGATTATCCTCAAACCATTTCTTGACTATTTTGGCAGTATGTTTTGGATCATTATCCTGTTGAAGGACCCAGTTTGGTCCTAAATGGAGCTTCTCCGCATCCTGTCTAATGTTTTTCTTGAGTATCTCCAAATATTGCTCCTTCTTCATGGTTCCATCTATCTTGACCAAACTACCTGGACCACTAGCCGAAAAGGAGCTCCAAAACATTAGGCTACCACCACCATGTTTCACCGTGGGTATGGTGTTCTTTGGGTTGTAAGCTTCTCCTTTCTTCCTTCAAACGTAAGAAGCATCCATATGGCCAAACAATTCAATTTTTGTTTCGTCAGTCCACAAAATACTTGGGAAAACGGACTCTGGAGAATTCACATGGGTCCTAGCAAACTTTAGACGTGCTGCAATGTGTTTTCCGGTGTGCAATGGAGTCCTTCTTGGTCTTCTTCCTTTCAGACCATTTTCATGCAGAGTCCTTTGCAATGTTTGCCTTGATATTTTTATGCCAGAAGACTCCAGATTTTCTAAAATGTCCTTATTAGTGGTGGTTGGATTTGCATTAACACTTCTTACAATATTCCTGGTGGCTCTAGCAGACAGTTTCCTTTTTCTTCCTCTACCAATCAAGTTGTTTGTTGTGTGGTGGCTCTGGAATTTTTTGATGATGCTCTGTACTGTTGCTGTAGGGACCTCAAATTTCTTGAAAATTGACTTGTAACCTAAACCATCCTTATGTGAATTCACAATTCTATTTATTTTAGTCCTAAGATCATTACTAAGCTCTTTTTTCTTCCCCATTCTAATAATTTTTATTCTTTTATTGGTTCTCAGTTGATATCATTTTAATTTCTGAAAAATGCAAAAAACGAAATGAAATTAATCAAAGGTTGTATAAAAGCATTCAAAATAAGAATCAAACAGAAAACAAACAGTCAGAAACTCGATTAATACTGAAAAAATAAGGGGGTATGATTATTTTTGAACATTGCAGATTTTATAAATAGCTGTATATTTCTTTTATTACAAGTATCCCGAGATTTTAAAATGACGAAAATGATCAGAAGAGGTTTATTAAGAATATGTATCAATATGGACGTAAACAATAAATTCTTACAAAAGTTACACCTAATAAACTCAATTTTCAAGGGGGGTATGAATAATATCGGGCACAACTGTATATATATATATATATATATATATATATATATATATATATATATATATATATAACTAGTTAGCTACCCGGCATTGCCCAATCGTACAATATACTTAAACATGATAGTTTAATTTATGCAGATTATGCATGTACTATTATGGAATTAATCCTTTATTGATTATTATATATTATGAGGAATAATTTTCCTTGTAGACTAATTTGCAAAAAAAAATTATTAAATAATAATGATGATGTCGTCTGTGTTTGTTTACAATATCACGTCAGCTGATATTTGGGCTTGACGATCTTAAACATAGTCACTCTTCTCTCAAAGATAATAAAGAAGAATTTTTACAGGGGAATATTTTACATTACACCGACCAAGGGAAATAATTTTATTATATATTTCTTCGTCAAATAGATAATTGTGTAGAAGCTAGCTTTTCAAGTAAGATTTACTATTGATAAAAATATGATAATATTTTTTATATATATATATATATATATATATATATATATATATATATATATATATATATATGTATATATAATGATTTTCCACAGCCGAACCAATGTCGCAGCCTACAAAAGCCAAGAAAATCAACAAACCAGAAGTCCAAGACTCGAGTTTCGCCCTCATTTGGGTTCATCAGTTAGTCATATCCGCTCCCAGGATTTGAAACCTGAAACTCTTGCATGCTAGGCGAGCACTTTACCAACTGAGCAAACACGCCACACACACAAGAAAGTCTATTAACTTACACAGATTAAGCAACCCGCGGCACAGATCCGACAGTGGAAAGAACCTACCTCATATCGAACAAGGGACGAGATATCAAACTAGCTTTAACCCAAGCCAACGTCTCACCAGTAGGAATTTTATATACTCGAACATTGTTTTGGCTGTGGAAAATCATTATATATATATTCTCTCACACTTTCTGAACAATATATATATATATATATATATATATATATATATATATATATATATATATATATATATATATATATATATATATTGTTACATCTCCTATCCAGTATCAAGCACTTTGGTTATCTTCAATCCATGCATAAAAATTTGTATGTAATGTGAAAAATGGAGTGTTATAGGATTTTGCAAAATCACTCGTGGATTTTGGAGTCAGTCTCCATTCTTTTATGCAGACCTTCTCTCTGTCAACAGAAGGAGTTCGTTAGATCATTAGACTTATTTGGGGATATATTTTAACTCTCCCCTTTTCCCCCACTTTTACATATATTTTATATAATTGTATATATTTTATTTTACTCGTATTCCCACCCTTCCTTCCTTTTTTTTTTTTTTCCTCTCCCTCGGTAAAATTTACATGCACACCCCATTAAGTCTGTTCTTGCGAGATATTTTATTTATTTATTTATTTATTTATTTTTCTATGATCAACGATAACTCTTGATGAGTCTATTGATGAAAGGGGCCCTTCAGGTTTTGCCAGCTATTTTCTTTAAAGCAATATATATATATATATATATATATATATATATATATATATTATCACTTGTTTTTGTCTTTTTCTCAACACCAACAACTTTCCTTTTATTGCATTGTGATAATACTTTGCTAAATATATATTACACACAATGTTTCAAGAAAAGTACATCTCATTTTATATTTTATATTTTCTGGTGCTTGAGCAGAATAGTGGATTTTGAAACAAGTGCATTTCAATTAAAAATATTATTACATACTATATGTCAAAATTAGTAAAATTACAAAAATTATAAAAAATGATCCAGTAGAAAAATAAGTACAAGTAAAATTAGAATTTATCAAATTATTGAGTTTTATCATTAAAGTACTAAAGTTGAGGAGTCCTTAAAATCTTGTTATTTATGACAAACTGACTTACCTCCCTTGCTTTCCTTAACGTCTGCCATTAAAACAATACAAAATCTTCGACCATTAATATCTGCGTTTTATTTCTGAAAAATAGATGAAGCACATCTTCTACTGGATCATTTTTTTTTTTTTGTAATTTTTTCGAATTTATACTAATTTCGATATGACACATAACTATGTAATAATGTTTTCACTTGAAATGTGTTTGCTTCAAAATCTGCCATTCTGCACAAGCACCTATTTTCCTTTTCCTTTTCTTCTTTTTTAAACTTTGATCTTGGGCCCCCAAGCTACAGTTAGATTTGTAGGTCCTGCTTGGTGCCCCAGAGGTACTCCACCCAGGCATTATGTCTCCCATTTCTGGAAACATAAAAGAAGGGATTAGTTACCATCTTAGTACTAGTACATATTTTGAACAGGACGTATTAAAGTGTCAGCTCAGGTTTGTCCGGAATCTGACGTAAAACACTGATCAGCTAATCAAAATGTGGCAACGAGCAGACGACTTTTGGATAAATATTGGATGAAAAAAAATAGTTGTTATATGTAAACAATGGACAACAGTATAATCAATTTAGCAGAACAAGTAGTAGAACAAAAGAAACATGACAAAAACACGTACACCCTTCTTATATGGATGTGCGTCTTCTCATTGAGTGGTTCCAATATGAGTGATTGATTTATTAAAACGTTGTATTAGAAACTGCAAATCTTTTTTTTTTATTATTAGTTTGATAATCTGGTAGATTAGTGTCCAAGAAAACTTAAGTAAAATTTCTTTCTTTTAAATTTGTGTTCCATTAATTTTAGCAATTCTGGACGGAGTAAAGAGTAAAAAAAAATTGAAAAAAAGGACAAAAAGAAAAAAATTATAAGGTTGAGAAGTGTCTCGTACATGTCCACCAAAAAAAAAAAATTGATAAATAAAAATATTACAATAGTGTTTTTTTATTATTTTTTTAAATTTTTTATTGTAATTTGCGTCCGAAGAATTTTTCTTTTATTTTTGTTTCGTACCATTCCTAAGATTTGTTCAACGATGCTCGGCATAATCTGGCCATTTACTTCAGGTTCTAAGCAAACCCAAGTGGACAGTATACACTAGTATCATCATCTCTTGTTGCCATTTACTTACAAGGACAGAGTTAGACACAGAGTTGTTGTTTTTTTACATAGGGATAATTCAACTCTCCAAAAAGAGGGCACTTTGGATTGGGACAAAAATAAAATTTGATTGACTCTAAAAACATTTCGATACTCGTGCAGAATATAAGCCATGTTATTTTTTAGATAGGATTTTCAAGTTAACTTCAATCTTTACAGTATCTTTTATTTACTAAATTGTTAGGTGAAAGTACAAAATAGTTCAGAAAAAGTCACTTCTCTTCCTTATATTAAGAATAGCTTTCTAACTAATATTATTATTTCAGCACAGTCTGTATTCTGCATAAGTACAAGGATCGCTTCTTAACTGACCGAAGATAGAAAAGATAAAGTGTAGTATCAAAACAGATACTACACGTTCTGCTTAGCCAAAATATTATGGATAAGCCATTCCTCTCATCAGTTTATCTCCGATCACTTGAGACGCCACTACTGGTGAATGCTGACTAGTCCAATCAAGGCAATGTATCAGCCTGAAAATCTTGAATAGTGATTAGTACATAGTTTGGTTAGACAACACAGACATGTTATCAGTTGCATAGTGGTACGTTAAGTTGTGGTAGATTAGAAATTGATATGTGAGACAAGAAGACAAGAAGAACAAGCTGATATGCGAGGGCAGTTTCAAATGTAAAGCCTCCTATTTTTTATTTTTGGTGCAACTGCGCCATAATAGTGAAAATCAGAAAATGAAAAAGATTGATTAAAAAAAAAAATGGTATCTACTAGCTTTTCGTGTCACTTTCAACTAAAAGCAATGATATCTACTTAATAGGCATGTCAGAAGTACTTTAATATTACCTCACTATTTAAAAAAAACATGAGTTTTTTATCATAAAAGCCCCTCGTCATATTTCTTTGGATATATGTAACAAGGGAAGTAACTCAATTATGCTAAAAACAAGGCATTTATGATTGTTAACTTATTAAAAAATTTATTAAAAAGATTAGCAATAGTTACATGCTATTTACCTCCCCTTGGAACTCTCCGGTGTTTTTTTAGCCAAACATTCTATTTTTGCTAATTTTCGTCAAAAAATGTTTCCTTTGATAATTTTTTTTCTACCTCATCTTTTTGCATAATTTTTGGATATTTCCATTACTGTGACATGACAATTAAGTAGAACTCATCAGTTTGCCTTGAAATTCATTAGTGAAAAGTTCGAATTTATCTATTATGGTGCAGTTGCATTTTATTTTTTTTAACTCAAAAAGTTGAAGAGTTATGAAGATGGAAGATGCCATTAAAACGAGCGACTTTCGTGCTCCAGAATTTATTTTTCTGCATGGTCGCTACGTATATTCTCAATGCACGTTTACCAGCGATGAACGATGGCTGTGCATGGGCGTCTAGACTGCGCTTTATTGTACGAGGATCGTTCCAAAAGTAAAACCTCCTATTTTTTTTTAACTCAAAACGTTGAAGAGCTATGAAGTTCCGTTGTGTGTGTGTGTGTGTGTGTGTGTGTGTGTGTGTGTGTGGGTGTGTGGGTGTGTGTGTGTGTGTGTGTGTGTGTGTGCTGTTAGCTTACCTTCTGTTCAGCTTTGGCAGACTATGGATAGCCACTGAATGGTGCTTGCACATGGAATTTTGTGGCAAGAGTTGCGCAATCTCCAACCACACCTCTTCTGGGTCGGCATTGTTTTAATTCCAGTTGCAAGTATATATAAGTTCAGCACGACTAGAAACTTCAGCCTCTGTCCCATCAATGAAATGCTGCATCCCTCTGCCTGTTCTACAAGTACTTTAACGGTGAATGCTCTGACGAACTGCAAGCACTTGTGCCCCCTCAACGTAAATACCCTCGACAAACCCGACAAGCAGCAAAATCCCACCCCTTCATCGTAGAAATCCCTAGATGTAAGAGAGCCTTCTACTCCAGTAGTTTCTTCCCCAGAACCGCTAGACTTTGAAATTCCCTTCTGGGTCCCTGCTTCCCCAACTGTACTGACATGCAGAAGTTCAAATGTAACGTGAACTGACATCTTGCTGCCCAACTCCCTACACAGTACCCCTGATGCTTATGTACCTGATAGTAGCCCCCTACAACAAAGTGACAATGTGCCTTGTTTGGGGTGAAAATGCAATTAAAAAAAAAAAAAACAATGTCAAAATAAGCAGAGAGCACATACAGTGTATTCCCAATATAGTATATATATATATATATATATATATATATATATATATATATATATATATATATATATATAGTATTCCCAAATAGTCACCCATCTGGTACTGGCTAGGCTCATCATAACTTAACTGGTGAGAACCGGTGTATAAACATGATTATGCTATATATGGATATATAGCAGCAGGCTTAAAAACATTTCAATATGGGGAATTCCAGTCTTCTGAAATGAGCGTTGGAGAGATGATGCAGATCGCAGGTGTCACCTGGAAGAACTCTGAATTTCTGTTCACCAAGACACTGTTTTATAGGCTAGTTTAATTTTACACAAGATTTTTTACTTTTGGAGTTTGAAAATGATTTTTATTGGTTGGAAAATATATTGAGTTCACACGTTCCTGTGAAAACTGACTTGCTTTTGAAGTGAAAGAGTAAGAAGTAATTAGTTCGAATCGCATCTTTATTGACTATCATAAAGAAGGGAAAAGGAAAGAAAAGGAAAAAGTAAGCTGAACGAACAAAGAAAGTTTACAACCGGCGTTTCAAAAGTAATTCCTTCCATTTTTATTCCGCCCAAATGGATCAGAAAAGATTCCAAATTTCATTGTTATGATGACTGGACCTATGCATTCATGGCATGAAAGTTTCATCTTTCTGTTGCAGATATTGACGTTACTAAACTCTAAGAGAGCAACCCCTGTCAAGGATATGCACCAGAATTAGAGATGCATCATTGAATTTTGGGCAAAGTGCATTGAGGATAATGGTGACTATGTAGAGAAAATAAATTCTGGGGTACAAAAGGTCACACATTTTAATGATACCACTCCCATCTTCATAGCTCTTCAACTTTTTGAGTTAAAAAATAGGAGGCTTTACTTTTGGAACAACTCCCATACTTTATTATTATTATTATTACATATTATATACATTTTAATTGTATATTGAAACTTAATACCTAGCTACTGGAATAGTTTCTATAATTTGATACGAGTTGCCTTCAATAAGTTTCCAGACTTTTTATTTTACAGATATTTCAAATTGTCATAGACTATTGAAAATTCAGTATTTTATTGCTATATATCTTATCGGATGACTAGCCAGTTTTTATGATTTCAAGCTCAAATGAACAGCTAAAGTGGGAATTGGAATACACCTACTAAAGCCTGATTGTCACAGCTGATGAATTTTAAAAATGCAATCTGGATGTGAGGACACTTTAGAAGAACGATAGGCAATAAAATTCTGTTTTAAACTTGGAAAAATGTCACAGAAACATATGGAATGCTTCAGATTGCTTTTGGAGCAGCTTGTATGAATCAGGCATCAGTTTTTGAGTGGCATAAGAGATTCAAGGAAGGCAGGCAGTCTATGAGGGATGATGAGAGAAGTGGGAGGAGTAAGAAATTCAGAACACTAGAGTTGATTGGCCAAATAAAGAATTTCATAAAAAAGGATCATCGTGTGTCTATAGAGACAATAAGTGCACAGTTTGATGTCAGTGTGGGAACTGTGCACAAATTATTCACGAGGAACTAAATATGCGAAAGATGTGTGCGAATGCACCAGCCCACCACTTCATCCTTGTCACAGATTATTTGACTAAGATGGGCATTAAGACAGTTCCTCACTCTTTCTATAGTCCAGAACTATAGTCCCTGTGACTTTTAGTTATTCCCTAAGCTCAAGGAAAACCTTAGAAGCTGTCGTTATGAGACAATTGAGAAGATGAAAGAGGCTGTGATTACTATCGATTACTATATTGTCCTTTTGACTGCTGTACATTCTTTAACCTTTATCCTTGAGTGGCCTATTGGCCTTGATAAGTGGTGCCGCCTACGTAAAAAAAACAACAAAAAAAAAACAAAAAAAAAAAACAAGGGTCATTGACACGCTCACACAAGAGGACATGCATGGGGCATTCCAGAAGTTGTTGGAGCAGTACAGCAAGTGCATTACAACCGGAGGAGATTACTTCAAAGAAGACAAGAGTTTCATGTGTGTATTATCAATAAAAGTGCCAGTACAAAAAAGTCTGGAAACTTATTGAAGGCACCTTGTAGTTAACACTTTTTATTGATTTTGCTGCCTTTTAATTATAAAAATCAAAAGACAAACAAAAATCCAAAGACAAACAGCATTTTCTCTCCATTCTGATAACTTCCCTTTTGAGTGGCTTCCGGGACTTGATAAATGGTGACCACCGTGTAAAAAAAAAAAAAAAAAAAAAATTTCGTTAACACTTGGGACCCACACGTTGTATGTAGACATTTACAAGGAAACAAAGACAAGGAAACAATTCAACTCACTTTTTTTTCAGTTGAAACAACAGACATTTATTTACAGGTACTTCCAGCATAACACCTGGTTTCTTGTTCAAAAGTCTTCTTGTACTTCAATGTGCTTAACAAGACTCTGCTGTGTCGAACACGTGATACTCTATCTTTGTTTGGCCATGTTTAGGATATGTGTTCCTCTATCAATCAAGGGCCATGTGTATATCACATTTATTTCCGCTCTCTCGTGTCTCGAACATGTCTCAAACTCCTCCTGTCTTGAACACGTCTCTAATCCTCTATGTCTCAAATGCATTTCAAATACCTCTATTGTGTGTCCTTTTTATCTCTGTTGTCACATCACGTGGCGTTTGTTACATTTGTTCATTTCTTCATAATGTTTACTTTTTTATCAAGGTCCGAAAGCCACTCGAGGATAAAGGTTAATGAGTGTCAGGTAGTCGATGAGATAATGCCATAATGACACATACATCAAATCAGTTGCCAAAGTCGCTGGAAAAATAGTGGGATCATCCTACTGCTCCAGTAGATATCTCATTGCTGATGCAATTCTCTACCTATATAAGAGCAAAGTACTCCAAGGATGGAGTACTGTTGCCACATCTGGGCAGGAGCTTGGCAGAGTTTAAAATAGACTTCGTAGCCTAGTGGAGGGGGGGGGGCTTTTCTCTTCCCTGCAACCTCTTTCCCACAGAAGAGACATTGTGAGCCTATCTGCTTTATCATTATTTTCATGGCAAGTGCTCGTCTGGACTCCAATCTATGAAACTTTCACAAAAAACACTTGCCTAGCTGAAACCACTATCACTAATTTTCCCCATTCTTTCTCTGTGCCTAAACTTAAATGTAGATTCCATGAACAACGCTTCTTTCTTAGAACTGCACGCCTGTGGAACTCTCTTTTTTTTCTTTTTTTTTTTTTTTTACATGGAGGTCACCACTTATCAAGGCCCAGAAGCCACTCGTTTTCTTGTTTTCCAACTTACTACAATATGGTTATCTTCAAGTCCAATGTGAACAAGTTCTTGATGAGCCGTTCCCCTTAAGTAATCCAATTTACCAAATTTCCACTACTAACACAATTACTATTAAATATTATCCCATTGACTTTCGTACACTCATTAACCCTTATCCTCGAGTGGCCTCCGGGCCTTGATGAGTAGTGACTCCTTTGTAAAAAAAAAGAAAAATTGATCGATAATGCCGAAAATTAGATAGAATTTGATTATTTAAGAGGTTAGTTCAAGAATGTTAATATGTTGTAGACAGCTGAGAAGCAGCCCTGCTTTATAAATTTACACAGACGGGCAGTTTGAGGAAAGAAACTTTGCTCATGGAATTTGCATTTAGATTTAGGCACAGATATAGAATAAAGTAAATTGTTGACAGTGGTTGTAGCTAGGTGAGTGTTTGTTATGAATGTTTTGCAGACGGGAATCATAGATTGAAACTCAGTTGAGCACTTGCTATGAAAATAACTAAACAGCAGAGAGAAACTCGCAACGTCTCTTCTGTGGGAAAGAGGTTTCAAGGAGTATAAAACTATGAGTAACTGCCTAACGGTTACAAGGAAGTCTTTTTTAAGAGTGAAGGCACACCTCGAATTGGATGTGGTTTTCTCTGGACTTCTCTCCATTGTATGAGAATGACTGGGAAGGCGGCAGACCTCATCTTGATGTTGAAAGTGGCAGACCTCATCTTGATGTTGAAGGTGGCAGACCTCGTCTTGATGTTGAAGCAGATCAAATAACAAGCAACACAGATTGTACCGACACAGAAAAGGACATTGCCTACTCGGTTTTGAAACCGGTTTTAAACCCTTTCAAGGTAGAAAAGGGTGCTCTGATCAACTCCTCCCCACATGTAGCAACAGTACTCAATCTTAGGACGTATACTTATTACAAACAGTTCATTGTACACAAGCTGTCATGGTATCAGCAGTAGTTGCATGACAGATTTATCTCATTTTTTGTTTGCATACAATATATTGCGTTAGTCTGAGTTGTGGTCTGGCTTAACGCATGCGTAGTGTGATGGTCCGAGGGCCTGGAGAACACAGAGGGAAGAAAAATGAGACTCAAGAGTGGACGTAAGTCAAGCAGTGGTCATGAGTCCATGGCAGAAAGAAATCAAACAACAGTGATACGGTTTTGCTTAAGCTATTTTTAGAATCGATGTAAGGCCATGCCGAAGTCATGTAGGAATACCAGGAGCAGCTGAGAAGAAGAGAGAGAAAAAGAAGAAAGAAAGGAGCGGCTGAGTTCGCTATTTGGCAAGTGATGGCTGCGTTTTTTCTTGACTCAGAGTCGGCCCTTCTTGGCTCATAAAATCAGAGGTGATGAAGCGAATGAAACTTTTAAAAAAATGTTGATTCCATCTCAGAACTGATTCCCTCCCCCTTTTTTTTCTCCGGGATTAACGGCGATCACCTTTTTTTGCTGCTTTCATTTCTCGACTATTTTGTTTGTTCGTTTGTTTATAAAAAAAAGTAAATAAATAAAAACCCACAAAAAAGATATATAGATAAACTAAATTTCTGCCTCCGACCTCCTCATTATTACATATTGAATTTTTTACCTTGTATTTTTCTTAAACCCAGACCCAGGATGTAATAGTGGTGATGCCCAGACTTATGTAACTGTGCAGATGAAAGAACGCTTCTGTGCAGACTCTATTTACGTTTCTGCCCAAAGTTTGGCACCAAAGATGATTCAGTTAAAATTTTGTGACAACAAGACCATCTATCCTGCTCTGATCGTTCACAAGAAGCGGCCGGAGAAGATGGAACTCTAAGATACCACAGTCTGCTATTTTTTTTTTCTTTTATTGTTTAGTGTGAACTCGTGTCTGTATAATATGGGATTAAAAGATTTCTTCATTCTTATCTTTTGGTTATTAAAGAGGTCAATGCAACAAGAACTTGTTTACATTGGATTTGAAAGTTACCATGTTGTAGGCAGCTGGAAAGCAGCCCCATAGTGCAAAATTCCACAAACGAGCAGTTCTAGAAAAGAAACTTTGTTCATGGAATTTGTGTTTAGTTTTAGGTGATGACGGTGTGTCTGATTATTTGTATGTTGCTATTAGTCACGTACATCAAACGACCCTCACCCTTGGACGGCTGTTCTGTGTTATCCATGGTGAATGTCAGTGTAAGATGGTATTTAAAAACTACCAGGATCCGTGGAAATTCTACGGAATGGGAAATATATTTAATCAACAAATGTTTTGATATTTTTCTGAATACTGTAAAACCTTAGTATTTTGGACAGAAAAACCAATACAACACAACTGGCGCAAATGAGATAAATTAATAAATACAAATAAATACTCAGAAAGTAATATTGTGCTACATAGTTCAATACAAATAATAAAATCACATTGTAAGAGACAATCTTTAGTTTACTCCTTTAGTCTAGCATATTTTGGCAGACAATTTTCTTATTTTGTTTCTGTCCTGTTTCTTTTGAATATTAGGGTTGCCAATTTGTTTTTTTGTCGAAGCAGTGTAGCTTTCAAGGATGTAATAGTGGTGATGCCCAGACTTATGTAACTGTGTAGATGAAAGAATGCTTCTGTGCAGACTCAATTTCAGTTTCTGCCCAGAGTTTGGCACCAAAGATGATTCAGTTAAGATTTTGTGACAACAAGACCATCTATCCTGTTCTGATCATTCACAAGAAGCGGCCGGAGAAGATGGAACTCTAAGATACCACAGTCTGCTATTTTTTTTTTTTTATTGTTTAGTGTGAACTCGTGTCTGTATAATATGGGATTAAAAGATTTCTTCATTCTTATCTTTTGGTTATTAAAGAGGACAATGCAACAAGAACTTGTTTACATTGGATTTGAAAGTTACCATGCTGTAGGCAGCTGGAAAGCAGCCCCATAGTGTATAAATACTCAGAAAGTAATATTGTGCTACATAGTTCAATACAAATAATAAAATCACATTGTAAGAGACAATCTTTAGTTTACTCCTTTGGTCCAGCATATTTTGGCAGACAATGTTCTTGTTTTGTTTCTGTCCTGTTTCTTTTGAATATTAGGGTTGCCAATTTGTTTTTTTGTCGAAGCAGTGTAGCTTTCAAAAATTGTATTTGACCTCTTTCAAGCGTAAGGTATGGACTATCTAAAGAAGAAACAAGCAGTTCAAGATAATGGTTACAAAAGCTTCTTAACAAGAAAACCAAGATTATAAGATGCTGTCACTCTTGCATTTCAAGCCATATTACTTGTCATATACATACGTGCACACAAACATACGCGCCCACGTCCACACACGTACATATATTCATGTTCGCGTACATACACTCACATTCACGTATATACACACACACTAACGTGCACACATGTACTCACACATGCGCACACGTACGCACACAAGGACAACGTCACTTTCCCTTTCAAAGGAAATCCACACATGCGCAAAAGACACACCGGAAACACCTATAAAAGGAAGAGACAAGCTGTTTCCAATCCTTTTCAAACCTGCCTTCCACTTGCTACTATGTGGGACAAAAAGCTAATAGATCGTACATACACTTTATACGCTTTCTTTCTCCATGAACTGGAATGACATTCTCACTCTTTCTCTCTCTATCTACAACTTGTGCCAGAGAACACCACCACGTAGCTGACGGCTAACATGGCACACAGTTTAACTGATTTCAACCCTCTATCCTTTGTCTTTGTCTACACGTTGGACTATCATTCTCATTTCTACTATATTACTCACTTCTTTTCCCACGCGCAAACAAACAATAGTGACCCGAACGTGAGATGAACCCACATTTCCTTTTTCTTTCTACACCACCAGTCCCGCAACAAACAATGGTTACACCTGAACGCGAACATGAACACGTATTATATCTAAAACATTCATTCTTTCAACAGTAAATAAACGACACGTTTATCTATTCCAGCAATTGAGTCTTTGTTTCCTTCATTCCATTCGTTTCATTATTTTCTTTTGTAACGATATTAGGATTTATATATCCTAGTCCTCTACACTCTTACTTACCATTTCTTTGTAAGATGGTACTAGATGACAATATTGACATTCAATACTTTTTTATTATTTTATTTTACATGGTAATCATCACTGTAATGTTGCAATCAAAGGGAGATAATTCACAAAAGAGTTACCTACCCCTTACATGATATGTATAAAAAAGGTAAATAAAAAGCTTGGGAGCCAGATACACCGTGCGCAGGTTGTTAGTTATCGATTTGTGTTCTGTTCTCTTTTTTTGCAACCTGACACCTGCAGCCCGGGGTATTACAGCATTTCATCTGGCAATGAGAATGGGATATTAACGATCTAAAAACAATAGTTTCATGTGCATGTGGAGTCTTTTTGAAAAAAAATTATAACAGATATTTTGTTTTCTTTTCTCAGAGATAATTCAGGATATAAAAAAAAAAATTTTATTGCATTTTCACCCCAAACAAGGCACGGTGCCACTTTGATGTTGGGAGCTACTATCTGGGACATAATTGCAGGAATACTATGTAGGTAGTTGAGCAGCAAGATGTCTGTTTATATTACATTTGAACTTCTGCATGTCAGTACAGTCGAGGAAGCAGGAACCCGAAAGGGAATTCCAAAGTCAAGCAGTTCTGGGAAAGAAACTATTGGAGTAGAAAGCTTTCTGGCATCTTGAGATTTCTAAAGTGTAATCACATGAAAAGAAATTAAATAAGCGGTGGTTTATCGATTTTCCTAGCTTTTAGTGTATATGCTGACCAGAACACAAGCAGCATTTGTTGGAAGAAATTTCCCTAGATGAGTTCATAATTAAAAGATACTATAATTTAACTTCCAATCTAACCCCCAGGATCGCCATGGGCATGGAATATGTGCCTACATTAAAGATGGCTTTTCATGTGGTAGGGACATCTCCAGAGAAGATCCCAACTTACCCTATATGTGCTTCCGGGTTGCACTTGCTCAAACTACTGCATTTATATTTGCTCTCTATCGTTCCCACAAGAGTGGAGTTACTATCTTTAAAAGCATATCTGAGAAAATTGACCACAAACTATCTGCTTATCCTTCAGCTAATATTCATGTCTGTGGAGACTTCAATGTTCAAAATGTGGAATGGTTAACTCACTCAAACAAGATCGATGAGGAGGGGAGATTCTGTCATGATTTCTCCATTGCTTATGACCTCACTCAGATTGTTCACAGATACTGACGGCCAGTATGCAAGTCTCCTTGACCTTTTCCTGTGTTCAGCTTCTGTTCTGTCTCCACTTGGAATCTTCCGACCACTGTTAGGATAAAAATGAAATGTAATAAGTATTCAGATGTACCTCTCCATCGTACAGTATATCGATACTCTATGGCTGACTGAGGTAGCTTCCATATATTTATATCAGATCTACCTCTGCATTCCATGTTTAAAAAGGATGTGTCCTCTATAGTATCAGACCTGACGGAATGGTTAATTGTAGGTATAGACCATTTCATACTCTTGAAAAAGTTCCAGCAAAAACCTAATAGCCAGCCATGGTTCTCTCCAGAATGTGTTGGTGCCATTACGCACAGAAACCACTTTTTCATTTGCTTCCAACATAATAGATGTACTAAGTCTAAAGCTGCTTTCAGGACTGCCAGCAACTATTGTAAAAAAGTAATAAAGAATGCAAGAGAGCTGTATGCTCAGTCTGTTAAGTCCAAATTAGCTGAGCAGTTATTTGGTTACCACCAGTTTTGGCAGATAGCAAACAGAATCTTGAACAGAAGTGTGTGCTCAATCCCAACTATCATCAATGGACCTGAGGTAATCTCGTCAACATCAGACAAAGCCAAACTCTTTGCCAAGAACTTTGCAGCTAATTCTACCCTTTGCGACTAAAGCCACCAACCCCCAATATTTCCTCCTGTATCAGAAAACACACTATGTGATATACAAATATCTGTACGTGATGTTGCCAAGCTAATCAAAAACCTTGATTCCAGTAAAGCAACCGGCCCTGATGGTATTCCAATTATAGTACTCAAAAAACTTCAACCAGAACTAGCGCTCATACTTACAAAACTGTTTAAACATTGTCTTAAGGAGAATTGCTTCCCATCATCCTGGAAAATCTCATCAGTATGCGCTGTATTTAAGAATTCAAGTGATCACTCATCCCCCTCACAGTACAGGCCAATAAGTCTCCTGTGCGTCATGAGTAAGTTGCTGGAATCTGTGTTAAATAGAGAAGTAATCAACCATCTCAGCAAAAATAACCTTCTTAGTGACACACAATATGATTTCCATTCTGCTAGATCTACAGCAGATGTGCTTACAGTTATATCTCATAGGATTAGCGAATCTTTCGACGGAGGCTACCTTTCTAGGGCAATTGCTCTTGACATATCAAAGGCCTTTGATAGAGTATGGCATAAAGGTTTACTTCACAAGATCTCCAGCTATGGTATAGCTGAAAATGTCTTCTCAATTATTAAATCATTTCTCTCTGATAGGTTCATAAGAGTAGTGGCAGAAAGCAGAAGCTCACAGTATTAATACTGGAGTTCTGCAGGAGCCCATCCTGAGCCCAATTCTCTTCCTGATCTACATTAATGATCTTCCAAACCACATCCTTACATCGTTTGTAGACATTTATGCTGATGACACTACTATCTATGGTAGCACATCTAAGACTGTAAATGACCCAGTTCTCTCCGATTCTCTCTCCTCTGATCTTGAGCAAGTGGTACAATGGGGAAAGAGGTGGCTGGTTACTTTTAATGCATCTAAAACCAAGCTTTTATCTTTACATCATCAACGCTCTGATCCCCATCTGGCATCAATTGAAATGAATGGCTCTCGTCTTGGGGAGGCCTCATGTTTTGACAAGCTTCTGGGCTTGACCTTTACTTCTGATCTGAAATGGAACACATACATTAAATCTGTTGCCAAGGCCGCTGGAAAAATAGTGGGTTCCTTCTATCGATCCAGTAGATATCTCACTGCTGATGCAATTCTTTATCTACATAAGAGCCAGGTACGTCTAAGGATGAAGTACTGTTGCTAGAAAAGACTTATTCTGCCTTGATAGAGTTCAAAATAGACTTTGTAGCCTCATAGGGATGTCCTTTTCTCTTCCCTGCAACCTCTTTCTCACAGAAGAGATGTTGCGAGTTTGTCTCTGCTTTATTGTTATTTTCATGGCAAGAGCTCGACTGAGCTCCAATCTGTGATCTCCCCTCGCCAAACGTTCACAAAAAACACCCGTCTAGCAGAAAACACTATCAATAATTTTACCCCACTCTTTATCTGTGGTTGTCTTCAGGTCTAACATAAACAAATTTTTGATGAGCCATTCCATATAAGTTAACAAATTTACCGAATTTCCATTACTAATGATTACTTTATTGTCCAATTGTCTACTGTACACTGTTTAACCCTTATCCTCGAGTGGCATTTGGCCTTGATAAGTGGTGATGCCTTTGAATACAGGCTGGAAAATATATTTGTTGCCCTAAACATTGATTATAATAAAAAAAAAAAAAAAAAAGAAGGAAAATGATCCTTCTGTATTCTGGTGCTACCACATTAGGCTGTCTGAAGATATTGGCTTCCGGAGATAAAATGCGCCCAACATTGATGTTTGTAAGAATAGTATCAGATCTGACCGAATGGTTAATTGTAGGCATAGACCAATTCATACCATCTAAAATATTCCAACAAAAACCTAACAGCCAGCCATGGTTCTCCCCAGAATGTGCTGCTGCTATCGCGCACAGAAACCACTTTTTCCATAGCTACCAACGTAATAGATGCACTGAGACTAAAGCTGCTTTCAGGACTGCCAGCAACCACTGTAAAAGAGTAATAAAAAATGCAAGAGAGCTATATGCCCAGTCTGTTAAATCCAAGGTAGCTGATCAGCGGCTTGGTTCCCACCAGTTTTGGCAAATAACAAATAGGATCCTGAACAGAAGTGTGCGTTCTATCCCAACCATTATCAATGGACCAGAGGTCATCTCGTCAGCGTCAGACAAGGCCAAACTATTTGCAAAGAACTTTGCAGCTAATTCTACCCTATGCGATGAAGGCCATCAACTCCCCATATTTCCTCCTATAACACAGAACAAGCTAGGTAACATACAAATATCCGTGCATGAGGTCGCCAAGCTAATCAAGAACCTAGACTCCAGTAAAGCAACTGGCCCTGATGGCATCCCAATTATAGTGTTAAAAAAGCTTCAACCAGAACTTGCTCCCATACTTACGAAACTGTTTAAGCGCTGCCTTAAGGAGAAGTGCTTTCCGGCTCTCTGGAAGACCTCATCAGTTTGCCCTGTATTTAAGAATTCAGGTGATAAGTCATCTCCCTCTCAGTACAGACCAATAAGTCTCCTGTGTGTTATGAGTAAGTTGCTGGAATCCATATTAAATAGAGAAATAGTCAACCACCTCAGCAGGAATAACCTTCTTAGTGACACACAATATGGTTTCCGCTCTGCAAGATCTACCGCAGATGTGCTGACGGTTATATCCCACAGGATTAGTGAATCTCTTGACAAAGGCTTCCTTTCTAGGGCAATTGCTCTTGACATATCAAAGGCCTTCGACAAGGTATGGCATAAGGGTCTACTTCACAAGATTTCCAGCTATGGTATAACTGGAAATGTTTTCTCAATCATTAAATCATTTCTCTCCGATAGGCTCATAAGAGTAGTGGTAGATGGACAAAAATCGGAGGCCTGCAATATAAATGCTGGAGTCCCTCAGGGGTCAATCCTAGGCCCAACTCTCTTCCTGATCTACATCAATGACCTCCCTAAACACATACTTAAATCATTCGTTGACATCTATGCTGATGACACGACCATCTACGGAAACACATCAAAGGCTGTAAATGACAAAGTTCTCTCTGATTCTCTCTCCTCTGATCTCGAGCGCGTGGTTCAGTGGGGGAAGATGTGGCTGGTTACCTTTAATGCATCCAAAACCAAACTCCTATCCTTACATCATCAACGCTCTGATCCTCATCTGGCATCAATTGTGATGGATGGCTCTCGTCTCTGGGAGAGGCCCCGTGTTTTGACAAGCTTCTGGATTTGACCTTTACTCCTGATCTGAAATGGAACACGTACATCAAGTCTGTTGCCAAGGTTGCTGGAAAGATGGTGGGATCCTTCTACCGCTCCAGAAGATATCTCACTACTGATGCAATTCTCTATCTATATAAAAGCCAAGTACGTCCAAGGATGGAATACTGTTGCCATATCTGGGCAGGAGCTGCTAAAAACAGCCTATCCTGCCTTGACAGAGTACAAAATAGACTTCATGACTTAGTGGGGGATGCCCTTTTCTCTACCCTGCAACCTCTCTCCCACAGAAGAGACGTTGCCAGCCTATCCTTGTTTTATCGTTATTTCCATGGCAGGTGCTCGTCTGAACTCCAATCTCTGGTCCCCCCTCGCCAATCTTTCACGAAAAACACCCGTCCAGCCGAATCCACTGTGAAAAATTTCCCCCACTCTTTATCTGTGCCTAAATCAAAACGTGGATTCCATGAACAAAGCTTCTTTCTTAGAACTGCACTGCCTGTGGAACTCTGTTCTGTCTGCCTGCTTCCCACCGGACTACAACTTGGATGTTTTCAAGTCCAATGTTAACAAATTCCTAATGAACCACCCCCTTAAGTAAACACTTAAATCAAATCTCCACACTAACGTAATGTACTTGCAATAACCCTTATCCCTGAGTGGCTTCCGGGCCTTGATAAGTGGTGATCACTGTGTAAAAAAAAAAAAAAAAAAAAAAAACTTAATTATATTCTGCAGAACCAACAACCAAAAGCAACAGCCGTTTCCCTCTTTTCTTTCTTCCCTTTTCTTTTTCTCCCTCCTTCCCCTTCCCCACACACTTCCCGACTGGTTTCCTTACTTAAAATGTACCAAACATTAATACTATAACCCTTTTTCCTCTCTCATTGCAAAACTCATTCAAGTTCTGTAGGGCAGGGAACAAAAAAACAAAAAAACAAAATCCACTATAACCTACAAACTACTGATTGAAGATAAAAAGAGTTTGAAGAATAAGAAACCTTCTACAAAATACCTGAATACAACATGAATAACCTAAATTGGATTTGGCATTAAATAACCCGAAAAGGGTTGATATGTCGTAAAACAAAACCACTAAACCAAACCAAACTTTCTTCATTACATGGGAGATGAAGTTCTTGACATAAAGGAATAGACGCAACCGCTATCACAGAACATGACGTTAGAGTATAAAATGACAAAAAAAGTCGCGACCCAACAATTTAACATTTCATACAAAATTTTCAAATTTTGGTGAGCCATGCAAAATCTGGATGAAAGTGTATAGCAACTGCGATGACTTACCGGAATAAATCCCCAGCAGACACATTTCATAGTAATCATCGCTTCAACATCCACACATATGAAGAACGCATAAGTACATGATGTCGTGATACGACCACTGCCCACATAAAACAAAAGGAACTATATTACGCTCCCTGACATAGAAATACAGTTTACAGGCTGGAACATCCGAGAAGGCTTGTATATAAAGATTTGACTGCCAAAAATCAAATCAGTTTCCTCTTCAGTTTCTCAAGGGCAGCACATGTTCAGGATAACTCCATCGCCAGGAGATGTTAAAACCTCCATCACAATGCACATGAACCTTAATTCACATCATGGAAAGTTCCAACATCGAACGAGAATTTAAATGTTTCTTTAAACAATTTTATTTCAAACTACTGTTCTTATGATATGCACACATACATATTCGCATTTACTTATATGATTTGTGAAATGTTTTTCTCAAAAATAGCGAAATGGCTCTTTAAGCCCACGTGTGACACTTTGATCATAAAAAAATCAGTAATTTCAAATCTCATACTATTCTCACAAAATACTCACCATTAATCCTTCATTATGAACATTCTACACAAGAAAACATGCTGGAACAATTTAAATTAATATTATTAATACGCAAATAAATGTTATTTCATGTTCTCTCTCTCTCTCTCTCTCTCTCTCTCTCTCTCTCTCTCTCTATCTATCTATCTCTCTTTATCTCTATCTATCTATCTATCTCTCTATCTCTATCTATCTATCTATCTATCTATATTTCTGTTAATGAACAAAAAGCTTAATTGTAAATAAAACATATTTTGATAAATTCGTCTCTGTGTTGATAATGAGAATATCGACAAAAGAATTGTCAGATGTATATATTATATAAATTATATATTATATAAATTATGTATTATATAAATTATATATACATTCAACAACGCAACATTTAGCTGCTGCAAATCTGTACACAATATATGACATCATGTTCTCTCTCTCTCTCTCTGTCTCTCTCTCTCTCTATCTATCTCTATCTCTCTTTCTCTCTCTCTCTCTCTATCTCTCTATCTCTCTATCTATGTATCTATCTCTCTTTCTGTCAATGAACAAAAAGCTTAATCTATATATATAAAAGCGAAAATGTATGTATGTATGTGTGTATGTTTGTGTGTTTGCTAAAAACTTTCGACAGACACGACGATCTTCAAACTTCGCCTCAGGGCTTCGGGTTCGATCCTACCCCCCACCCCCGGGTTCTTTTTTATTAAACACCACACATACCTACAAACACCCGGGCAACGCCGGGTATCCCCGCTAGTTGTAAATAAAACATACTTTGATAAATTTGTCTCTGTGTTGATAATGAGAATATCGACAAAAGAATTGTCAGATGTATATATTATATAAATTATATATTATATAAATTATATATTATATAAATTATGTATTATATAAATTATATATTATATAAATTATGTATTATATAAATTATATATTATATAAATTATATATTATATAAATTATGTATTATATAAATTATATATTATATAAATTATGTATTATATAAATTATATATTATATAAATTATATATTATATAAATTATCTATTATATAAATTATGTATTATATAAATCATATATTATATAAATTATATATTATATAAATTATTTATTATATAAATTATATATTATATAAATTATTTATTATATAAATTATATATTATATAAATTATATATTATATAAATTATATCTATATATCTATAAAAGTGAACGTGTCTGTCTGTCTGTCTGTCTGTCTGTCTGTCTGTCTGTCTGTGTACATTTCCCTACGCAATAACTCTGTCAATTTTTAGTCTATAGACTCGAAATTTGAAATACCGGGTACTGAGATTTGGGAAAATTGATGTGACGGGTGTCAGCCAGAAATTTGGCTGTTAAGGGGTCAAATTTCAACGATTTGACCTTTAAGAACTCTACCAAACTCCTCCGACAATTTTGGGTCTAGACACTTGAAATTTTAGATATAGGTTCCTTGGACATGGATCTAACTTAATAAAGTGATTTGAGCCCGAAACTATAAATTTTAAGGGGTCATAATAGGGGTCAAATTTTAAAAAAATTGACTTTTTTTTTTGTTTTGCTAAGCGTACACCTCAAAACACCCGGGCAAAGCCGGGCTGAAATGCTAGTATTATATAAATTATATATACATTCAACAATACAACATTTAGCTGCTGCAAATCTGTACACAATATATGACATCATCCTATAATATTATGCATATATACATAAAACAATATATATATAGTTTTTCTAGGTTATTTACTTGGAAGAACTGGGATCTTACTGTTTCAGAGTCTTTACATTCTATTAGTGTGTGTTTAACGGACATAAGTTTTTATCATGGTATACATAAAGAGATCTTCTCATTTTAGAAGGGGAGGGTGTGTAATGAAGGTATGACTTGTATACAGTCTGGATAGGATTTCTTCTTCTTTTCTCTGCTTCCTATATCTTAGTTGACATTTTTTGATTGCTTAAAATATTTCAAACATGCGTAGAATAAAGACATGAAAGGAAGTCTCATTCTGACACTTAAAAGCAACTTTATTGGTTATCTTTGTTAGTAAGAATATATAGGAGAGAAACGGGTTGTATAAAGATACACGTAGAGTCCCCCGTCCTTCCGTTCAGTCTTGAAAGACAAAGGATCCCCCTTAGAGGCAGTAGCATGTGTAATTGTGAGGCAAGGGTTGTGCAATCCCCAACCACGCCTCTCCTGAATCGGCACTGTTTGAGTCCAGGGACAAGGAGAAGACCAGGACGACTGGAAACAATGCCGAGATAAGCGGAGACCACATACAGCACCTGAAAGTCCCAAATGGTCACCCATTTAGTACTGACCAGGTTCAACGTTGCTTAACTTTGGCGATCCAGTGGGAACCAGTGTGTCAACGTGATTATGCCGTATCGTTATTTCCATGGCAGGTGCTCGTCTGAACTCCAATCTCTGGTCCCCCCTCGCCAATCTTTCACGAAAAACACCCGTCTAGCTGAATCCACTGTGAAAAATTTCCCCCACTCTATATCTGTGCCTAAATCAAAACGCGGATTCCATGAACAAAGCTTCTTTCTTAGAACTGCACGCCTGTGGAACTCTGTTCTGTCTGCCTGCTTCCCTCCGGACTACAACTTGGATGTGTTCAAGTTCAATGTTAACAAATTCCTAATAAACCGCCCCCTTAATTAAACACTTCATCAAATTTCCACACTAACGTAATGTACTTGCAATAACCCTTATCCCTGAGTGGCTTCTGGGCCTTGATAAGTGGTGATCACTGTGTAAAAAAAAAAAATAATAATAATGATAATAATGTGGAAACGTCTATTGAATATTAGAAAGGCTTGGAGAGAATAGTTTATTGTACACATGTTGTAGTCGATAGAAGGAGCATGTGTCCATGTAGAGATAGGAGCAAAGGATTAAAGCGTCTTGTATAATAAGAAAGAAAGTTTGTGTGTGTACTGCATGTAGAAGGAACTTAATGTTTGAAGATAGACACGTTGGCTTGTCTATATTCACGCTAGCCCGGGGCTCTAAAGGCCCCAGGCGATGTCTGCTGCCAGCAGGGAGAAAGAGAGAGAGTCTGTTGCTGTTTGAAGATAGAGACATTGGCTTGTCTATATTCGCGTTAGCCCGGGGCTCAAAAGGCCCCAGGCGACGTCTGCTGCCAGCAGGGAGAAAGAGAGGGAGTCTGTTGCTGCCAGCAGGGAGAAAGAGAGGGAGTCTGTTGCTGCCAGCAAGGAGAAAGAGAGGGAGTCTGTTGCTGATTTCACGTTTTATATACTCGGTCACATGACTGAGAGCTGGCTTGTGATTGGACAAGCCAGGAAGAAAGTAGATTTAAAATCTCAAGCCGTGAGAATTAGCTCCTGCTTGTGCTTGTTGCAATTTTGGTTTGCTACACATGACTACAATAAAATCTTTTGTGATTAATTTTAAATTTTGTGGTGTGCAGCATCTTTCTCTCATCCAACAAATTTATAGGTGGTGGATAAGGAAATGGGCTTCAGATACAGAGGTTAAAACTTTACATTGATTATCTGTATGCATTTCACAGAGATAACCCTAGCCCTAGCCCTAACCCTAACCTGACTAGAGCATATTCCACTCTATCACTCTAAAACACTTTCTCACACCTGATGCTATTCTCTTGCTCTGCAAATCTACTATCAAACCATGTATGGAGACATACTGTTTGCATATTTCGACTCATGAATTTGTGTCCCATTTGAAGGTTCTTGATAAAGGGCAGAAACGTATCTGTAATTTGATTGGCCACCTCCCCACACATACTTTTTTCTTTGATGCAATCTCTTTCTTTTAGATGTGATGTTGCTAGTCTTAGTCTTTTTTTTTATAAATACTGTTATGACTAGGGCTAGGACAACAGCATATTCTTTTCATTATTTTGACTCTCGAGTGTGTATCTGTTGATATCTTATATGCTTTTATAGAGTGATGTGGTTCTCGGTTGATTAACTGTGTCTAGCTGTGTTGGGTATATACTCGGGAGTCAAAACAATGAAAAGAATATGCTGTTGTCATAGTGCTAGTTATGACATGTGTTCATCAATTCACTAGCAGTGTCAGAAATTTCGTGAAAATAGTGAATAATTCCACCCCATCTTTCCAAGCTTATAACTCCTCGAAAAATGTAATTCAAGCCCTAATTTTTTTTTCAATTAAAGGAGTAAGGACCAAGGTTTTATTTAAAAAAAAAACAAAACAAAACAATGTGTTTTTTTTTTTTTAAAAGGTTTTAAACTTCGGACTTTACAGGTAAATTTCTAAAAAACTGATTTTTTTTTTGTTTTAAATTTGAATATATTATTTATTGACCTTTTCTCTTCAATTTGTGATATATAAAACTATTAAACATAAATTAATTATTTACTTTTTAATAGACATTTCAAAATGAGAGGCGTAAATTATTCGACCCCCTATCTTTCTAAGCTTATAACTCCTCGAAAAATGTAATTCAAGCCCTAATTTTTTTTTCAATTAAAGGAGCAAGGACCAAGGTTTCATTAAAAAAAAAAAAAAAGACAAAAAGAAAAAATGTGTTCTTATAAAATAAGGTTTTAAACTTCGGACTTTACAGGTAAATTTCTAAAAAACTGATTTTGTTTTTGTTTTAAATTTGAATATATTATTTATTGACCTTTTCTCTTCAATTTGTGATATATAAAACTATTAAACATAAATTAATTATTTACTTTTTAATAGACATTTCAAAATGAGAGGCGTAAATTATTCGACCCCCTATCTTTCTAAGCTTATAACTCCTCGAAAAATGTAATTCAAGCCCTAATTTTTTTTTCAATTAAAGGAGCAAGGACCAAGGTTTCATTAAAAAAAAAAAAAAAAGACAAAAAGAAAAAATGTGTTCTTATAAAATAAGGTTTTAAACTTCGGACTTTACAGGTAAATTTCTAAAAAACTGATTTTGTTTTTGTTTTAAATTTGAATATATTATTTATTGACCTTTTCTCTTCAATTTGTGATATATAAAACTATTAAACATAAATTAATTATTTACTTTTTAATAGACATTTCAAAATGGGGGGGGCGTGAATTTAAAAAAAACGTTTGTCTAAAATATTATATTCGGTTTATTGGAAAGAACATAAAATTTCACATTGACCCTGAAAATATCGTAAAAATAGAATCAATAGAAAAATTTTGATAGATTTTTAAAATTTAAAAATATTGAGTTTAAAAATTGAAAAATATTGAGTTCGGAAAATTCATTACTGTTTTAAAAAAAAATAAAAATATTTTTATTACTTTTAAAACAACTGTAATAGTTTATTTTGGAAGTATAATCCATAAAGAAAATAAATAACCCACTTTTAACAGAGAAATTACGAGATTTTTATATTGTATTCGCAGTTTCGTGTTAGGGGTGTCAAAAATTCCTACAAAAATTCTGATACTGCTATCAATTCACTATTCTAATATCTCATTGTAATACAACTCCATTTTTCAGAAGATTTTTTTCCAAGAACTGCAAATTTGTGGAACTGTCTTCCTACTATAGCAATACTAAGGCCAATAAGCATCTCTTGTCTTTCCGATAATCATCTTTCATTCTTGTTAGCTCATTACATCAAGTGGCTTCATGCCTTGTTCTTGAGCGATTTCCCTAAAAAAGTAACTTTTTTAGTAGGCAGTCAGTTGGTCTGAGACTTCTTATTAAGTATTCACAGCTATATCTGAAGGCCGTTTCCCTATCTGATATCTCGCCCTTCTACATCTTTCTTTCTTTTTCTAATATGGATGCCAAAGTAAATTCAAAACTTTTTAATAATAAAAGAAAAAAAAAAGACAAAAAGAAAAATCTATTCTAAAAAAAAGAATTAATGTTTTGCTCTTGACCAAAAACTGCACCGGGGTGGGGAGTGGGGGGGTACATCTATTCTCTGAGGTACTTTGCATTCATTAGTTCGGTCGATGGGAGATAATCGCTCCACATCACATTTGAGTTGTTCGATTTTATGTTACGAGTTGATGTACTCAATTTACAAAGTTTTTGTAATATTTTTTCGTTATCTTTTTTTTATGCTTTACTCTTTTATCAACACTAACGTACAATGTACTGTACATGCAATAACCCTTATCCCTGAGTGGTTTCCGGGCCTTGATAAGTGGTGACCTCCTTGTAAAAAAAAAAAAAAAAAAGAGTCGTTTATTCCTCCATTTTAATCGCAGTTTACTTCTTTCATCACCCAGTTTTATTGAATGTTTATCCTTAAGTTGATTGGCTGTTTTGCTTTATTTTATGCTTCAAGTTCTTTATTTGATTTGTTTATATCTAAATATTTATTCGTGGCGCTTCATTTGGTTGTTTTGTTTTACGGCATATCAACCTTCTCTTGATTATTTAATGTCAGATCCAATCATTTTGGTAAAACTTTTCATGCTTCAAATTCTTTATATTTTCAAATATTTATTCACAGCGTTTGGTTTGGTTTTGGTTTGGTTTTAGTTTGGTTTGGTTTGGTTTGGTTTGGTTGTTCTTCGTTGATTTTTTGTTTTGGCTTTGCAAAACATGATTGAGTTTTGGGGAAGGAAAAATATAATGACATCAATGTTTGGTTCATTTTAGGTCAGGAAGCCAGTATCTTCAGACAGCCCGATAGGGTAGCACTAGGTTACCTCAAGTGGGTTCTGGCCTTGGTAAGTTATGACTCATCAGTATTAAAAAGTCACTGATCGTTTACACCAAATGCAAGAAGCATGGTTTTCTTTGGTGGCAGGGAGCAGAAAGCCATAACTCACAATTTACATCTATATATATAAAAGCGAAAATGTATGTATGTATGTGTGTTCGCTTTTTCTGTATGTCGACAAAAGGCTTTTTTCAGAGAAGTGGTCGCTCGCTTCAACACTTTTTAAAACTTTTTATATCACATATAAATCGCAATATCTCACAGTTAACCACGAAGCTCGCCTGTCTATTTAATTTGCTCGATTTCGGGAAGATAAATATTCAATATTTGTTGCTCGCCGCATGTGGGTTAGTCTTTTTCCTATAACAT
Organism: Euprymna scolopes; assembly: GCF_053919585.1. NCBI lineage: Eukaryota > Metazoa > Mollusca > Cephalopoda > Sepiida > Sepiolidae > Euprymna > Euprymna scolopes. The sequence goes on along the minus strand of NC_136504.1, from coordinate 100,891,055 downwards.
CTTGGGGGGGAAAAAAAAAAAAAAAAAAAGCGTTCTGCAGTAAATGAATACTATCCCGCAGTCAAACTTGACCTCATTAACTCATTAAAACGGGCACCTGCTAAATCCAAGTAATTAAATAAATTCAAACGTGTTTTCGTTAGCATCTCGCGGTAGGGCAATGGTTAACGTTGCACTTTTTTTTTTCACACTTTAATTTACAACTTTGCCTCAAGGGTTCGGGTTCGATCCTCATACTTAAATTTTTTTTTAAACCCCCCCCCTCCACACACACACACCTCCAAACACCCGGGCAACGCCGGGTACCCCTCGTTAGTCTATTATATAAAGGACAGTTATCTATTTGTGTAAGTAGGTATGGCTGGCTAAAACTCAAAATAACAAAACAAACATCCACAAAGTTGATATTTTTTGTGGGGGACAGGTATTGTTCCGTATGATATCTAAAATTCAGAAAAAATCATTCATTTTTTGAGCCTACACTGGTGTAGATTTCATCAGAGAGTTGGAAGGGGCGGGGGTAGTTTTCCAGCCATTTTAATGTATCACCTAAAGGGAAGTAACTCTGATATTTTTCGTATTATTTGGTTTCATCGGACAACTGTTCTCATCTTGAGTGTGATTTTCACAATGTTTCGGTCGATGTAACCTCCGACCTTCTGCAGGTGTATTGTGTCGAACTCGGGGATGTTTCTGTCGAATTTGGGAATTTGGACGGAATTTTGAGTGGAACCCTTTATTTACTTCACGGGGGTAGTGTGCTCTTGTTCCTCAGCCATGATATTTTTATCCTAGAGTTAATTCTCTTATGCCTACTCATTCTGTGGAAAACTATGTAAAGGAGAGTTTCTGTGTATATGTGCATATATCCAGAGAGAAAGAAGAGTGGGAAGAAAAAGAGAGAAAACTAGAGAGACAGATAGAGATAGGTTAAAAGAGAGAAGTTTTTATAGAAATATGTTACAGTTTTGCTCCAGGCAACGCCGGATAATCCTGCTAGTTTATATAAATAAAACAATAGATGTATGTATGTAAATATTTAACCGATAAACTCTTAAACTACTGGTCACATAACACTGAAATTGACATGAAATAGTAATCTAACGCCAAGGATTGTTTATAACGAGTAAAATCTTTGTTTGGATGGATGAATAATGCGTACGGAAATGTGTCGGCAAGTTGAAATGTAAAATGTTCATTTTAACTTGCTGACATATTTCTATTACTTTTGCACATGTGCAAATTCATTCATAGCTTGCAGTGGTTTAATTTTATAACTTTCTTAACTATCTGCAAATAGCTCAAATGGTAGGGAATATGGCTGGAGCACAAAAATGTTTTGGTTCCGATTTTGGCTGATGGCACGTAAGTCATAAATCGGAACCAAAACATTTTTACATTTTTATATTAGGGACCGATTAATAGGCAGGTAATCTGTAATCGGTCTAATCGGACACTTTGCCGATTAATCAGTAATCTGCAAATCTGACGATTAATCCCTGATTAATTACTTTTCTCTTTCCTATTAAATTTTAATCATTTCATCACTGCCAAGAAACTCATCAGATAGCATTGACACATTTACATAGTAACTGCCAATTTAACTTAGCATTTAATTATGTGTTTAGTCACTACTATGGCTTTTTACCTCTAATAACTAAAATTACAAAACACAAATAATTTCTAATTCTTAAATGAATATAATTAAACAATTAGATTAGAAAAAAGAAATTACAAACCAACTACAAAGTACAAATTTTAATTCTTCCAGTGAATAACAGCTGAAGTTCTGCACCTGCTGCTGCTTTATTTCCTCTTTTATTCTTGCTGCCTGCCTCTTCTGCTCTCATAGTCTCCTCAATATTTAAAGTTGAATACTTTTAAGTTGTAATGTAGAAACATTAGACTTCCTCTATTCTCCTGACGCAGCCTGTTCCTCCGAGGTTCATACACATTAACACCTTTACTAAAAAGCCTCTCACTCTCCACAAATGAAGGTGGTGCACTTAAATATTTTGAAGCCATTTACTCAGCAATAGTAAGGTCTCCTTCTTTTTCCACCACTGAAATGGATCATCACCTCTTGCGAGTAGTTGTAAAGTTACGTAAAGGTCAAGTTCTTTTGTGCACTTAACCATAAGGGATTTATTCCTTTTGAGTTTAGATTGTGATTCTTGTATTTCTGTTGTAGTTGCAGTCTTCAGGTTTAACTCGGTTTCAACCTGCTCTAAGTTTTGATTTGTTACTGTAGGTTTATTTGAAGCTAATTCATCAGACTTGAAAAAGATACGGTTTTACTTTCACTTTGATGTTCTTAACCCTCAACAGATCTTGAAGAAATGTATCCAACTGATTCTGTTTCATTATCATCAGTAGAAAGGAAATGTAGAATCCAATTCTTAATATTGTTTTCCATGTCATTCTTTTGACTTTTAAATTTGAATCTTGGATCTAGAAAAGTAGACTTACAAAAGTTTTATCATTTAAATAGGATGAAAATCTTGTTTTCATTGATTCATTGAATTGTTCAACGGTGGTAAAGATTCCACTAAGGTCATAAATATTAATTAAATTAGACAAAATTGGTACCGTTAGAAACATCAATCTCTAGGATAAAAAATATCTAAAAATTGGCCAAAAAGATTAATTCTGTGCTGGTGAACTGGGCTGCTTTTTGCAAAGAGTGTCATTTTTGTAAGCCATACACCTACCAATCTCAATTTCAAAGGCCTTTGACATCATAAGTCGTTGTGGCCGTAACAGCTAATGTGCTGGCTTTTTTTCACCTCCTTTTCCTTTTTTGCGTTACAAGTTTGAGCCCGCCTGCCTACCATGGCTGATTTTTTTTTTTTTTCACACACGCACTTGTTGCTATTTTGATTGAAACATTTTTTTTTTCTGGCGGTTTCTCAATACCCTTACTATACCAACTCTCTCCACCTGGGCAACGCCGGGTAGCCATAAATAAATCTTGTTTCCAGATATGACTAATAATTTTACTTGTTATAGAACTGAAAAGAGATGTCTATTGCAGTTCCCACAGCAAAAATTAGCAAAGAAATAAAAAATTTTGTAATCGGATCAAGGAGTGATCCAAATGATAAAAAAAAAAAGTTTGATACATAAAAGGGTGTCAACTGGGGTAATGAGTAAGATTGGCAATAAAGGTGGGCATTATGCCTTGAAGTCAATGGTGGCCTCAACGGGTTGGTGGATCAGTAAATTATTTAGGAGTGCCAGCTATGGGTTGAAGTTAGAATGTTGAATTCCTACTAATTAATTCCTGGCATTTGTCACATAGGATTGTTAAAAACATAACTTCATATTTAAGCAGAAATGCTTTTGATTGAGTTTTTACTATAAACAAAATCTGTATAAAGAAGAGTTATATGTGTGTATATCAAGAGAGAGAAATAGGCTGAGCAGAGAACAAGCGAGATGTGGTGATAGGAAGGGGGAAATAGGGAGGAGAAAGGGATAGAGATAGAGAGACGGATAGAAAGATAAAAGTTTTAATAGAAATATGTTACACTTTTGTCCCAGTTTGGCCTGCAATGATTTTTCTGTCCAAAATACGAATGTTTTGCGCTATCCAGAAAAATATCAGATTTACCAAAACGTATTTGTTTATTAAATATATTTCTCATTCAGTGGAATTTCCGCATGGATAACACAGAATAGCAGACCAAGAGTGCTGGACTGAAGGAGTAAACTAAAGATTATCTCTTACAATGTGATTTTATCATTTGTATTGAACTATGTAGCACAATATTACTTTCTGAGTATTTATTAGTATTTATTAATTTATCTCATTTGAGTCAGTTCTATATTTGTTGGGAAAATAGAGAAAGCTTACTGCAAAAACGTGCTCGTGTCTATTTGTTGTGCAGGCTGAGAAGGAAAAATGAAAAGATCCAAGATGGTGACCGTGGTCTTTTAATGTCTACGGTCTCAAACAGTTCTTGAAAAATCGCATCTCACACATGATTTTGAGGTAGGCCCGGGCACCATAAAAGCAGGTTGCTGGGGGGAGTGGGCAGAAGCGTTCAGACCTGTGTAAAGTGAACATCGTCAGACTTTTCCGAACTTGTTTACATTGGACTTGAAGGCAACAATATTGTAATCGGTTGAGAAGCAAGCCAGCAGAATAGTATTCCATAGGCGGGCAATTCTAAGAAAGAAGCGTTCAGACCTGTGAAGAGCGAACATTGTCGTGCGACTCAGACTTTTCCGATTATATATTTAAAATACAATGGACACTATTTCACTAGAAATGTTAAACTCATATTTGCTGCATGTTATTAGTTTATATGTTCAAAAAACTAATTTTTCGCACTATTTAGAAAAATGTCAGCTTTATCTATATCTATACTCCTATAAATTCGTTTGCTTTTATGTATTGATATTCATATTAAAACCCCTTTTTTCTGTTTATTTATTTAAGTATTTATTTGCTTCCCCACAAAAGCAAATGTGACACAAGGTCGTTTTTAATGTGGGGGGGGGACCAGCACCCCTAAAACAAGGGCAAAAAGGGGGCACTCTGGCAGTATCCAAAAAAATAGTAATTGTCTCAGTATGAGGGGTTTCCTCTACATTAATCAAGGACCAATTAACTTACTTAAGTGAAGCATCAGAACAGATACCACACTCTGATCCTGGCCTGAACGCCAAGAACAACAGAAAAAAACAAACCTTATTTCTATTTATTTAAAAAAGAAAATACAACTTTGTTATATATGGGTCATGGAAATGCATTCATTTGCAAAAGATCTAGCTAATTTGCATATTCTTTTAAACATTCATTTTTATTAATTCCTTATTAGTTTTTTTGGTTTTCTTATGGGATGATCATCTTTAGTTTATTATTACGTGTAATTATATTCATGCAGACATTCTATATGATTTATACTTGTGTAATATTTGCGTAAAAGTGTTATAATAAACACAAACCTCTTTCTATATATATATTTATGTATGCGCATATATATTTGTTTAAAAAATTTGCCTACTAAACTCCTTTGTCAGTTTTTGGTCTACAGGAATGAAACTTAATATATAGGGTATTCGAATCCATGCAAAACTTTATATTTGAGTTTTAGCCGGGAAAAATCGGTGCAAAAGTGTGAAAATTAAAAAAATAGAATTTGCCAGGTGAAAATCAAATGACAGCATTACGAATATGCATGCATAATGTAATAGCTATTGGTTTATATAATAATTTTTAGCCTTGCAGGAAACATGTCTTCATAGCTCAGGCATTAACGTCGGAGGAAAAAGTAAATTGTAAGCTAAACGTTTTGGTTTCAATTCTCGGTGATGGCGCACGAGTCATTTTTTAAAAACTTTTTGCATCATTACTATATACTGGGTTAAATATAATCTATAATATAAATCTGACCTGTCTGTTTAAATGTATATATGTATGTATGTCTGCCTAAAACTTTCGACAAGGGTGACAGATTTTCACAAGATCTGTATCATTTTGAAGCTCGACCCTTCGAACGTCAAATATTGAAAAATTGTCCAAAAATATTAATTTCTTCACCCTCAACTGGGTACTTTTCTACAGAGAGGGGTCACTTTTTTTGCCGATATTTTCAAAAGTCACCCCCTCTTTTCGATTGTCTAGCCTTAATTTAAACCTACATCACTCCTGGTTTGATGATGGCTGCAACAGCAAAGACGTCAGGGTTTTTTTTCACATTCTTTGCCTCTTTTGTGGTACGGGTTCGAGCCTGCCCGCCTGCCTACTACAACTTTTTTTTTTGTTTTGCTCAACACACACTTCCAAACACCCGGGCAACGCCGGGCACCCAGGCTAGTATAATAATAAATACGAAATCTGCATTAGTTAAAATATCATATTTAAGCATATTTTATGACCAGGGAATACCGGGTGGCTTGCTAGTCAAAACATATTTGTTGATTAAATATATTTCTCATTCCATTGAATTTCCACAGCTCCTGCTAGTTCTTTCTTATTTTGTTCTCAACTTTTTCGTTGTTTGCTTTTTGTGTTCATTCATTTTTCTCTGTCTGATCAAAATTTTGATCCAGTGTTTTCTTTTGTGTTGCTCATGTCCCCGGGCTCTCACTTCAAGATCTTCCACTAATGCATTGGATGGGTGAGTTTGTCAACTCTTGATACCGACCTTATCACTAGGGCTATGACAAGAGCATATTCTTTTCATTATTTTGACTCTTGAGTATATATTAGACCGTATATGTTTTTAGGTAGAGTGATGTGGTTCTCGATTGATTAACTATGTCTAACTTTTTTTTTTTTTTTTTTTTTTTTTTTTTTTACATGGGTGTCACCACTTATCAAGGCCCAGAGGCCACTCAAGGATAAGGGTTAATAGGTATACATTAATCATTGTGATTTTAGCATAGTAAACAGTGGGAATTTTGTAACTTGGATTACTTAGGGGGACGATTCAATTAGAACTTGTTCACATTGGACTTTTTCTTTTTTTTTTTTTTTCATAGGTATCACCACATTATCAAGGCCAATAGGCCACTCAAGGATAAGGGTTAAAGAGTGTACAGTAAAAATTGGACAATATAATATCATTAGTAATGAAAATTTGTTAAATTTGGTAACTTATATGGAACGGCTCATCAAGAACTTATTTACGTTAGACTTGAAGACAACCATATTGTAGTCAGCCGGAAAGCAGGAAAACGGAAGACAATTCCACAGGCGTGCAGTTCTAATAAAAAAGCTTTGTTCATGGAATCTACGTTTAGGTTTAGGCACAGATAAAGAGTGGGGGGAATTATTGATAGTGTTTACAGCTAGACGAGTGTTTCTTGTGAAAGTTTTGCGAGGGGGGGACCATAGATTGGAATGAAGCTCAGTTGAACACTTTCTATGAAAATAACGATACATCAGAGACAAACTCGCAACATCTCTTCTGTGAGATAGAGGTTGCAAGGAAGAGAAAAGGACATCTCCTACGAGGCTACGAAGTCTATTTTGAACTCTATCAAGGCAGGACAAGTCCTTTCTAGCAGCTCCTAACTGTGTTGGATATATACTCGAGAGTCAAAGCAATGATAAGAGTATTCTCTTGTCATAGCCCTAGTAATGACACGACTGTCATGTGATCAAGCAGCATATAAAACTTAGAATATGTACAAAAATTATGAGGAAAGCAGATGGTAGTTTTCACATGAAACCCCCCCCCCCCCAATCAAGGTTGAAGCGAGGAGATATTGTAGAGCAGCTAATATTAGAAAGGGAAAAGGAAAAGTCAACTAAAATCTTCATATTATCACCTATATTATATTTCGCTTAGTCTGCATATTCATTCTACTTTTTTTTTTCGGAAACTACAGGGCTGATTTGGCTGAAATTTTGTATGGAATTTTGTTATGATAAGATGCAGAGAAATAAGAATTATGGTTTCCGTTCAATGCACAGTTAGGGATTAATTATCACAATACCACATTTACTCCAGAAGTTTTCTTAGAAACTACTAGGCCGATCTAGGCTGAAATTTTGAACAAACCTCTGTTATAATAAGGTGCAACGAACAAAGTACTATTGTATTCGTTCAATGCACAGTTAGGGATGAATATTGATTAATATTTAATGCCAAAAATGAGCACAAATTTAATCATATTCAACCATCAATTTGACATAAAACACTCATTCTAAGTCAACAGGCCATAATTTTTTTCCAGTTTTAATGAGCTAAAAAGTTCAGTCCATCTTTATAATCTGTCTATCTATGTCAATCTGAAACAGTGGAGTACACTCTATGGAATAGAATACAAGTGTATTTTTTTTATTAGTTTATGGAAATCGCCACAGAAAAGGCATGAAACCACTTGATGTAAACAGCAAATAAATAAATACTAAATAAATAGTACTTCAAGGTCAAAAACTAGCCACCGATAAGTGTTAAAGGGATAGATTCCAACCAAGAAAACAGCAATTATTCCCCCTTTGTCAGAAACATTGTAAGAGATCACTAAATATTTAGCTATAGAATTGTTTTGTTTTTCTTATTCTTTCATTTGCAGACGACTGTAAAAATCCATGTAATATGTGCATATATTTTTGCAAACGTAAAAAAAATACACTTGAGGGTGTCGGCCAATAGATTTTAGTTCGTCGGCCTAAAACAGTGGGATACTTTCTTTGAAATATCATACAAATGTATTCGTTTGTTTGTTTTGTCTTACAGCATATCAACCAGTTATTAATTAGACAATTCCAAAATTTTTCCCGATTCCAAAACAATTGCCGATTCTGTTCTAAATTCCTGATTTCAATACAATTATCAATTCTGATTCTTTTTAATATTACCAAACAGTTAATTAGTGATTTGTTGCTTTTTTAAAAATGTTCAAATTAATGTAAACACCCTGTATAATGCACACATATATTTTTGCAAAGCATGAAAGTAAATGTATATTGTATGAGTAAACCATTTTAAATATTTTTTCAAATGCTTCTCCTGTAATTGATCGAGGAAAGTAAAGATTTTTTTTTCTTCTGAATGAACCTATTTACATTAGTTTGTCATTAATGCTATTTGAATTTTTTCCAGAAACAATTGGAAATAGTTACTGGTTGGAATGCAAAATAAGAAGACTGTTTGTATTCATCGGACTACTGTTCTCAGCTTCGGTGTGATTTTCACCTCCGACCTTCTTCAGTTGTATCTAATCGAACTCGGGAATGTTCCTGTCAAACTCGGGAATTTGGACAGAGTTTTGAACAGAAGCCTTTATTTACTTCACGGGAGTATCATACTCTTGTTCTGTCAGCCATAACTGGATATAGATCCTAAGTAATTCGCAATTGCATTTTTTTTTTTTTTTTTGCCAATTACTTAGGACCTCTATCCAGTCATAGCTGGTGGAACAAGCGCATGATACCCCCATGAAGTAAATAAAGGGTTCCGCCCAAAATTCTGTCCAAATTCCCAAGTTCGACGGAAACATTCCCGAGTTCGATAAGATACACCTGAAGAAGGCCGGAGGTTACATCGACCGAAATGTTGTGAAGATCACACTCAAGATGAGAACAGTAGTCTGATGAATCCAAATAATATAAATAACCAATCCTCATCTCAAAAATTCAGAAACGAAAGGAAGACTTTGTTTTATTATTTTTATTATTGGCATTCTTTTAAGATGAGTAATTTATTTATTTATTTATTTGTGGACTATTATCCTCAACTTCTAGTCGTTGTTTCACAACGTTTCGGCCAACTATTCCTCTTGCCTTCATCAGGTGGTTAATACCTAGAGACTCAGTGTTTATTTTGTTACGGTGTATCAAACCTTTGAGTTATGTAATGCTGACTCTATTCATTTTAGTATAAGGAGTTTATGTTTCAGGTTGATAATATTCTTAAACGTTTAACAGATTCAGTCTTGTAAACCGATCATTTACAGATTATGTTTTTTTTATTAAATCTAAAATGCAGAAGGCAGTAGAATGCAGAGGTAACAGCAAGACACAATCTGAAGCAGATGAAGAATAGCTTTATTAATACAACTACAAATACATGAGTATAGTTATTTTTAGCAATTTTAACAACTTCAAAGCGTTATTTTTATTTTTTTCTGCTACCTTAGCAGGTTTTTAAGAGCTATAAGTTCTTTTTGTTATATATATATATATATGAGTAGATCGCCCTCATTTTTTATAGGACGTATTTATTTATTTACATGCATAAGTGATCTTGTGTGTGTGTGTGTGTGTGTGTGTCGAATCGTCTCTTGCAAATTCCTTTATCAATTTTTGGTCTCCAGATTTGAAACTTGATATCTAGAGGATCTGAACTTGTGGAACAAATTTGATTAGGTTTTAGCCGGCAAAAATAGCTGCTAAGCGGTCAAAATGTGTATATCTTTATACATTTCATACACACATTTTATTTATATTTGCATTGTCAGCTGGTCTGATGGAATATCCGTGTTCTATAATATTTCGAGAAAGATCTCTTCGTCAGATACGTGTTCGACTTTGGTTCAAATGCGCTTCTGTAAACACTAACAGTCTCGCAGCAAGCAATGGTCTGAAATGTGTTTTTAAGTATTTTATTTTATTTCAATATAGTTTTTTTTACATTCACCTCTTAATTTTTTTATGTGTATAATTCATGAATAGACTATGTGCGATCAACCAATTTTTTTCTTTTAATTCCTAAAGCAGTTTGGTTGATTGGACTTCCTGATATAAACCTAACATTTTCAAAAAGAACAATATGATTTTATGTGTTTTTTTTATGTGTTAAAACATGTAATAACAACAGAACCATCAAGTAACATTTAGCATTTGAGATAGCTTTTATGTGCAATAAAATTTGGGTTTAAATTTGAGCATTAAAACGGTTTAGTTTTATGCTTTTTTTTTTTTACATAGGCATCACCACTTATCAAGGCCAAGAGGTCACTCGAGGATAAGAGTTAAAGAGTGTACAGTAGAAATTGGACATTATAGTAATCGATAGTAATCGATAGTAATTGAAATTTGGTAAATTTGTTAACAAGTGGAACGGCTCATCAAGAAATTGTTTACGTTAGACTTGAAAAAAACCATATTGTAGTCAGCTGGAAAGCAGGAAAATGGAAGACAATTCCACAGACGTGCAGTTCTAAGAAAGAAGCTTTGTTCGTGGAATCTACGTTTAGGTTTAGGCACAGATAACGAGTGGGGGGAATTATCGATAGTGTTTTCAGCTAGACGAGCGTTTCTTGTGAAAGTTTGGCGAGAAGGATCCATAGATTAAAGCTCAATCAAACACTTTCCATGAAAATAACGATACAGCAGAGACAAACACGCAACATCTCTTCTGTGAGATAGAGGTTGCAGGGAAGAGAAAAGGACATCTCTTACGAGGCTACGAAGTCTATTTTGAACTCTATCAAGGCAGGACAAGTCCTTTCTAGCAGCTCCTGCCCAGATGCTTGAAAGAACAGAGAAAGAAAGGAATTGAAAGCTAAGTGTTTCGAAAAATACTTATGCCTTTTGCAGGGAGATGGGATATCTTCTCTTCAGTTTTCATTGGTCTTGAAGTAGTCCTTAGCAGAGAAGTGTTGTCGGCTTTAACTCCGAAAGCAAATTCTCTTCACACTTGACACTGTATCGGTCACATGTTTTCTCTTGATCCCTTTTGTTTCTTCTCTCCCTCAGTTCACAAAACCTTGGCTATTGGCTCCTACAACACGCCGGCTGTTCACCCTTTATTTTAGGAGCGCACACTTCCCATTGGCCAGCTTAATTTTTACCATTTACCTTCAAGTGGTTCAAAGACAAGGGTAGTACAGCTGTTGTGCTGTTGAGTGTATATATAATTTATATAATATATACACACTGACAATTCTTTTGTCACTATTCTCAAAATCAACACAGAGACGAATTAAAAAAAAATTTTTTTTCATTACATTTTCACCCCAAACAAGACACATTGCCACTTTGATGTAGTGGGCTACTACCTTCTTGGCCTTTTGGTCAAGATCAAAGTGTAGTATCTGTTCCGGCAGATGCTGCACTTAAGATAGTTTGTACCAGTCAATGGAGGGGAAACCCTCTATACTGGGACAATTATTATTTTTGGTAACCAGAGTGACCCCTTTTAGGGGAGCTGGTTTTTATCTCACATTAAAAACGGCCTTGTGCCTAATTTGCTCAGTGGGGGAGCAAATAAATACCATCTGTTCCGGCAGATGCTGCACTTAAGATAATTTGTACCAGTCAATGGAGAGGAAACCCTCTATACTGGGACAATTATTATTTTTGGTAACCAGAGTGCCCCCTTTTTGCCTACTTTTAGGGGAGCTGGTTTTTACCTCACATTAAAAACGGCCTTGTGCCTAATTTGCTCAGTGGGGGAGCAAATAAATACCATCTGTTCCGGCAGATACTGCAAGCTATGACTAGCTAGGACTAGCTATGACTAGCAAAGACCAGATGTGGGGGCAACCCCACATGCCTGACCTTTAACCAGCTCCCATTTCCCACCTCTCGGGAGCTGGTCCCCTTTTTCCCTTCCCCCTCCCTTCACTCCTCACATTAAAAATCGGCCTTGTGCCTAATTTGCTCGGTGGGGGAGCAAATAAATACCATCTGTTCCAGCAGATACTGCAAGCAAAGACCATATGTGGGGGCGACCCCACATATAAGACCTTGGTCAATGTAGGGGCAACCCTTCATACCAATTGTCACTATCCAGCTCCCCTCCTCCCCGGGGAGTTGGTCCCCATTTCCCCTTCACTCCTCACATTAAAAATCGGCCTTGTGCCTGGTTTGCTCGGTGGGGGAGCAAATAAATACCATCTGTTCTTCAGATGCTGCACTTCCATTTCTTGTTCTCTTTCGGTGGAGGAGAAATCCTTCACGACTGAGACAATTTTTATTTTTGTACCTTTTCTCCACGTTAAAAAAACGACCCTGGTGTCTAACTCTGTCCCATGGGGAGGTATAGTAAATAGGTACTATCAGGGACATAAGCTACAGGGGTGCTATGTGGGGAGTTGGACAGCAAGGTGTCAGTTCACGTTACACTTGAACTTCTGCATATCAGTACAGTTGGGGAAGCAGGAACCCAGAAGGGAATTCCAAAGTCTAGCGGTTCTGGGGAAGAAACTACTGGAGTAGAAGGCTCTCTTACATCTAGGGATCTCAACTGTGAAGGGGTGGGATTTTGCTGCTTGTCGGGTTTGTCGGGGGTATTTACGTCGAGGGGGTACAAGTGCTTGCAGTTCGTCGGAGCATTCCCCATTAAAGTACTTGTAGAACAGGCAGAGGGATGCTACATTTTGTCGATGGGACAGAGGCTGAAGCTTAGATGACAGAATTTCAAAGTATAAGTTTTATTTACAATAAAGCTTCTAGTTTATTGACAAAGAGAGAGAGAGAGAGAGAGAGAGAGAGAGAGAGAGAGAGACGTAAGTTGTAAAGGGGTTGGTTGGTTGGTGTGTGACTTGCCAGTGAAGAGGTGTCAAGATGTCAAGTGGAGTTTGTTCTATCTTCCTTTTTTTCTGTTGTTTGTTTTTGGTCCTCTGACAAAAGGAGGGTGGACCTGTAAATTTACCCTTGTCCGTTTGTCTGTTTGTCTGTCCGCACTTTTCTCAATAACTACGCCTTGGAATTTTTGGAAATTTTGCACAAACATTAAACATGATATGAGTAAAAATCTAACATAACAGATTTTCAGGGAAAACTCCGGTTGCCCCCTAGGAGTACGTTTCGGATTAAAATGGCTAAAATTGACACTTTTGTGCTTATTAAGACAAATTGATGCCTTGGATTTTTATAAAACTTTCTGAAAAGTTGTAACTAACTGATTTTTATATAATTTTGTTTGTCTAAACTTTGCAATAACTCTTGGGTGTACACCAGGGGCTCTTTTAGGCTTAATAAAAACAATCCATTTTTGAGACTATTTTACCATATTTGTCCAATATTTTCAGTGTATGTCTATTTAGCAGCTTTGCATGGTGCTGAACTCAAATTTTTTTTTTACACAGTGGTCACCACTTATCAAGGCCCGGAAGCCACTCAGGGATAAGGGTTATTGCAAGTACATTACGTTAGTGTGGAGATTTGATGAAGTGTTTACTTAAGGGGGCGGTTCATTAGGAATTTGTTAGTGTTGTAGTCCAAGTTGTAGTCAGGTGGGAAGCAGGTAGACGGAACAGAGTTCCACAGGCGTGCAGTTCTAAGAAAGAAGCTTTGTTCATGGAATCCATGTTTTGATTTAGGCCCAGATAAAAAGTGGGGGAAATTTTTCATTTAAATATGTTAAGGCCTTGGGGAATTTTGGGGCTAAATGGGGTGAGGGTGGGGCGGGGGGGGGGGGTAACTGATGGACTTAGTCATTTCTTTTTTTCATGGTGTAGAATTCAAATTTACATAAGTTAAGGCCTAAAACTACACCGTTTGGTCATTTTCATCATAATTTAATGTTCCTTGGGGACTTTTAGGGTTAAATGGAGAAGGGGAGGGCAAAATTTATGCCTCGTTCACGGGGTACTCATGGGGGACCATGCATGCTTCACTTGTTTTTTGTGCATTGATATTCATATTAAAAACCCTTTTTTCTATTTATTTAAAAAGAAAATACAACTTTGTTATATATGGATCGTGGAATTGCATTCATCTGCAAAAGATCTAGCTAATTTGCATATTCTTTTAAACATTCATTTTAATTAATTTCTTATTAGTCTTTTCGGTTTTCTTATGGGATGATCATCTACAGTTAACTATTTCGTGTAATTATATTCATGCAGATATCTTCATGATTTATACTTGCGTAATATTTTCGTAAAAAGGTTATAGTAAACACAAACCTCTTTTTATATATATTTATGTATGCGTATGTATATTTGTTTAAAAAATTTTGCCTACCAAACTCCTCTGTCAGATTTTGGTCTACAGGTATGAAACTTAATATATAGGGTATTCGAACCCATGCGAAACTTTATATTTAGATTTTAGCTGGGGAAAATCGATGCAAAAGTGTGAAAATTTTTTTAAAAATGGAATTTGCCTGGTGAAGGTCGAATGACGGCATTACAAATATGGGGCACTTATTCAGGTCTGCCTCAATATTAAAAACTGCTTGTAAAAAGAAAATAAGCAAAACGGCACAAAAAATTTATCATGTATGTATTTATATGTTCTGTTGAAAAGTAGAGAGATAGAGGTTTTAATATAAAGATGTTACATACACTTTTTTATGGTCCTGGGCAACGCTGGGTTGTCCTGCTAGTATTATATAAATTTCAATTTTAAAGATTTGTAAAAAAATTTTTTAAAATACAACGCAAAAAATCTGGTGTTTATTCAGTTTTACCCCAATATTAAAAAAACTGCATGTAAAAAAAGAAAAAAAAAATGGCACAAATATTTTGATCATGTACTAACATATTAAATTAAAAAAATAAAAAAAAAAATGGCACAAATATTTTGATCATGCACTAACATATTAAATTAAAAAAATTTAAAAAATGGCACAAATATTTTGATCATGTACTAACATATTGAATTAAAAAAAGAAAAAAATGGCACAAATATTTTGATCATGTACTAACATATTAAATTAAAAAAAGAAAAAAATGGCACAAATATTTTGATCATGTACTAACATATTAAATTAAAAAAAGAAAAAAAATGGCACAAATATTTTGATCATGTACTAACATATTAAATTAAAAAAAGAAAAAAAAATGGCACAAATATTTTGATCATGTACTAACATATTAAATTAAAAAAAGAAAAAAAATGGCACAAATATTTTGATCATGTACTAACATATTAAATTAAAAAAAGAAAAAAAAATGGCACAAATATTTTGATCATGTACTAACATATTAAATTAAAAAAATAAAAAAAATGGCACAAATATTTTGATCATGTACTAACATATTAAATTAAAAAAAGAAAAAAAAATGGCACAAATATTTTGATCATGTACTAACATATTAAATTAAAAAAAGAAAAAAAAATGGCACAAATATTTTGATCATGTACTAACATATTAAATTAAAAAAAAAAAAAAATGGCACAAATATTTTGATTATGTACTAACATATTAAATTAAAAAAAGAAACAAAAAAAAATGGCACAAATATTTTGATCATGTACTAACATATTAAATTAAAAAGAGAAACATAAAAAATGGCACAAATATTTTGATCATGTACTAACATATTAAATTAAAAAAAGAAACAAAAAACAAAGATAGTACACCAAAAAATTATGCAGATTTATCAAGTATTTTTTAACAAGAAAAAAAATACACATTTTAATGATAAAATGTCTTGTCCACCATTTTTCTGCTTACATTAAGGTTAACGACCAAGAGACATAATTCGACACACAGCCATAATAATAATAATAATAATAATAGAAATCAAATTTATAAAAACGAAAATATGTGACAATGAAGGGCAAGAAGTCTCATTCTAACATTAAATGACAGCTTTTTTGATTATCTTTGTTAGTAGGTTTGTATATAGAAAAAGAAAAAGGGTTAGTATTCGGAAGAATTCCTGTGTAGAGACGTTGCCAAATGATTATAAAGTCCTGTTAAAAGTGAGAAAAGTTAATGTAATGTGTGTGTCTAAGTTTATATTCACATCCGACGAGAACCCCAGGGCCGAAGGCCCAGGTGAGTCCTGTTGACTCCCAAGAGAGAAATTGGGGACAGGTCTGTTCCATGTGGAGTTGTTGTCAGCCCAAGATACATAAAAAAAGAGAGCGTGTGTTGCCGGTTTAACTTTTTATAAACTCAGTCACATGACTGAGAGCTGGCTTCTGATTGGACAAGCCAGGAACGAATTATATTCAAAATTTTGAACCACAAGAATTTGCTCCTGCTAATGTTCCCTGCAATCATGTCTGCTACAAATACAAGATGAATTAACATAAGTTTTGGTGTACAGCTTTTCTTTTTACCCTAACAGGTATGTACCTAATAAAGTTTTCATTCAATTATAATTTTTAAAAATTATTTTGGTGAAAATGAATGAGCGCCTACTTTAGTTCAATATGTCAACGACCAAACAATTCCATAATGAACAAATTTAACTTTTAAAATTCTATTTAAAAAAAAAAAAACACTGCAAACGAAACAAAAAGTTTTAAGACTCAAGTGTAGCTTCCTTAGCTTTTTGATTAAGTGTAGTAGCTGCTCTAATACTATGCTTCATCTTTGTCCTTCTAGACTGTGACGGTTTCAATTTTTAAAAGTGCTCTTTTTGGAGTAGTTAGATTTAAAAAGTGCTCTTTTTGGAGTAGTTAGATTTTTCCACACATTAAAAACAAATTTTTAATGGGGGGCAGAGGGGAAGGGGGCAGTGACTATAGGCAGCCAATCATATTCAAACTATCTTCCCTTCTCATATTTCCCAATCCTTGGACTTATACTTGAGGCATATTATAGAGTTAGCCGTGGGCATTACCAAACCTCTGCACATTACTGTGCTCAACTCTGCTCTCGTGGGGAGACAAATAAAGACTCCCATGGAGGGTTGAGAAATGCAACACCTCAGTAGGTGATATTAATATCAGCCGCGGATACGTTCCTGACAGTCTTAACCATTTGTGAATATGAGGATAACCTTTCATTTGTCAGGCTGAGGTATGGTTCTGATTAATCCTATGAGGTCCAACCGTTCAGATCGTTGCCTCCCATCTTTCAGGCAAAGTAAGTCCATTGCTTACTGCCTGGGGCGCATCTACCAGGAAATGCCAATGGGGCTGCACAGGCAATTTTTAAAGTGCTTTTCCATTCGGGGCGCTGGCTTCAGTTTTCCAACCTTTCTGATCTTGTGTCACAGCTTCCTGTAGCGGGAAGGAAGAAAATAAACTCATGTACTGGTTTATTTACCATAAAACTTGTGATTAAATGCCTTAAAAATTGGTACAAATTTGTTTTTTTGTGCAGCGTGTTGTGTTTGGTGCACACAAACAGAATAAAGAAATTTTTTTAAAATCGCTGCTGCTTTTCTTTATCTGCTTGTAATTTTGTCACCTCATATGCAAATGAGATGCTTCTGGTTTAAATAAAAAGCCTGATTTTTTTCAGAGACTCATTTGATTTGGATTTGGACGTTGGAGTAGCATTTTTGATAGGAGTGTGTCAAATTTTGGAGTAGCGAGTTTTGGACAGCAGAACAGTATCAAGTTTTGGAGTAGCGTGTTTTGATAGCAGAGTGTCACGTTTTGGAGTACGTAGTTTTTGACAGCAGAGAGTCAAAATTTTACTCCAGAAATTGTTAGTTGGAAGTGCAGCATAGTTAACAATCCATCAGGGCAAGTGTAGAATAGTTAACACTTGATTATTTAACCACATGTTATTTCGGTGAAACAGAGGAAATAGGCTAAGGAATGAGGTTAAGTGGTGACATCCTGAGGCCGTTTACTGGAAAAGGTTATATAGTCGCATAAAAATGAGAAAAGGAAGATGCAGCATTGATGTGCTGTGTGGGCAGATCCGAAGACCCTGTATAATATGCATCATTTTGGAGAGGAAAGAACACTGTGTCTAGCAAAGAACGTGAATCCTAAAATCAAAATGGATGATGTTCAGGAGATGATGGAGCAATGTTGGGAGTGTCAATCCATTGACCCTGATCTGTCCAAGCATGAAAAAAAGGGAACTGCATGTAACAGAGAATTGGCAGCAATTGGCCATTAATAGCACGCATTACCAACATGAAGCATATGTCTCATCGCCGCAATGTTGCATCACTGTGCCTGTTTTACAAATATTTTAATGGAATGTGTTCTGATGAACTTGTTTCACTTGTATCCCCTCGATGTACATATCCCCGACAAACCCGCTTAGCAATAAGATCTCGCCCCTTCACTGCTGTTGTCCCTAAATGCCAGAAAGCTTTCTATTCTAATAGTTTCTTCCCTCGAACAGCTAGACTTTGGAATTCCTTTCCTGCTGCCTGCTTCCCTGGCTGTATTGATATGCAGAAGTTTAAATGTAACATAAACAAATATCTTGTTAATCTTTCCTAGACATGGCCCCAAAATAGTAGCCCCTTACGTTCAAGTGGCGATATGCTTTGTAAGAGGTGAACAGGAGTAAAAAAAACCAAAAAAACCAAAAAAAACTATGACTGTGGATATGTCAAAAATTTAGAGCAGAAATAGCTGAAGAAGTAAAGTTGCTGAAGAGATGTTCATGAAAAGGAAGCCAGTGAAAGAGGTTCTGGTAGATAACGGTATGTCATTCCGCTTACAAGGCTTTAGAGTGCTGTGTGAGAAATAGGGCGTTAGGCAATATTTTAGAACTGCATACAGCTTGGGTGGCATGCAGAGAGGCATCATTGAACTATAAAAGCTGTAGCAGCAAGAAGCCAAATCTCACACATCCTCGGCCTAACGTTTACAGGGAATATGAACTGGAATAGATACATTGAGAGCATTGCCAAGGCTGCTGCAAGGAAGGTTGGCTCCCTCTACCGTGCTAGAAAACTACTTACGCCTGACAGTATCCTATACCTCTATAAGGCCACCATTCGCCCATGTATGGAGTACTGTTGTCACATCTGGGCTGGTGCATCTGCTTCTTGTCTCTCGCTCATGAATAGGGTTCAAAAGAGAGTCGCCAACCTGATAGGTCCTGAATTGTCATCTAGGCTTCAGCCTCTGTCCCATCGACGAGATATTGCATCCCTCTGCCTGTTCTACAAATACTTTAATGGTGAATGCTCTGATGAACTGCAAACACTTGTACCTCCCCGACGTAACTACCCCCGACAAACCCGACAAGCTACTAAGTCTCATCCCTTTACAGTAGAGATTCCTAGGTGCAAGAAAGCCTTTTACTCCAATAGTTTCTTCCCCAGAACTGAGGGTCTTTGGAACTCCCTTCCGGGATTCTGCTTTCCCAACTGCACTGATATGCAGAACTCAAGTGTAATGTTAACAAACATCTTTCTACTCATCTCCCTTCATAATGACCCTGCTAATTAAGTCCCTGATAGTAGCCTCCTGCTTCAAAGTGGCACTGTGGCTTGTTTGGGGTGAAAATTGAATTTAAAAAAAAAAACAAAAAAAACATGGAAGCAATGTTTTGGAATAACATGGCACCAAAGACTGATCAAGACAAAACGTCAGTGCCACATCGATCTGTTTTTATATACTAATGGCAATATCCGCTGGCCATAATGGAGAGAGCAGAACAGGCGCAAGTGGAGATCATGATGGGTGAGGAGATGTAGGTGAAACCACCTAATTCTCACTGTACAACGTGCTTGGAAAGAGGAACAGTAACCAAAGTACTCTCCAAGAACAAAATGGCAGTCGATGGAGTACCACATCACATCTTAGACATATGGAGAGTTTTCTTGGCAGCAGAAGAGAAAGTGGATGAAGTTCCTCAAGAAGAACCCATATGACGGTTGCACCATGAACAAAGACACCTGGCTTGGATGATGGAATATGAGACCAATTATTGATCTTGAAGATCAAGGCAGCATGTGATTAAATGCCTTAAAAATTGGTACAAACCTGTTTTTGTGCAACCTGTAGTGTTTGGTACAGACAAAAAGAATGAAGATGTGGTTAAAAGTAAAGAACCTTACCTCATGCATCGTGCGGCCAGTGTTAGGAAAGAAAAAAAAAGAGAAAATAAAAATGGTCGCCCCCCCCCTGGTATTTATGGACTGATGATCACGTGATGTGAGGAGAGGGGGGAGGGGTATGCAAATGAGATGTGGTTGGATCTCTCTATAAAAGAGCCGTCTTCTTTATTTTTGGGGTCAGTGTGGAAAGTGCAGAGAGAAGAGAACAGTTGGATTTTGGAGTTGGATTTTGGAGTTGGATTTTGGAGTTGGAGTTGGAGTTGAGTTCAAATTTAACGTCAAGTTATTTCGGTACAGTGACAAAAATGGGTGACCGAGTAAGATTGAGCAGCGATATCCTGAGGCCATTTACTGGAGAAGGTGACGTGGTTGCATGGCTTAACAAGCTGAAGTTGGTGGCAAGGCTGCAGAAGATCGAGGATGTAGCCACGTTAATACCAATGTATTTGGAAAGAAGTGCTCTAGCGGTCTATCTAGAAATGAGAGAGAGGGATCAGGCCATTGCTGAGAACATCGAAAATCGGTTAAAGACCGCATTTTCCGAGAGCGCGTTTGAGGCTTACAACAAGCTCAAAAGAGTCACCTGGACTGGGGAGTCTGTGGACGTGTACATGGCAGAGATAAGGCGACTAACATGATTGGCTGGATATGGGGGATGCAGCCTTGAGAAGACTGTAAAGCTGGCGCTTGTAACTGGTTTCCCTGATCGCATCTCCATGGAACTGAAACGACTTACTGATATTGAAACCATGGAGGTGGAGGAGATTCTAAGGCATGCTAGAGTTTTGGCGAAACAGTCCGGTGAGCTGGGGGCGGTCGCGGCTGCTGTGGCAAGCAGAAAGGAGCGACCAGTGATGAAGCAAGGTCGTGAATTTACTGGTAAATGCTTTAGATATCAAGGACCACACCTGATGAGAGACTGTAGGGAGCCACGGCCACACATTATCTGTTTTCGGTGTGGCCAAGTAGGGCACAGTAGCAGGAATTGCCCTTCGCTTCCGGGAAACGAGTAAAGGGGTGCTATTGCGCCAGTAGTCACCCCTTTTATACTGAACAGGCGTATGAGAGTTTGTTGCCACAGTTAGTGATCACCATCAATGGAAAGAGGGCTAGAGCTCTTGTTGATACTGGATGTACAACACTCATTACTACGAGCGTCGCCAACTCTTGGAATGGAACCAGCAACGTTAGAGCGATGGATGGCAGAGAAGTGGAATGCTGTGGAGAGGCCGATGCGGAGATTGTAGTAAGGAATATGCCATTTTGGCTAAGAGTGATCGTGCTGGATAGACTGGTTGCAGGAATTGATGTGGTGCTGGGCCTGGACACGATAGACCAACTGGGAGGAGCTACTATTGCTAAAGGCCAGGTGAAGTTTGGCAATCAGAGTGCACCGGGAATAACAGGAAGTGTAACCAGGGGTGATATCAACCAACCGTCGAAACCTCGACCGTGTCTGATTGAGGATGATGACTTTCGAACCTGCTTCGATGGCTAAAAATGGATGGTAGAATGGCGATGGACTGCAGAGCCACCTGTATTGACGAATCGGGTCAGCTGCTCCAAAAGCACACTGAAAGGAGCTGCAGAGCCACAGTTTGAAAAAGAAGTTGAGAGATGGTAGATGAAGAAATATTAATTCCGTGGTCAGGGAAAGTTGAAGGAATTTTGCCACTCATGGCTGTGGTCCAACCTATTAAGAAGAAAGTTAGGCCAGTGTTGGATTTCTGTGAGCTGAACAAGTTTGTCGCTTGTCACACAAAGGACGGAATCGACGTGTGTGAAGAAGTCGTAAGGAAAGGGAGGAGGATGAAGCAGGCAACTAAAATTGTGGACCTGAAGTCAGCCTACCTCCAACTTCATGTGGATGAGAAATTGTGGAAGTATCAATTGGTAGAGTACAAAGGTCAAGTTTATTGTCTGACCAGATTAGGATTTGGTCTGAACTCCGCACTAAAGATAATGACGGCAATTCTTAAGACAGTGTTGGCCAAAGACGATGCAGTGAAGAGAGGCACCTGCTCTTACATCGACGATGTACTAGTGGACGAAACAGAGGTGACTGCAGAAAGGGTGAGAGAGCATATCAAAGCATATGGACTGACGACAAAACCGCCTGAGTCACTGGAAAACGGAATGGCTTTGGGATTTCGACTACAGAACAATAAGGAAGGAAAATTGATGTTTGGGCGAGGAAATGAGATCACTGAAGCCAAGGTTGACCTAGCCAAGAGAGAGCTTTTCTCTGTATGTAGAAAGCTGATTGGCCACTACCCAATAGCTGGATGGCTGCGAACTGCATGCAGTTTTATTAAAAGGCAGACTGGGACAGACAGTTGGGAAGATGCAGTTGATCAAAAAGTTCTTCTCATGATACAAGAAGTCATTGCAGAAGTGAAAAAAATGGACCCTGTGAGAGGAGAATGGCATGTAAAGGAGGGCCATGAAGGGGTGATATGGACTGATGCTAGCAGTGTAGCATTAGGGGTATTATTGGAAATAGGAGAAGTAACTGTTAAAGATGCTGCTTGGCTACGCAAAAAGGATGATAGCGACCATATCAATGTTGCGGAACTCGATGCTGTGATGAAAAGCATCAATCTGGCTCTAAAATGGGGGCTTCAGAGTGAACGTTAAAACAGACTCTGCAAGAGTGGTGTCGTGGATTAAATCGGAGATGTCTGGTGATAAGCAGATCAAAACAAAAGGAGCAGCGGAGATGCTTATCAAGCGTAGACTTGGAGCGTTGGAAGACTTGGTTCGAGAATTCGAACTAAAGGTAACTATTACCTTAGTTCTGTCACAAAAAATAAAGCAGATGGACTGACAAGAGTCAAGAAAGCCTGGCTACACAAGGAAAGAGACGGGGCTCCAGCATGTTGTGCAGTAGAGAATTTAAAAGACCTGCATAACCTGCATCATTTTGGAAAGGAATGGACTCTTTACCTGGCAAGAAAAGTAAACCTGCACATCACAATGCAAGACGTCCAAAAGGTGGTGGAACAATGTAGGGAATGCCAATCAATCGACCCTGCACCGGCTAGACATGAAAAAGGGGAACTGCATGTTGAAGAGAATTGGCGGAGATTGGCCATTGACATCACACATTATCAACATGAACCGCATGTAACTATGATTGATTGTGGGCCTGGGAGAGCAGCGATATGGCGGAAAATCAAGAATAAAACAGCAGAAGAGGTAAAGAGAGTTGTCGAGGAGGTTTTTATGGAAAGGGGGCCAGTAGAAGAGGTGTTGGTGGATAATGGTACGTCTTTCCGCTTGGAAGTTTTTAGAGACTTATGTGTGAAGTGGAATGTGGGGCTATATTTTAGAGCTGCATACCGTCCAAGCGGAAATGGAATTATAGACAGGTACCATCGCACTATAAAAGTTGTGGCATCAAGAAACCAGATTTCGCCCCAAGAAGCAGTTTTTTTGGTACAATATGATGCCGAAGACTGGTCAAGACGAAAATTCAGTGCCGCACCGGTCTATTTTCTCTTATGAATTGCGACATCCATTGGCTGTAACACAGAGAGAAGAACAGGTCTGCGTGGACATCGCAGTTGGTGAAGAGGTGTGAGTGAAACCACCCAATTCTCGTTGCACGACTCGCTGGGGAAAAGGTACAGTGACTGAAGTACTCTCCAAAAACAAGGTAGCGATTAACGGAATGCCTCGTCACATTTTAGATATACAGAGAGTCTCCTTGCCATCAGAGGAAGAGGAGGTTGATGCTGATGTTGAAGTGTCTGAAGAAGAGCCTCTTTGACGATCGCACCGTGAACGAAGATGCCCAGCGTGGATGGCGGACTATGATACTAATTATTGATCTTAGAGATCAAGGGGGCGTGTGGTTAAAAGTAAAGAACCTTAACTCATGCATCGTGTGGCCAGTGTTAGGAAAGAAAAAAAAAAGAGAAATTAAAAATGGCCGCCCCCCCCTGGTATTTATGGACTGATGATCACGTGATGTGAGGAGAGGGGGGAGGGGTATGCAAATGAGATATGGTTGGGTCTCTCTATAAAAGAGCCGTCTTCTTTATTTTTGGGGTCAGTGTGAAAAGTGCAGAGAGAAGAGAACAGTTGGATTTTGGAGTGGGAGTTGGAGTTGAGTTCAAATTTAATGTCAGAAGAAAAGAAAAAAAAAACAACATGGCTTATGCTTCTCTTTATATGCTTGCAATCTAGTCACCTCATATGCAAATGAGATGCTTCTAGTTTAAATAAAAAGCCTAATTTTTTAGACACTCACTTGGTTTGGCTTTGAATGTTGGGGTAGTATGTTTTGACTTTTATACAAGACATTAATAAGTTTTGTGATTTGACATGAGGCCAAAAAGGGTATGGCGCTAGAGGTATCCAATTTGTCTATTTCCCTAAACTAGTCCTAATCACCACAATACCACATTCACTCTATGGACGTGAGTTACTTAAAATACTCCCAGGTATTTTGATACAATAGTTAATTTAAAAAAAAAAATTTTTTTTTTCAGTTTTTAAAAAGGTTTAAAAATGAAAAAGCTCAAATGTTTTTTGTACAAATAATGCATGATGTGAGAAAATGGTAGAAGCCCTGTAGGCACTGCCAAACGATTGTGAAGAAAGGAACGCATGATCCCGTGACGTCAGACTTGTGTGTTAACTATACGAACTATGGAAAAGCAGAAGCGACTTAATGATGTTTTAAAACCTTTGTTTATCTTCTTCAACCTGCAATTAATAATTAATCTTTGTTAGGTTTTAAGATTTACACCGTTTAATGATTAATATCATAAATATTTGTATATTAAATATGAAATACGGTTTTACTAAATATGTACGAGTGTTCATTTGGTTACTTACCAGCTTCCATACTTTTATTCAATAAAAAGAGACAAACAAGATATCGTAGTGGATCTACAAAATGTTTAATTTTTGTGCAATAATATTTTTAATCGGTTTCAATCTGGCAATAAAATAGCTGGCATGAAGGGCTCTAGGTGTGTCAGAATTTGGAGGCAATTTTTGATACCCTTAACACAAAACTGCGAATAAAATATACAAAACTCGTAATTTCTCTTTTTAAAGTGGTTTGTTTAATTTCTTTATGGAATATACTTCCAAAATAAACTATTAAAGTTTTTTGAAAAATAATAAAAATATTTTTTTATTTTTTAAAAAACAGTGTTTATAAAGTGCCTGCGCGCGCTCATGCAGCCATTTTTTTTACGTAATGAAATGAATTGAATTTTACAAGTTAAATTTTTTTCAATTTTTTCAATTTAAAAATCTATCAAAATTTTTCTATTGGTTCAATTTTTACAATATTTGCAGGTTTAATGTGAAATTTTATGCTCTTCCCAATAAACTCAATATTGGGGTGCGCACCCCAACACCCTCCCCCCGCCTCCTCCCCCAATGTAAACAGTAAAATCTCTGAAAAATGTTAAATCAGTAAATGTCGGTGCGTTACTTACGGAAAAACGGTTAATTAAACTGCAGAAGCACCTTTTTCTGTTTACATTGGGGGAGGAGGCGGGGGTGGTGTTGGGGCACACGCGCCCCAAATTCACCCCCGCCTCCTCCCCCAATGTAAACAGAAAGCAGGCAAATTTAAAATTGTTATGCTTATGTTTTTGTGCTTATGTTTTTATAAACCGCATTAAAAACTACGTCAGACAAAAAAAAAAAAAAATCCCCCCCCAAAAATACTGTAATGTATTTTTTTTTTAATTTTGTTTTAGACAATTTTTTATTTGAATTTTAAATTGTCCGCCAATGAAAAAAAAAACAAAAAAAAATTTAATTCTGTTCTGAAAAAAAAAAGTCTTTCCGACATTACCCCCCACTCCACTTGAAGTGCTTTTCTTTTTCGAATAAGTTTAAATGTTCCACAATAGATTCATACGCCATGTGCAAAGGCAGTTTGCTACATGAAGGCACATTCAACAACCGTCGTTTATGTTACCGCGCGTAGCGTAAACAGAAGCTGTAAAATGGCGGAAAGCGGTTCGTGGTTCAGGGGTTAATACCATGCAAACGGTAAATTTGCCCCGGGTTTGATTATCAGATTCGTTGTCAGCGACCTCGATTACCCCTAAAAAAAAAAACGGTAAATTTATACAAACACCGTGACAGCGAATTAACCCTAACCCTAAACCCTAACCCTAAACCCTAACCCTAACCCTAAACCCTAACCCTAAACCCTAACCCTAACGCTGTCACGGTGTTTGTATAATAATACCAAAAAAACTAATTAGAGTGGTCGGTGTTCTGTTGTAGTATTTGTATATTTACCGTATTTTTTTTTATTTATTTTCGATTGTTAAGCGATTCTCGCGACTCGAAAATTTTACCTTAAGCGCTCGCTCGGCACTACTTGACGTTTCAAACTTGATAAATGCTAGCACGCCAACAGTGTTGGCGGCCAACACTTATC
Source organism: Euprymna scolopes (assembly GCF_053919585.1). Taxonomy (NCBI): domain Eukaryota; kingdom Metazoa; phylum Mollusca; class Cephalopoda; order Sepiida; family Sepiolidae; genus Euprymna; species Euprymna scolopes. The sequence continues at coordinate 100,864,558 of NC_136504.1, read as the reverse complement.
CGGGCAGGTAACAGAGGATTTTATCTTGCCTATTTGTTTCTTGACCACTTTTTCGTCTATAGCAATAAATGCCCTCTCCTCCTTCAGAGGCGCTGATTTGACTTTCCCAACATTACTAGCTAAGTGTTAAGTGTTCCTGTGAGGCAGGAAACCGTAACGATCAGAAGGTTGCTGCTGGCTGCTGAACGCACGCAGTAGCAGCAACAAGCGCGAGATTTTGGACGAGACTTCCGGGTTCAAAACGAGATTTGACGAGAAGTGGCGCCCGATTTAAAAACGAAAAAAAGAAAAGTATACATTTAATTATTATCTTCTTCAACGGATACTTACATTTGAAAACGTTTTTTGTTTTTGTTTTCCGAATTCTATAGCTTTTCTCGAAGATTGAAATTCACAGTCGTAGGTAAGTAAACAGCAGCAATATTCACGTTTATTTTAACATTAGATCAACTTTATTAGATAATTAAAAAAGAAGTTTATATTCCAACAGAAAAAAAAGTGCCTCTTTTTAAAAAGGCCGAAAGAAGAAAACAAAACAAAAAAAAAAAAACAAAGCGGATTAAAAAACATAATTTGAATTTAATTCGTAAAATTTTATCGTTGCAATGATTAATTGAAGTTGACTTATTTGTGTGCATTTAATTTTATTTTGATTAGGAATATTTAGTGCAAGGGCACTTATTGATCCGTGCTGAAATAATAATGCTATTATTTAGAAAGCCACTCTTAATATGGGGAGGGTGTTTTGTACCTATTCTGTACTTTAACAATTTAATAAAAGCAGATATCGTAAAACTTTAATTAAACTTAAATACTTTTTTTAAAAAATATCGTAGATCAATAAGTGCATTAGCACAGAATATTTTTCTATGTTTTTATCAAGTGACTTGACTAACGTTTTCATTAACATTCACGGGCGTACGAAAAAGTGGTCAAAAAATTTTTAAAATATAACAAACAAATGTTATCGAAGGCAAGATAAGTTACTCTTCTACATATTTGGAAAAGTTTTTAGTGGTTTTACTCGCTTTAAAACGTTTAGCCGGTTCGAAAATCATATAGTGTTTATTCATCCTATACAAAAAAGACAAATGGCGGCGAGCTAACTGTTAACTTAAAATAAGTGAAGTTTGATATGTTTATGAACCAAATGGCTTTGTAAATAAAAGGATGCGAAACTTAACTAACGCCATATATTTATGGTAAAATCCATTGAAAGCGGTCGGTGGTTCTATGAAAAAATAAAGCTGTGTACGCATTATAAATGTTTCTTTTCTGTGTCTTACGTACTACATTAGTACATTAGGGGTCATTTCGAGTTAAAAGTTTATTTACTGCACTCATCTGGACTAGAGAAAATCATGATTTAAATGTGTATGTCTCGTCTAAATAACTAACGATAATTCTCTAGGCCGACCAGATGGGTGATCAAAAAGTCAGATCGAGCGTATCGGAAACCGAAATGAGATCAAATTGACAATTGGCCTTTTTTTTTTTTTTTTTTTTTTTTTGGCTTGAACTTTGCGCTTTTCAGATTAATTTGTTATGTTTTATTTTCTTGGTGGATAATTTTTTTTTTTTTTTTTTTAGTCTCATTTCGTTTTCGGGTACGCGACGCGACGCTCGATCTGACTTTTCATATTCAGCAACAGCATAGTCGAAACCCGTAAAAGTCGTCATTTTAAAGAAAATTATGGAGGTGGATCTAATGTAAAAAAAAAAAAAAAAAGGTAAAACTATACAAACACCGTGACAGCGAATTAACCCTGACCCTAACCCCTAACCCTGACCCTAACCCCTAACCCTAACCCTAACCCTAAACCCTAACCCTAACCCTAATCCTAACCCTAACCCTAACGCTGTCACGGTGTTTGTATAATAATACCAAAAAATTACCAACACCTGATGTTTGAAAAACAGTCTATAATTTATTTTTATTATAAAAGTAAAAAAAAAAAACTAAAAACATTCATAAATATAAAAAAACAACAATTCAAACATATTTTAATTATAAAGGTTATAATTTTGTGATAAAAGATCAAATAAAGACTGAATTAAAGTTCTATTTTCTATCATCTGTAGCTAAATATTTGTCTGGCGTCACTTCCGCCAAATGACTTTGTAAATAAAGAAGTCGGAAACTTAACTAACGCCCACCATTCATCAAGGCCCAGAGGCCACTCAAGGATAAGGGTACTGTAATGGAAATTTGATAATTTATTTTAGAGGATGGCTCTTCAAGAACCTGTTCGGTTTGAATTTGAAAATAACCATGTCATAGTCGGCTGGGAAGCAACTCGCGGTATTGTTACTCGTTTCACAGACAAGCAGCTAGCTCTTAGAAAAAAAAACTCTGCTCATGAAATTGTCACTTAAATTTATACACAGATAGTAAGGGAAGTTGTAGTTAGTCGAGTGTTTGCCGTGAAAGACTTACAGGGGTGGGGGTGCACAAAGTGAAGTGAAGCTCAGTTTAGCACCTGTAATGAAAATAACAATAGAGCAGAGAGAGGCTGGCAATGACTCTTTTATGAAGCATGTTGCAGAGAGGAGAAAAGGATACCACCCACTAGATGCCGAAGTCGATTTTGGGTAATGTCGCTAAATAGGGTTTGCGGGTGATATGAAAAAAAATAAGGCATTCAAAATGTTTCTTATCTGAAACATTTCTAATCATTGAATGTTTGAGTTTAAGAAAAAGAAGCCTGATTTTCAGATCAAGTTCGCCGCGTCGAAGCACACGTAACAAAAACCCGTCCTGTTCCCTTTTCGACGTTATTGCAAACAAGCTTTCTTCAACTGACACCAGATTGCAAAGTACACCGTACTGACGTCAAGCCAGCCAAAAAGAAATTGTCCCCAATTGAAGAAATGCTGGCTTTTTATATTGTCAAACCCAACTGTGTCCCAATTTGCATAAGACACATTTTTGCCTCGTCGCAGTCAGGTTCCGATGTCTAAGACTTTTTCTTTCTTTTCTGAAGCGAATAACACCTGCGCTAATTATGCAAACTACAATTTTCCCTACACTCCTCTCTGATCTCATGATCACAAACAGGGCAGGGAGATAGTATCCGTCTTTGTCAGGTACTCCTTAGCAGAAGTAGGGCTACACAGCCAGACACAGCTAGCCCACACCGCAGCACAACTAAATTTTGGAATCAACTAGACATCAAAAATCTTGCCCTTCATCACCAAAAGGTGATAAAAGGCCGAAATAGCTTCTAACGTTGAATGTTTGAATTATAGAAAAAGAATAATGATTTTCAGATCGCCAAGTTCACCGCGTCAAAGCACACGAAACAAAAATCGGTCCTGTTCACTTTCAGACGTTATGGCAAACAAGGTTTCTTTAACTGACACCAGATTGCAAAGTACACCATACCGACATTGAGCCGACCAAAAAGAAATTGCTCCCAATTGAATAAATGCTGGCTTTTTATATTGTCAAACCCGAGTGCATCTCAGTTTGCATAAGACACGTTTTTGTCTCGTGTCAGTCAGGTTTCAAGTTTAAGATTTTTTTCTTTCTTTTTTAAGTGAATGACATCCGTGCTAATCATGTACACTACAATTTTCCCGGCAACATTATTACATGAGTCATTTTGTGAAAAAATGTAATTTTATCCATTGAAACTTGAGAAATGCACGCTTAAAATGTATAAACATTAAATGAATAAAAAATCAATTGGCTGCCTGTTGCAATTTTATAGACCAAGTAGCGGCTTGACCTTGTGATCAAAATACAAGGATGGAGTGAAACGGAACGAATCAACGGGACTTTGGTGAATCTGTTTAGTTTGTATCTTTTATGAATTTATGTGGAGAGTGCGAGGGGCACAAATAAATTCAGCGAAATCCTTTTCTGCATCGTTTTTGCATTTCATGACAATTTAAACAACTTTTCTTTTTTTTTTAGGTAGAATAAATGCAAGAAAAAAAAAAACATGAAAAATAAGTTAAATAACTTTTAAATAATTTTTATTTTAAATCAAATTTTTTCTTCTATACTTTAGAATGACACATAAATTAAGCAACTTTTAAATAACTTTTATTTTTAAGTAAAATGTAGTTTTAATTTAAAATGAAAAATAATTTATCTCTCTATATATATATATATAAAATGAACTCCTTTTTTCCCCCCGTGTGATTTTGACCTTAATAGGATTAAAAATAAAGACATTTCATGCAAATGTAATATGCACAAACTGCAGCACAATATCTGAGGTGTGTTATAGGCCTAGTACCTCTCCAATTCCTTGATAATCTTAGATCCCTATATTTTTTTCTGCTGAGAGTTCATGGCCCAAATCGGTTAAACTCAATAGAAGTGGTAAAATCTTTTCTCTCTATTAAATTCCTCCTTCCCCCGCGACCACTTAATACAGTTGCCGGATCATTCATAAGGAACAGTTATGAAGGAACACTGGTTTGAGTTTTCTTTTCTTAGTAGTTGCTTAAAAAAACTGGAATTAACCGAATCGAAACGTTACTTATGCCATTTCTTTTTTTCTTTTCTTTTTTTTTCTTTTTTTTTTTTTACTTTCCGCTGTGTTTTTTGGTTTTCCGACCACGTTTTTCCATTAATTTTTGCTTTTTGTTTTTCCAATTTCTTTTATAAAGAAGTTTTATCTTTGTTCGCTGTTTTCTTTTTGTTTTGGTTTTGCCGATTTTTTTTTTTTTAAAGTTTAACATCGTTTTACTTTTTTTTTTTTTATTAATACAGAGTTATTACTTCGCTTACACACACACCTAAAAACAACCGGGCAACGCCGGGTACCCCTCCGCTAGTGTAGAATAAATGCACATGATGCATCAAAGGATTTATTTGTGCTTTCTGCACATAAATTCATAAAGATACAAACTAAACAGATTCACCAAAGTTGATCCATTGTGTTTTCACTCAATCTTGCTTTTTGATCGCAAGATCAAGGCTGGTTCTTGATCTACAAAGTGGCAACTGACAACCATGTTGATTTTTTTTTTTAATTCCCCCCCCCCATTCATTGTGCATTTCTCAAGTTGTGATGTTTAAAATAAACTTTTTACACGAATTGACTCCTCGTGAAAAGGAAAGTTTAAGATAAGAAACATTTTGAATGTCTACTTTTTCTCATATCACCCGCAAACCCCGTTTAGCGACATTACCCGATTTTATACTCTGTTGAGGCAGGAGAGAATGCTCTAATCAGCTCATTCCCAGATGTGGCAACAGTACTCCATCCTAGGACATACTTGGCTCTTATACAGATAGAGGATTGCATCAGCAGTGAGATATCTACTTGAGCAGTAGAATTATCCAACCATTTTCCCAGCGATATTGGCAACAGATTTGATGCATGCATTCCATTTCAGATTAGGAGTGAAGGTCAGTCTCAGGAGCTTGTCAAAACATGGTGCTTCCCCAAGACAAGAGCCATTAATTTCAGTTGGGACGAGATGGGGGTCAGAGTATTGATGATGAAAAGAGAGAAGCTTGGTCATATATCAAAAATCATGTAAATTGATCAAGTATTTTTTTTTTTTTTTTATCAAGAAAATCGAATTTTACGATTTTTACATGAAAAAGGTTTAATTATTTTGAATACAAACTAAATCTCTGTAGTCAAACTGAATTGTCGCCCTTGAATTTGGGCAAAATTGAAAACAATATGGCCGCTCCTGGTCTCCTCTCTTCCTCATAAAATTTGATTTTCTTAATTAAAAAAAAAATACTTTATCAATTTATGTGGTTTTTGGAATATGACATCTTCGTTTTGTGATGAGTACATACATCATAAAGATTTTTCTGTATTTTTTTAAAAATTCTAAATAAACGCTGGATAGATAGGTGGGTTGGGGAGGTATTTAAGGGTAAAAATTCAGCAAGTTTATCGAAGTACATTCTGTGGAAGTACGTGCCTAACAAGTACAGTTACACTGTTATGTTTTTCACTTGATGGATGTATTGCAACGGGTCGAAAGGTGAAGATACCAATTGACCACACAACTAACAAAATAGACACAAGGCGACAAGGTAACAATAATAGGAAAGAAAGGTCAAACAAAGATGATCGGTTAAAGACGATAGATATTGTTTCTTATTTATCAACAGAGAAGGGTAAATCGTATGGCAATGTGGATGGTGAATAGAATCTCTTGGAGTAAGAATGGGTGTCTTTCAGGGTTGAAATTTGTGTGTCCCTAAGGTGGGATGATGTGCCTAAAGTTGGTCCGGGTCATGTGAACCTGATTTGATGTTGGAAACTGGTAGGTAGACGTCAGTGGACACTGGAAACCGGTAGCTGGATGTTAGTGGGCACTGGAATGGGGTAGCTAGGTTTGCTGGTAGCTGGGACCACTGGAGGTGCAGGATTGAGCTGGGGTCGCTGGAAGCTGCAGAGGTGATCTGGAGTGGCAGTCTGTAATAGAGTCCCAGGAGGCAAGCAGCAGTAGAGAGTGGAGTGTGTATCACGTTCTTGTAGTTTATGAGTTGTTCTAAAAAGAACGGTTTGAATCGCATTATTAGTTTGGTAGTTAAAAAAAAAAAAAAAAAAAAAAAAAAAAAAAAAAAAAAAAAAAGGCTTTTTGGGTACTGCTGCTGGCCCTGGTTTCCACAGCTACTAGGCTCATTGATTTGACAAGCATGTCCACTCAAGTTGGGAGGCTCCTAGTTCTCAGCCAACCTGGAGATTTGCTGTGGAGTTGCTGACTTCATGGAAAGATGTTTGTTACAACAATTGTGTTGCTAAACAAAAGACCAGATTTTCTTTAGGCAAAAATATCACTGGTATTTATTGCTTGTATATATTTTAATCTCAGTCCAAAATAAAAATCTGTTTTTGTTTTGTTTGTGAAAAATGAAGTTTTTATGTATTTTTCCTTTGTTTTAAAAAAAAAAAAAAAAAAAAAGTTATTTTTAGCATGCATAGTTGTGATATATTTTGAGGAGTGTTGGTCTCTGTTGACGGTGCATTTACAAAGTGGGAGTGATAACGTAGCACTGCGGCAGGTGTATAAAGCACTATACACCCATGTCATGTCGTCGACGTTGTGAACCTAGGTTCTTGCTTATCTGCAGATACAAAAACCACTTAGATGCCGATGTTGATTTATTTAAATAAAACAAAAAAAACATTCATTTCAATAGAGAAAGTCCCAGAAAACAGAGCACCAGGTTACTTGTATGCATGAAAAATAGAAAGGCAAACGGATAGTTCATCTTGCTACATCTCGTTGAGTAATTCCATGTCAAATCATCCAGAAATTTAGGATTTCGAAACCTATATCCTCAGACTTTATTGTAATTTACACCACAGATTGTTGGTCATTGTGGCGTTTGCCCTGGATCGATTGGATCAGCTCCATCTAACAAATTCACCACATCCTGTATTTCGGATGAGGCTGTTTCTGCTACAAGCCTAAGCCATTCGTGGTTCCATTGGTTGAGCCCGTAGAGGCGGGGGCCAAGGATCATTTCAGTATTGTTTCAGTGTTCTGAGCCAGGTCTTGTGTTGGCTACCGCAATGTTTCTTTGCGTCCGGTAGTGGTGCTGGGTTGATGCAGATGGACGTCATAAAAACTAACAAATCCTGAATATTTGAGCATGTAACTCCAAGCATAAATCATCAAAGATGTTTAATAATTACATTTTCCTGAATATTTCCTTTTTTAATTTTTATAAATTTTCTTATTTTGTTTAAGCTGGAGATGGGGCATACTACCTGATGCAAACATTTACCCTCTATCTCATACATTCCAACCAAGAGAGTTTTTTTAAAGATTTTAACCATTCTTTTAAGTACAATTGTTTGAATCTTTCTTGCACTTGGTTCGCCGAATACATTTGCCAGGTAGTTTTTTAAATTCTTTTTCAGCAGTACAGTTTAGAACATGTGATCCTGAAAATTCACACAGTCAGTTTTTTGACTCCAGGAATCCAAAAATTGGATTTGTTCAGAAATTAAGCTTTCTGTGTGATTTTATCATAAAACTAAGAAATCCTGATTGAATTTTCAGGGTCACATCATGTTCCACTTCGAAAATATTGGAGAAAAAAAATACAGTTATTAAAATATGTTATTTAATTGCAAATTCATTATTGAAATGAGTATTATTTATTTATTTATTTATTGCGGACTATTATCCTCATCTTTTTTTTAGTTGTTTCACAACGTTTCGGCCAACTCTTCCTCTGGCCTTTGTCAGGTGGTAACCGCGACGGAATAGGAACTCAGAATCTCCTGACTGTATTCTCAGCAATTACTGCCATCCATAGTTGTTGTTGTCTCACCATAGAGATTCAACGTCTCTATCCACTGCGCCACAGGCTCGTGGTGCCGTGGATAGGGACGTTGAATCTCTATGGTTCCAGGTGAGAATTATCTGAAGATAGTGGTTTCAAGCCTACCCAAAGCCGGCCAGAGGTTTACTTGGCGAAAAAATTGGTGAGATGACAACAACTATGGATAGCAGTAATTGCTTAGGATGCAGTTAGGAGATTCGGAGTTGCTATCCTGTCGCGGTTATCACCTGATGAAGGTCAGAGGAATAGTTGGCTGAAATGTCGTGAAACAACCTCTAAGAAAGATGAGGATAATAGTCCACAATAAAATAAGTTAATACATTATTAAAATGTCAATTAGGCAACATCTTGCAAGATTTATGAAAAACAGAAAATGCTCTAATTGCTCAAATTTTCAGAATTTCATTTTTATGATGCCTATCTATGGTAAAAAGTTATAAAAAAAAAAAAATCTGAGGTTATAGGTTTCAAGCTCTGGCTGAGTTACATTTTGCATTCTCTCCTCCATTAGAGGCAGCAGTCCAGGCACGTTTTTTTTTTTTTTTTTTCTCCTTGAAACTGCTAAGAAACTTCTTGTAGATCATGTGATTTTATAATTTCCGTCTGGGGGGGGGGGGCCACCTCTTACCCTTAGGTGTCACTCAAACTTTTCTATTCAAACGTGGTTCTCACTATGTAACACTGTAGTGATATAACGAGGGAGAGAGTTGGGAAGACAAGGCGGCTGATTGGGAGGTTCGATGAGTAAAAGAAAAAAAAAAATGTAAGGAATAAAATTGACTTATTTTTTTATTTTTACTTTTTTTAATAAATTTTTATTTTAATGGTTTTCCTAATTCATTTTTTTCTAGATTACTTACCAATATGACGGATATATTTGGGACACCGACCAATTCTAACTTTCCAGCAATATCCTCTCCTGCTAGCCGTCGTCTCAGTATTGGAACGCCATGCCTTGCTCAGAAGGATGATGCACAGGAAATTCGTGAAAGAAGGAAATCAAAATTGTTTGAATTGCAGAATAAACATCTTTCCAGCCCGTTAACTCCAAGCAAAAGCAGCCCAAGGTAAACTGAACAGTTTGTTGTTGTTTTAAAATACATATTTCTTTTTTCTCCCCTTCGATAGCATCTATGTCTTAAAGAAAGTGGATGTGGGTTTACTTTCAGTATCTGTATAACTTTGTTTTGCTTATTTTGTCCTTTAATCCTCACATTCCATGAGCAATGTTTCTGACAAAGGGGGAAGAATTGCTGGGTCAGAATATATCCATCAAACATTTGTTGTTGGCTAGTTTTTAACCTTGAAGTCTTTTCTTTTTTCTTTTTTTTTAATTTTTTAGCTCCTTACATAAGTGGCTTCATGCCTTGTCTTGAGTGATTTCCATTAAAAAAACAACATAGCTCTTTATTCAATCTTAGTAACTGACTAATATATTAAAACCTTGTGTACTTACCCCAGAACAATAATCCTCCAACATGGTGCTTCACGGAAACAAGATCCATTCATTTCACTTGGGACTGGGTGAGGGTCAGAGTATTGATGATGAAAAGAGGGAAGCTTGGTCATATTTCAAAAATCATGCAAATTGATCAAGCGTGTTGTTTATTTTGGGGGGGGGGGTGTTAAGGGAATCGAATTTTACAATTTCTACATGAAAAAGTTTTAATTATTCTGAATACAAACTAAATCTCTGTAGTCAAGGTGAATTGCCGCTCTTAAATTTGGGCAAAATTGAAAACAATATGGCCGCTCCTGGTCTCCTCGCTTCCTCATAAAATTTGATTTTCTTAATTAAAAAAAAATACTTATGTGGTTTTTGGAATATGACATCTTCATTTTACAATGAGTACATAAAGATTTTTCTGTATTTAAAAACGTTTAACTAAATAAACACTGAATTTTGCTGCTAGATAGGTGGATTGGGGAGGTATTTAAGGATAAAAATACAGCAAATTTATCAAAGTACATTCTGTGGAAGTACATGTCAAACAAGTACAGTTACAGGTGTTATGCTTTCCTAGCGCCTACCTCACAGCATAATCCAAATTATCCCCTCAATCCCATTCAAGACGTGATCTATCAACTTTAACCTTCTGCAATCACCTCAATCTAGGACTCTTCTTTTACCTTTATAAACGTTCATAATTGTCTTAAAATCCAAGGTCCTGAATATGACCTTAAACTATATCCGATGGTGAGGCCCCAGCTTGCAGGCTTTGGGCAGTGTGGAGCCACTCTTTAATTGCCGTTGCTCCTAGGCCTACTCTGACCCGGAGTGTTAGTACCTGTTAGAGTCCCAACTATGGATTAAATAGAAACCGACTTGGAAAAAAAAACAAATATATTCTATTAAAAAATATACAGTTTCCATTTTAATTCTAGCTAATGGTATCCAAATCTTTTTTTTTTACTTCTGAAATTAGGACTATATATATACTAGCAGTTCAGCCCGGCTTTGCTTGGGCCCTATGTACTATTCATAACTCTGTGTGTGTGTGTGTGTGTGTGTGTGTGTGTGTGTGTGTGTGTGTGTATATATTTATATATATTCAAAAGTTTGACTTGTATCCAGATAACCTACATCTAAAATTTCAAGTGTTTAGACCCAAAATTGACAGTTTGGTAGAGTATGCAATGGTCAACTTCTTCAACTTTTTCAACTTTGACCTCTTGACAGCCAAAATTTTGCCCCAGAACTGATTCATAAGCTTGCGTGTCTGAATACCTTTTATATAAAATTTCAAATGTTTAGACCCAAAATTGGCTAAATTTTTTAACTTTGACCCCTTGGCAATCAAATTTTCAGCCAAAAATGGATTAAAAAGCTTGCCCTATGTCTTAATACACTTTATGTAAAATTTCATATGTTTAGACCAAAACTTGGCCGAGTAATTTAACAGACTGCAGAGGTCAATTTATTAAATTTTGATCCCTTAATATCTATTTTGGGCTCAAATCAAATTAAAAAGTTTGATCCATGTCCAAGTAACCTACATCTAAAATTTCAAGTGTTTAGACCCAAAATTAGCAGAGGAGTTTGGTAGAGTTTTCGAAAGTCAAATCATTGAACTTTGACCCCTTGACAGCCAAATTTCTAGCCGAAAACCGATTAAAAAGATTTTCCCAAATCTCATCACCCCTTTATGTCAACTCTCGAGTCTGTAGACTGAAAATTGACAGAGTAGTTTGGTAGACAAATGTACATATACACACACACACACAGAGACAATTTCACTTTTATAGATACAGATATACAAAATCTGGACAAATTAAAATTGTCCCACCCCTCCACTAGTCTAATGTAAACAAGTTCATGTTGTCGTTCCATTTAGTCGAACACTAACCGATTTCCACCACTACCAATTATTACGATGTCCGCTCACTGATCACTTTACATTCATTAACCCTTATCTGCAAGTGACCTTCAAGGTATTACTTTGACATTGCTTAAGAACTTTGTCTTTTTTTTCCAAACCAACAGAAAATCTGTTTGAATCTTTGCTCTACCAGATTAATTCGTAATGAGATGGTTTTCCTCTATCTTAAACAGTGCTCACAGCTAACATGTTCTTAAGAAAAACAAATTTTAGAACTCTTCCTATTACCATATCCATCTCCTTGATACACATCCTCAAAATCATCAAGGGTCTTTCCAACATGACCGCTTGAATCCACAGCAAGTACTTCCTTCTCGACAACCTTACTAGTTAGATGCAATAAGTCTGTCATAAATTCATCTTTTGAATCTTCAAAAAGTCATATTGGGGTGCATGAAAAGATGTACAAAGGTTGTTCAAAAAGTAAAGCCTCTTATTTTATTTTTATTTTTTTTTTACTCAAAAAGTCGACAAAAACGGTCCTCTCGTGACAACGACCGGTTCTATGCATGTGACAGATGATGTCATGACCTGATTTACTTTAAATACTTGAAGAACTGACTAAATTTCATGTACGTCGCGTTAGCTCAGTTGGTTAGCGCGTTGGTTCGTTATCTAAACGTTTTGGGTTCGAATCATGGTGTGAGATGTCTTTTTTTTTTTTTTTTTTTTTTTTTTTTTAATTTAAATATTGAACCAGTGTTATTTAAGCCATTTTTCACGTAACACTTGTTTTTCTGTTTTTTTTTTTTTTTTTTTTACTTATCCACTCCCGACTACACACCCAAAAACACCCGGGTACCCACCGATTTTTAAAATTTTAATATCGAAACAGGCTTATTTAAGCCATTTTTCACGTGTTCGTTTTTTTTTTTTTCGATTTTTACATTTAATATCGTTCATTTGCTTTACGTTTTTTTTTTTTTTTTTTTTTTTTTTTCGACGTTTGATTGCCCCCCCACCCCGCTTAAGTTTTAATGTTTTCTTTTTTTACTTCGCTTATAACAAACAAACCTGGTCATTGACCTCTACGTCGTCGTCGTTGTCGTCGTAACGCTCTACGACTTCCATGCGCGTACATGTCAATTTGGTTATTACTTAAATAAATTCAAACATCTTTCAGTAACTCATTCTGGCTGGCCGATTTTATTTTCAAACTTCGCCCGCTAGTATAATAGAAGAAGAAAACTAGTAGGACTATCCATTGTTACTCGCGGCAAAAGTGTAACTCATTTCTATTAAACCTCCTATCTATCCGTCTCTATCTTTCTCTCCCAAACCTCTTCTTTCTCCTCCGCCCAGTCCATTCTTTCCAAGCCACGCATACATACACAGCTCTCTTTTACATAAGATTTCTTCAGTGATGAGTCTGCATTTTCTTTCCAAATCTGTATATAACACTGAAAAATATGGAAAAAAAAACCACCTCACCCCCTTTAACCCTTAGAGAATAAATATTTTCAAGATTTTAAATATTATCCATCCATACCAATCAAGAATATACCTTTTGGCTGTTTATCTTGTAGTTTTTTATGTTTAGCTAGACACATTATGTTGTTAGTTTCCGGTGTTTTCCGATAGATTATTAAAATGGCGATTATTATGATGAAATTATAACAGTCGATTATTATGATTGGTAAAAGTATATTTGTTAGATATTTTAAAATGTTAAAAGTTATGTTAAGGTGAAATCTTTACATTTAATAGTTGTCAGGAATGTTAATTTGGCAGATGGAATTTAAGTTAATCATAATATAAGCAAAAATATGTGACAAAAACCCAGCAAGGATCTTTAGGCTACGTGTAGTGATGATGTAATAAAAATATAGAATTTGAGATGTAGAGTTAGTTAATTGAGAAATCAGTTTGAGCCGCAACGCATTAGCAGACAGATGGGGTTTTATGACTAGACGCCCATGGAAGTCAGAATGGGGCGGCTTAGAAAAATGTAATCTTATACAAAGCATGCCAACCCTGAAAAAGAGCCCAGCAAGGAATAAACGGTTATATCAAAAGATAATTCCCCTCTGAGCGTTTTTCACTTTCGGAGAGAAGCCCCTTTAATTTCAGGGCACCATGGAAGGAAGATTTAAGGTATGTTTTTGCTGGTGTTCCAACCGACAACGATATCTATAAACTGTTAATTTATGTTTACACACATCAACAACTTCCCAATAGAGAATACACTAGGCGAATCACATATCAGAACGTTAACACGCATAAGTTAAGAAACTCGTTATAGAAACACACAACTGTTAAATAGATACCCGTATAAAAAAATATATAGAACACCAGCACATATACGCTCGTTATACAGCTACTGTTTATATACATCGCCCAGTAAACTACATATAACTGTTTGATGCCGTTTCAAACCCCTTTTATATTACATATCCCCATTTTGATTCCCCCGTTATCTAACAGACATACAAACACACATACACACAAAGAGCTTGAATGCTTACGAGACACTGTCCTCTAAAGTCTTCCTGTACTGGGGCGTATCGGGACAATCTGGTATGAAGATGCTTTTCCTTACATGTAAACCCTGATTAAATATTCAAAATCACTTGGTATTTGTAGCCCAAATAAGATTTTCATATGGCTAACCCACATTGGCTTTTAAGAGGAATGGTGTACCTTCTCCAAGTGAGGTTACCTTGAGTAATAGCACTAAGCTGGACACTCCACCAGACTAGATGAATTCTTGTCGTGGAATCCAGTGAAACCAAGAGACCATAAGAAAGGCATGCTATAACATTTAAATTGTCAATTGGGGAGAGAAAATTATGTTCTCAACTTCTTTACTATTGAGCTGTAAAAAGGAACTTCGATGTAATACACGAATATCTATGTATCTTGTATAGCAACCTAGCTCCAAGGAATGGGTGAGCCTTTGATTTCTGAGATCTTTGACCAAAGTAAAATGAAACGAAAGAACAGACAATTGTCCAAGTGGCCCACTTAAAAGTAGCCCATAAAATGTAGTAGAGAGGAGGATCATTCTTTTATTGTTTAAATTACCTGTCATCATCAGGACGGGCTCCTTGCCAGGACCAGTGTGACTCTTCCTCTCCAGAGTTGCCTGTCTTCCATCAGCTGCCTCAGATCTTAAGGTTCACAGTTGGCATCGTGTGCTATTTGCTAGATGTACGTGGATCTAGGTTGTCCTTTGCTTGCGCGTCCGTGTTGTGGAGTCCATAGTAATACATCACTCACCAATTCATGCTTGCTCCTCAGACAGTGACCGGCAAATCATAGGTGTCTCTCCTTGATGGTATTAGATATGGCAGGTAGGTTGCCATAAAGTTGCTTGTATCATTGTTTAAATTACCTGCAGTGTTATAAAAGATGCTGGAAGTGCTCCCCATTGACATCTATGCGTTTATGGGCACGTTTAACAACGTTTGCAGATACTGCTTGTTGATATTCTTTCGTGATTCTCCTGATAGCGTTGGTAACGTTCTCCTTTAGTTGGTCTAGAGAATTATTTGCATGAAGTTTTTGTTTTAAAGTCCCCCAAAGATAAAAATCACATGATGACAAGTCCGGGGAACGTAGTGGTCATAACCCTTTGCTTATTGTTCTTTTTTTTTTTCTGTAAATATGTCATGAATTTGTGTCGGTGATCTGTGAGACGTGTGGTATGTAGCGCCATCTTGCTGAAAAAAGAATTGTATTTTGTCTTGTGCTGTATAAAAGAAGGTGGCTTTCCTTTTTTTCCTTAAAAAAAAAAAAAAAAAAGTGTTAATAACCAACATTTCCATTCCCATACTAGATTCTAAAATTCTTTCTCCTTCTGCATGCCCATCACCATATTCATTCCTTACACCAGCTAAATCTCTTGTCACAACAAGTACTTTCGTCGTGCTAGTGATGGTGTTCTCAATCTCGCTGTCATAAACTCTATGAAATTGTGTCTCATTAATCAAGATCTATTATAGGATGTAGATAGTAGCCAATGAAATGCCTTTTATATTGGTGTCGTTAACCTTTTGTCTATTTTATAGGAGCACTTCTAATAACCCTTTGAAAGGATTGAGTACAACTCAACTATCGGATCATTATGCCAACTGTGTGAAGCTCAATGCAGAAAACGTAAGTGTAAAAACATTCTGGCATTTTTTTTTTTTTTTTCTTTTACTTTTACTATGGAAAATTTGGCTCATCAAATGGAAACTTAATCAAGGACACTTTTAAAATAAACTATTTTATGAGCAGGATATATGTGCTGATGCCACTACAGTAGAACCCCGGGATACGGCATTAATCCATTCTGGGGTTGGGATCATAAGGTGGCATCGCCGTATGGCGGGGCCTAAGCAAAATTTTATACAGTAAATATTAAAAAATTAGTAATACACAGTAGAGTATATAATACATATGTATATACTCAAATAACATTATAAATAACACCGTAAGGCGGGGCAAATACTGTAACCAGGGAAAACATTGTATTCCATATCGCAACCTGAAAAAAGCGTATCCTGGGGTTATCTATCTTATAAAGAAGTTGTTTTTATTTCTATAACACATCACTCAATAAGCCTGACATATAGATGGTGCGACTAATACAAAAGCATTTCGTACGGATTTTATAAAGTATTAACGTTCAAAATGGCATGTGCCGGGATTTGAGCCGAATCCGATTCATTTACAAATTACAGTGAAACTACTCTTACAGATTTTCAAAATCGGGAAAAATCTGAATTTTCATTTATTGATAAAACATTTGGTTTCTGATGGACAAAAAATACTATTCAAGCAAAGCAATGGCTTAATACGTGTTATTCGGACTTTGTTCCATTGGAAACAATGGTTTAAAAGGTGGTATACTGATTTTCAACATGGTCGTAGAAATGCAATTGATACTAAACACGTAGGTCGCCCAAATTCGGTAGTTGTCCTGAAAACAAAGTCCATAAACTCATTTTGACTGGTTGTAAATTGAATTTTTGTTAGACTAGCATGGGTACCCAGCGTTGCCCAGGTAGAGAGAGGTGGTATGGTAAAACTATTGAGCAACCAACCCCCAGCTCTAAAAAAAAAAAAATTAAAAAAAAAATAAAATAAATGAACTGTTGTTTCAATCAAAATAGCAGCGAATACCTGTGTGAGCACCAAAAAAAAAAAAAAAAAAAAAAAAAAAATTAGCCACAGTAGGTAGGCTCGAACCTGTAACATGAAAGAGGAAAAGGAGGTGAAAAAAGAAAATGTGTTCGCCGTCTCACCCGCAGCGCACTTATGACGTCACGAGCTTTTGAAATAACGGTTTTTTTAAACGTACATTGAGATCGCTAGTCGTGAATGACTCGCAAAAATGTTGACACAAAAACTGACCCCTCCTTGCAAAATATGGCTCAGTTGACAGTCAAAGAATTAATGTTTTTGGCCAATTTTTGGATATTTGTCATCTGAGAAATCAATCTTTCTAACGATTTTGATTTTGTCAGTGTTCGTTACGTCTGAAAGTTTTTGTGAGATACACGCATGCACACACGAACACACACATACATACTGACACGCATTTTGCCTTTTATATAGAAGATTAGCGGGGGGTACCTGGTGTTGCCTGGGTGTTTGGAATTGGGGGAGGTAGATTCAAAACCTATGTTAAACTTTTTAAAAAGATCTGAAAGACAAAAAAAAAAAAAAAAAACAGCCAACATGATGTAAAAAGAAAAAAAAAAGTAAAATAAAAAAATGAATAAAAGTTTTGGTAGGTAGGTAGGATTGAACCCGGAACGTTGAGGTGAGAAACTTGATAAATTACCGCTCGCCCACAAAAGGAAAGTTACTTAAACCAATTTCAATTTAATGTTAATAAATGGCAGGTGCGCAGCGAATTTAATTAGGTCAAAGGACATGAAATTTTAAGGACTTAATTTTAACTGTCGGGCAGTTTTTTTGGGGTTTGTTTTGTACCCAACTTTGTCTGGTTTTGTTTCTCCAACGTGTTGGGGAAAACCAACTCCCCTTTATTAAGGGAGTGTCCAAATGAAAGCAATTGTCTGATATGACGGTTTTCACCGACATTGACCAAACGTCTATTGCTTTCTGGACGCTCTCGGCCCGTCACATCAGTTTCACTTTTATATGAAAAAGCCGAATCAACATGAAAGGGGCCGAAATAGCAAGAATTGGGTAAAAGTCGATTTAAATAAATCTAGACACAACATGCGTTCGCAAATCGTAGATATTATTATCTAGGGGGTATATAAACAGTTCTAAGCGATAATGCCCCTCCCCCGAGAAGCCTGGCGAAAAAAAAAGCCTTTGTTGGACATGCAAAAACTTGTGTACCCGTTTTGCCTTTTATATATATATAGATGGCAGCCGAATTGAAATCGCAGAAGGCATTGGATTGACCATTTTGCACGAACATTTTTCAATGAAAAAATTGCATTCAAAGTAGGAGCTGCATTTGCTCGCAGTCGATCAAAAACACTTCAATGTTTGCAACTGTTTCAACGCAACAAAAAGGAGTTCTTTCGTTAATTTGTGACAATGGATGAAACATTGATCTAGCACTTCATGCTTAAGTACAAATTGGGAGTAAGTTGAGTAGGTAGAAAGCCATCCAAAGTGATCAAAGATGCAACTACGCGAATAGTATAGTAGCATTATTGATGTGCCTGAAGGAAGAAATTGCAAACAAAAAATGACCACAAATGAAGACTGTGCACTGTGTCATAGGTCAATCGCAACGATGGCAAAACACGAAAACTCCTTAAATATGAAGGGTGGGAGACGCCATCTTATATGAACATAACGTTTACAAAATCTCAAGTTGCTCGCAATGGAGCCTCATATCTAAGAAGGCTTTATTTTTAAAAAAAAGTTGGTCATTACTAAATGGTCCCTCAGCTAAATAATTCTCGATGTATTGCAGGTCTGTCGTCTGCATGTATTGCAAATATGAATCTCACTAAACATGCAGTAACATGCATGTTTAAAATTTTATTGAAAGTCGTCTGTCATTACTTGAATGGTCCTTTTTCTCTTAGCTAAATAGTTCCCTCATTGCAAGTCTGTTGCCTGTATGTATTGCAACTATGCCCCCCCCATGCAACCTTGCCAATGTTTGCATCATTATCAATAGTGAAATGGGATCAGTCACTCAGTTATACCAGAATATAAAATAAAAATTGACTGAATATGGTGGGGGGGAGGTACCATTTGATATGGACATAACTTTAACAAAATCTCAAGTGGCTCATAATCACAGCATGCAGCCTTGCATCCAAGAAGGCTTCATTATTTTGGAAATGCCAACCAATTTCTTGGTGATCTAACCCTAAGTTGGATATTTTTCCCATCACCAGCCTGTCATTTGCATGCATTGCAATCATACACCCTACCGAACATGCAACATTCCATATGGTTAGATCTTTTTCTACTTTCGTTTTTGTGTATATGAAGCAATTTGTTATGAGTCTGAATCAGAAGTCGACAATTGTTACAGCTGTTTTTTAAATGCGATTCAGAAGTCTTATTTTCATCCAACTTGCCACATCTGTAATCTGCTTTAATTTTTTTTTTTTTATTTCAGAAAATTAATGTCAAAAATGCTTTTGGTCTGCACTTGATTGACTATATGACGGATTTGCTGAAGGGCAAGAAATTGGGAGATTTTCAGGTAAATCTTTTGAGTGTCATTATTCTTACAATTTCCCTTTTTTTTTTCATTTAATTAATTTTCTTTAAATATTTTTGTTTTCTTTTTCCTTTTTTTCTTTCTTTCTTTCATGTTTTTTCTTTTCTGTTTTTTTCTTTTGTTTTTATCTTTTTTCTTTTCTTTTCTGTTTTTTTCTCTTTTCTGTTTTTTTTCTCTTTTCTGTTTTTTTTTCCTTTTCTGTTTTTTCCCCTTTTCTGTTTTTTTCCCTTTTCTGTTTTTTTTTCTTTTGTTTTTTTCCCTTTTCTGTTTTTTTTCCCCTTTTCTGTTTTTTTTCCCCTTTTCTGTTTTTCCCCTTTTCTGTTTTTCCCCTTTTCTGTTTTTCCCCTTTTCTGTTTTTTTCCTTTTCTGTTTTTTTCCTTTTCTGTTTTTTTCCTTTTCTGTTTTTTTCCTTTTCTGTTTTCTTTTTTTCTTCTTTTTTCTTCTGTTTTCTTTTCTTCTCTTCTGTTTTTTCTTCTCTTCTGTTTTTTTTTCTCTTCTGTTTTTTTTTTCTCTTCTGTTTTTTTTTCTCTTCTGTTTTTTTTTCTCTTCTGTTTTTTTTCTCTTCTGTTTTTTTTTAATTGTTCTGTTTTTTTTTTAATTTTTCTGTTTTCTTGGTTTTTTTTTAATTTTTCTGTTCTGTTTTTTATTCTGTTTTTTTTTCTGTGTTTTTGTTTCTTTTACTGTTTTTTTTATTCTGTGTTTTTTTTAATTTCTTTTTTTCATTGTTTTTTCTTTATTCAGTTCTTTTTTCTTTTTTTTGTTTAATTTTTTTTCGTTTTCATTCTGTTTTTTTTTTTAATCTTTTATTCTGCGTGTTATTTTTCATATAAGTCAAAAAAAAATTTTTTTTTGTGTGTGTGTTTTTTTTACATACAAACATTTTATGATTGATATAAAGTGAGGGTCTATTCCCGAACTACTTATTTGTACTTGAAACCATGTTAAAAAAACATAAATAATGACAATAATAGCAAGTTTAATTTTTTTGTTTTTGGAGATCCATTAAACAAATAGCATCAATAGTGAAAAAAATATTTGAATAACAAATTCTGCTAAAAAAATCTCTGCTTATATATAAAAGACACTTTGTGTCTGGGAGTGTTCCTAGATTGGTTTTGTATCAGAATGTCTCTGATAAGTATCAGTAATTGAAAAATAAAAAAATAAAACAATTAAAGAAGGAGCAATCCAATTTTGACTAAAGTTAACATCCTTATACAGCCTAACATTATAATTTTTTTATCACTGCACAAGCAGAAGGGCCGAGCATATAAAATCAAAGTAAGTTCTTTGATAAGACAGACACATTTGAAATGAATGTTTCTGCTTAGAGCACAATTGAACTATGATACTTGAATTTAGCATTTTAAACTTTAATTCAAGCCATCATATGAAACTAATTTTATAAAATGAACAGTAAATTCTCTTCCATGTAATGTAAACTACAATGTATTATGGACTGAGTCGCTCCGGGGAGACATGTAAAACTTCTTCCCACTGCACCATCGTGGGTCCCCAACTAGAGCTGGCAATCAATCGATTGAAAAATGGTAAATTTCATCCATTTTGATGACAATAAAAGTATTGGAAGTGTGGGACATTTGTTGATACTCATTCAATCCCAGGCAACGTCAGATCTCCCTGCTAGGTGAATTTAGTTCTGGCAGAATACTACATCATACATAAAATGTGTGGGGGAGGGGGTATAATATATGGGGTGCCTTAAATAAGTTTCCAGACTTTTTTTGTACAGGCATCTAAATTGTTGTAGACTCTTGAAAATTCAGTATGTTATTGTTATACATCTTATGAGATGACTGTGTAATTTTTATGATTTCAGTTACAAATGAACAGCTACTGCAGGAATTGGAATACACCCTACTAAAGTCTGATTGTCACAGTTGGTGAATTTTAAAAATGCAATCTGGATTTAAGGACAGCTTAGAAAAACAATATTAAATAAAATTTTGTTTGGAAAAAAAAATGCCACAGAAACGTATGGAATGCTTCAGACTGGTTTTGGACTATCTTGCATGGATCAAGCATCAGTTTTTGGTGGTGTAAGAGATTCAAGGAAGGCAGAGAGTCTGAGTGATGATCAGATGTAGAAGGAGTAAGGAAGTCAGAACACCAGAGTTGATTGGCCAAATAAAGAATTTCATGGATAAGGGCTGTCATGTGTCTATAGAAACAATAAGTGCTTAGTTTGATGTCAGTGTGGGAACTATGTACACAATTATCCGCGAGGAACTGAAGATGCGGAAGATTTGCGTGAAATTTGCCCCAAGAGTGCTCAGAGAAGATCAAAAAGACACCATGACAGCAGGGAAATGGTTGAACTAATCAATTCAGTTCCCTATAGTTCAGACCTTGTTTCCTGTGACTTTTGGTTATTCCCTAAGCTCAAGGAAAACCTTAGAGGCTGTCCTTATGAAACAATTGAGATGATGAAAGAAGCTGTGACGCTCCCAGAAAACTGTTGGAATGGTACAAGTGCATTGCAGCTGGAGGAGATTACTTTAAAGGGGACTAGAGTTTCATGTGTGTGCTATAAATAAAAGTGCCGATAAGAAAGAAAAAAAAAAAGTCTGGAAACTTAATGAAGGCACCTTGTATAATTATAGCATGTAAACACAATGAATAACATTTATGATAACATTTATCTGTTTTTTTACTGTTAAATCAACTATTTGGGGAAATATCAGATATTTTGTAATTTGTATGCAAAACTAGGAAAACAAATGACTGATTGAAACATTGGTAAAGGTGCAGTATCTTTCCACCTTCAAAAAATCCTTTAAAATTACTACTATTATGCTGAAAACGAAAATGTTTAAAATTACAGGAAACTTGTAGATCACTTTTCTATATTAATTTAACGTAAAATGGACACCCACTTTATAGCCATCCTTGGAGGGTCTGTTATTTTTGTAGAGGTGGTGTTTATTTGATAATCTTTGGTTTTTATACATATACATAACACTTCATTAAATCTCCACACTAACGTACTGTACTTGCAATAACCCTTATCCCTGAGTGGCTTCCGGGCCTTGATAAGTGGTGACTACCGTGTAAAAAAAAAAAAAAAATAATACATAAAGTAAATTTCACAGGGTATAATGATTATTTGATACTGGTGATAGTCATAATTGTACCCTACTTTCAAAAGAGGAGAGATATAACATGTGAGAAATATTTGGAATCAAGTCTCCCCTTTGAAACCATAGCAGCGCGTTTTAGTCTCCTCTCCATCAAGGCCAGAGGTTATGAGGAAATATCAGCTATTCTGTAATTCATATGCAAAACTAGAAAAACAATGACTCAATTCTGGTCAGTTCATAATTTGGTAGCAAAATAAACAAACAACCTCTTAAACCTTCAACAGATATTATTGCTTGAGAGTTTGATACTATTTTGTAAATTCTGTGAGCAATTAACCTAGTCCCATTTTTTTTTTTTTTTTTTTTTCCTGTCCAAATTTCAGATATGCGATATATCAACCTTTTTCTTAGTTATTTTTTGCCCTGCCAAAATTTTTACATACGCACTCACTGACACACACACATGTGCGCGTGTTTTTATTCTTGTACTGATAAACTTTAAAAATGAAAGCCTAATCTTTTTTTTTTTTTTTTTTTTTTTTGTTTTAAAGGTTGCTGGCACAACCCTGGATGCTAGTGCCAAAATTTATGCCAGCCGAGTTGATGCAATTCATTCAGAGACTTACAAAGTTCTCAGCACCCTCAGTCGTGGAAATAAGAAAAAAGATAAAGGTGATTTTTGTTTTTTCGCATATTTTTGAAAGATAATTCAGTATTTTTTATTTTACTACCTGCTCTAGCGTAGTATAAACACCCCCAACCCAGGTCAAGAACCGCTTTCGGTATGCCCCCCCCCTCCAACCTCCCCATGTTAAGAACAGCTTTCGATGTTTGGGGGGGGGGTTATTCCGAAAGCTGTTCTTGACATTGGAGAGGTTGGGGTGTTTAGGATACGCTGGGGCACGTCATAAAAATTTACTGATAATTTGTCTTTTTTTTTTTTTTTTTTTTTTTTTTACTGCAAATTATTAGAAATGCCTTCTTTCACAGCCATACTCTCTGACTAACTTGTCTGTTAAAAAAAAGAGACCTCTTTGTCAGTTAAATCAAAGAATGATACAAAATGGTGAATTATTTTACATTAAATTTATGTGATACCAACTCTCCACTCTAAATTCTAAAATTGTTTTTGTTTTGTTTCTGTCAAATCTTCAGGATGTTCACACATAATTTTCCTTAGCCCTATAATTTACCCTAAGTCCGAGTGGCAAGTCTCCCCATCTTCCCATAATTGCACAAAGACCCTCTTAAAACCACACATAATCGTCTTTAGAAAAAAAACAAAAAAACGCAGGGCATTTATCTCCATAGAAAAAAAATGGTTAACTGCCCTAAAATGCTAGAATGGCTCAAAATTGGAAATCATTTTACATTAAATTCTAAAATAACTTGTTTATTTTTCATTAAAGTTTTTCAGGGTGGCCATATGTAATTGTCTAAAAAAAAAAAAGGTAGAATCGCATATTTTGGAGAGGTGATCAGATGGAGGTGGGTGGGGTAATATAAGGTGTTAATCTACAATAATACTAAAGAAATCTTGCAATATATTCATTTTTAAGCAGTCCTAGTATTAGATTTACGTTTCTTGTACGTAGAATGGATTACGATTCAACTTTGAATGCTCTAACTTCTTTTCTTTTAATGGATACATGGACTTTTAAAAGAATTGCCGCATATTTATGTGCATTTACTGTAGATTATTTGGAAACCATTAATTTCTGGAGATTTTCAGTAGCATATTCTGATTTCCTAGCACAAAAATACACTTATATGGCAAAAATTTCATTGCTTAATCTCCTGTGTTAACAAAGATACATTTTTACCGAAAAAGTAGTGTAAAAAATGTGACAAAACGCATATGATCTTTAAAGAGAGAAAAAATATCTAAGCGTGCAAGGCACAAAAATAGTCATAACTTCCTTAATTTTAATCGGATTTTAGAAATTAAAAAAAAAAGAATCTTTTCTTAGATCGTCGAGCTCTTTCTATGCATGCAATTATTGAAATATTTTAAGCCATTTCAATTTTTTCATGTGTATTACTACTGAATATCATACCTGATCATTGTTATAATCGTGTGAGAAAGGAACTCGCAATTTGGATGTGCAGCAATTGTTCACCGAAGAAAGAAGTTAGCAGAATGTTGCATAAAAAAAGGAAACATTTAAAAGAAACAGAAGGGGGGGGGGGATTTGTCCTCCAAGAAGCAGTGGACTACAGACGTGAATTAAAGATTGTCTCTTACAATGTGATTTTATTATTGGTGCCCCAACAAAACGAGGGTGGGCCTGTAAATCCACTCTTCGTTCGTCTGTCCGCACTTTTCTCAGTAACTACGCCTTGGAAGTTTTTGAAATTTTGCACAAACATTAAACATGATATGAGTAAAAACAAAAGTAACAATGGATTTTCTGGGAAAACTCTGGTGCAGAACTCAAATTTACATATATTAAGGCTTAAAACTGCACCATTTGTTAATTTTCACAAGGATTTGACGTCCCCTAGGGACTTTTGGGGCTAAATGGGGGGCCGGGGGGGGGGGGCAAATACTGAGCTTAGTCACTTTTTTTATATACCTCATTCACTTTGCACTCACAGGAGACCATGCATGCTTCACTTATTTGTATTGAACTTTGTAGCACAATATTACTTTCTGAGTATTTATTAGTATTTATTTATCTCATTTGGATCAGTTCTATATTTAAGACACACTATGAACACTATTTTCATAGAAATGTTAAACTCATATTTGCTGCATGCTAGTGGTTTATCTGTTCAAAAACTAATTTTTTGCACTATCCAGAAAAAATATCAGTTTTATCAAAACATATTTGTTGATTAAATATATTCTCATTCCGTTGAATTTTCCACGAGTCTTGGTAGTTTTTTATAATACCAATACCTTCAAATGAGAGTTTAACAATGTTCTAAGATTATCGTCGGCAAAATATACCCATCTTGAACACAATTTCAAGTTAGGGAGGTTGTTTATGAAAATCAGGAACCATAAAGAGCCCATGAACACCCCTTAGGGTATAGCAACATTTGTCAAGTTTGATGTGCAGCCATTGAGACCAACCTGGATTTTTTTTTTTTTTTTTTTTTGCTACAAAGGATCTGTTTCTGTGATTAAATATTCATCCAGTAAAACCATACAAATTAATTTTCATGAGAAGACCTTGTCAAATGCTTTAGATATGTTGAGGGCTATCAC
The DNA here is from genome assembly GCF_053919585.1 of Euprymna scolopes. NCBI lineage: Eukaryota > Metazoa > Mollusca > Cephalopoda > Sepiida > Sepiolidae > Euprymna > Euprymna scolopes. The sequence continues at coordinate 100,838,922 of NC_136504.1, read as the reverse complement.
CTTAACTTCACCTGTCTTATTTAGTACACTAGCCTGGGAGCCCGGCATTGGCTGGGTGTTTGGAGCTGTGTCTTGAGCAAAAACAAAAAAAATGTGGTAGTAGGCAGGCTCAAATCCATACCGTGAAAGAGGAAAAGAATGTGAAAAAAAAAGTGACTTGTTTGCTGTTGCGCTCATCGCCAAACCAGAAGTGACCTAAGTTTAAATTAAGGCTAGACAATCGAAAAGCGGCCGTGACATTCGAAGATATCGGTGAAAAAAACGACCCCTCTCTGTAGAAAAGTGCCCAGTTGAGGGTGAAGGAATAATTGTTTTTGGCCAATTTTTCTATATTTGCCATCCGTCCGAAGGGTCAAGTTTCAAAACGATACCCATCTCGTGAAAATCTGTCACCTCTGTTGAAAATTTTAAGCAGACATACGAACATACATACAGAACTTGAATGCCTACTAGACACTGTCCTCGAGTGTCTAAGGTCTCTCTGTACAAGGGTTTGTCAGAACAACCTGGCATGAGGATACTTTTTCCAAAGAAGTAAACCCTGACCAAATATTCAAAATCACATAGTATTCGCAGCCCAAATAAGATCTCCTCACTATGGCTAAGCCACATTAGCTTTTATGAGGAATGGTGCACCTTCTCCAAGTGATATTACCTCAGGTAATAGCCCGAAGCTGGATACTCCACCAGACTAGATAAATTATTGTTCTGGAATCCAGTAATACCAAGAGACCAAAATGAAAGATATACTACAACATATGAAAATGGTTAACTTAAGAGAGGAAAATTGTTCTCAATTACTTTACTAACTCAGTGTTTGAGAGATAAAAAACTTAAATGGAACATTCGAATATCTATGTATCTCATATAGATTTCAAGTGTTAGCCCCAGGTTGTGGGCCCCTTGATTTCTGAGAACTTCAACTGAAGTAAAATAAAACGAAAGAGAGGGATGAGATTTATATTATAGATGGTGTATATGTTTAGAGATGGTCATTAAGATATCTGCGGTAGGACGTGTTTGTCTAAATCTATACTGAAGTTACTGAGGTGGTGCAGTATCGCTAGATTAATGATTCAAAGATTGTAAGAAAGATCGGGGGATGACTGAGGGGAGCTGTCATTTTCAGTCAGTGTTTTCACCAGAATTCTTGAACACTAGTGCCGCAGAGGCAATTTTCGAGTTACTAAAGAAGCAAGATCCCACGAGACATTTGTCGTAAAGTTTGAAAAAGAACAAAGTTCATCTCTGCAAAGTAATTTCCTTATTACTACATCAGGGATAAGGTCAGGTGCACAAGCTTTGATTTTGTCTTTCTTTTGATATTCTGGAAATGGGAAGAGGTGATGATTAGATCATCAAGTGTAGCTGCAGTTCGTAATGGGAAATTTGGGAGGGAGTGGTTTGTAGAGTCCAAGGTGGAGTTACAGGCAAACCACTGGACAAGTAATTGCTTAGCATTATCAGTCACCATGAAAGTGACATTCTGATTGGATAGTGGGGTTGGGGAGGCAGGAGGAGGTAATTGGTGATTGACAATTGTTCACCACACAATTCTAGATTTTCCAGAAATCATGAGTTCCTAATTTCTGTGGCTCTGTTTATCTTGTTAAGTCTTCACTTAACTCTGACTATTACAATTTTACAATGATTTCTTCATATGAATTTTTGTCTATTTCTAGTGGACTTATGGTGGTTGAATCGGAGAAATAGCACATTGATCAGCAGGGAGAGAAGACATTTTACTCAATAGGTTGTTCCTGATGTGATCATTGATAAATTCCCAATCTGCCGGTTGTAGTAGTTTATCATTTTGCGTAACGGTTGGTCAGTTTGCCAGTGAACATTTTGGACTGATATCAATCATTATCACAAGTGTTCCCAAGTTGGCTATGGGCATTTGTCACACAAGGCTCGGGTAGTGTAGTCAAGAATAGGTCAAGAAGTGAATCCTCATGATCTAATAAGATGAGTTTATATTTAAAATAGCATTTGTTTGCTCGTCTGTCGGGCTTGTTTCAAATAACATTTTCTAAGTCTATCGCATCTATGCTTAAAATGGTACTTTTGTCACTAAATGTGCAGGTTGAGAGAACATACCTTGAGAATATATTTTGTTTGTTGGGTTGTATCTCTTGTATTATTTGGATTATTCAGACTAATTTTCTCATCTTGGATGTAATTCTCACAATGTTTCGACCAACATCGCTTCCAACCTTCTTCAGATTTATTTTGTCAGGGAATCTCCATCGAACTCTGGATGAATCTGGACAAAATTTCCAACAGAATCAGAAAAGAATCTAGAGTTCAATAATATGCACCTGAAGAAGGTTGAACATTACATCGACCGAAACATTGTGAAAATAATATCCGAGATAAGACAAATAGTCAGCAATCAAGAATAATAGTTGACTCGAAGTTTGTCAGAAGTGATGTCAGCTAAAACCTTTGCATTGATATAAAAATGTTCCGCTTTACTAAACCCAGACTTCCTGTTTAGTGAGCTGAACATTTTTTATTTCAATGCAAATTTTATTTGATACTATTTCTGGCAGACTTTTGAGTCGCATATTATTCAGAATCGCTCGGTAGTTTAAATAATCCAAAATATATCTTAATCTTAAATCTTTAATCTTTATCTTAAATATTCTAGAACATAATGGTAAAAAAGTAAGTATGAGGATCGAACCGTTGAGGCAAAGTTGGAAATTAAAGTGTGAAAAAAAAAAAACGTTCGACGTTAACCATTGCCCCACCGCGACATGCTTACGGAAACACGTTTGAATTTATTTAATTACTTGGATTTAGCAGGTGCCCGGTTTTAATGAGGTCAAGTTTGACTGCAGGATTTCATTTACTGCTGAACGCTTTTTTTTTTTTCCCCCAAGATGTTATAGGAAAAAGACTAACCCACATGCAGCGAGCCACAAATATTGAATATTTATCTTCCCAAATTAAATAGACAGGCGAGCTTCATTGTTAACTGTGAGATATTACAATTTATATGTGGATATAAAAAAGTTTTAAAAAGTTGTGAACCGACCGATCGCTTCTCTGAAAGAAGCCTTTGTAGACACACAGAAAAAGTGAACACACATACATACATACGTTTTCGCTTTTATATTTAATAGATAATGCAAAACAGATTATAATTCTTTTTATTTTATGCTCATATCAGAGGGTGACAATGAAGATAATGACGGAGACATTTCTGGAGCCGAAAACGATGAGGGTGTATCGAATAATAAAGTAAAAAAAACAAAGAAGGTAAATTTTTTTTTTTTTTTTTTTTTATGCCTATACTTTTCTGTTTTGTCATTGTGAATAAATGCTATTAATTTGTAGAGATGACGGAGAAGAATGTCAAGATTGTCATTTTGTAATAACATCGCTACATCTGTATTCATTTTTTTTTTTTTTTTTTTTTTTTTTTTCTAAATTTTCGTCCTTTGAAGATTGTAATGCTGGGTATGGGGCAGCCAAACCAGCTGCCAACATTTCCCTGCTTTTTATTGAAACCAACCGAGAGCTCTTTTTAGTATCCTCGATGTTCCCTTAAGTGCAATTGCCTGATTTCTTTTGCACTTGGTTCACCAAGAATATTAGTTAGGTAGGACTTCAGGTTCTTCTTCATAAGTCCTGTGACACCTATAATATCTGGTGTGATTGATATTTCCCTAAGATTCCAGTTTTTTTTTTTTTTTTTTCATATGATATGAGACCTTGGTATCTGGTCTGTTTCTCTCTTTCAGCTCTGTTCAGACCGCCATCATTAGGGACACTCACTTCAACCAAGGTTTGCCACTCTTTCTGACTTGGCTTTGCTTCAGATGAGGAAAACAAGGTTTGGGTAAAGATATCGTTTTCTTCCAAACCGTTCATATTTGTGTCGTACCACTTGCAGAAAATACCATTTTTTATTTCAACAACATAATTTTGTTTTAAAGGAAATAGTTTTTTTTTTTTTTTTTTTTAAATCAATGGAAAACAATCCATTTTGCTTTATTCATTTATTATCTATTTGTGTTAAAAAATAAAGTTATAAGCCTTTAAAGTTAAATATCTGATTGGAGAGAAGCAGCCATTTCCTTTTTTTTCTTTTTTTCCTTTTCTTTTTCCTTTTCTCCTTTTTCCTTTTCTTTTTTCCTTTTCTTCCTTTTTTCTTTTCTTTTTTCCTTTTCTTCCTTTTCCTTTCCTTTTTTTCCTTTTCCTTTTTTCCTTTTTTTCCTTTCCTTTTTTTCCTTTTCTTCCTTTTTCCTTTCCTTTTTCCTTTTTTTCCTTTCCTTTTTCCTTTTTTCCTTTCCTTTTTTCCTTTCCTTTTTTCCTTTCCTTTTTTCCTTTCCTTTTTTCCTTTCCTTTTTTTCCTTTCCTTTTTTTCCTTTCCTTTTTTTCCTTTCCTTTTTTTCCTTTCCTTTTTCCTTTCCTTTTTTCCTTTCTTTTTTTCCTTTTTTTTCCTTTCCTTTTTTTCCTTTTCCTTTTTTTTCCTTTCCTTTTTTTCCTTTCCTTTTTTTCCTTTCCTTTTTTTCCTTTCCTTTTTTTCCTTTTTTTCCTTTCCTTTTTTTCCTTTTTTTCCTTTCCTTTTTTTCCTTTCCTTTTTTTCCTTTCCTTTTCTTCCTTTCCTTTTTTTCCTTTCCTTTTTTTCCTTTCCTTTTTTTCCTTTCCTTTTTTTTCCTTTCCTTTTTTCCTTTCCTTTTTCCTTTCCTTTTTCCTTTCCTTTCTTTCCTTTCCTTTTTTTCTTTTCCTTTTCCTTTCCTTTTTTCCTTTCCTTTTTTTCCTTTCCTTTTTTTTCCTTTCCTTTTTTTTCCTTTCCTTTTTTTTCCTTTCCTTTTTTTCCTTTCCTTTTTTTTCCTTTTCCTTTTTTTCCTTTCCTTTTTTTCCTTTCCTTTTTTTCCTTTCCTTTTTTTCCTTTCCTTTTTTTCCTTTCCTTTTTTTCCTTTCCTTTTTTTCCTTTCCTTTTTTCCTTTCCTTTTTTCCTTTCCTTTTTTCCTTTCCCTTTTTTTCCTTCCTTTTTTTCCTTTCCTTTTTCCTTTCCTTTTTTTCCTTTCCTTTTTTTCCTTTCCTTTTTTTCCTTTCCTTTTTTTCCTTTCCTTTTTTTTTCCTTCCTTTTTTTCCTTCCTTTTTTTCCTTTTTTTCCTTTTTTTTCCTTCCTTTTTTCCTTTTTTTTCCTTTTTTTTCCTTTTTTTTCCTTTTTTTTTTTTAATCATTCAAATTTGACAACTTTCTTCAGATCTGATATTTTTTTTCTTTCTTTCTTTTTTCCTTTTCTTCCTTTTTCCTTTTCCTTTTTTTTCTTTCCTTTTTTTCCTTTTCTTCCTTTTTCCTTTCTTTTTTCCTTTCCTTTTTTCCCTTTCCTTTTTTCCTTTTTTTCCTTTCTTTTTTTCTTTTTTTTTTCCTTTTTTCCCTTTTTTTCCTTTTTTTTTTGTTAATCATTCAAATTGACAACTTTCTTCAGATCTGATTTTTTTTCTTTTCTTTTTTCCTTTTCTTCCTTTTTCCTTCCTTTTTTTCCTTTTCCTTTTTTCTTTTTTTCCTTCCTTTTTTCCTTTTCTTCCTTTTTCCTTTCCTTTTTTCCTTTTTTTCCTTTCCTTTTTTCCTTTTCTTCCTTTTCCTTTCCTTTTTCCTTTTTTCCTTTCCTTTTTTCCTTTCCTTTTTTCTTTCCTTTTTTCCTTTCCTTTTTTCCTTTCCTTTTTTCCTTTCCTTTTTTCCTTTCCTTTTTTCCTTTCCTTTTTCCTTTCCTTTTTTTCCTTTCCTTTTTTTCCTTTCCTTTTTTCCTTTCTTTTTTTTCTTTCCTTTTTTTTCCTTTCCTTTTTTTCCTTTCTTTTTTTTCCTTTCCTTTTTTCCTTTCCTTTCCTTTCTTTTTTCCTTTCCTTTCCTTTTTTTTCCTTTCCTTTCCTTTTTTTTTCCTTTCCTTTCCTTTTTTTTCCTTTTTTTTCCTTTCCTTTCTTTTTTTTTCCTTTCCTTTCCTTTTTTTTCCTTTCCTTTCCTTTTTTTTCCTTTCCTTTCCTTTTTTTTTCCTTTCCTTTCCTTTTTTTTCCTTTTCCTTTCCTTTTTTTTCCTTTTTTTTCCTTTTTTTTCCTTTTTTTTTTTTAATCATTCAAATTGACAACTTTCTTCAGATCTGATATTTACAAAACTTAAAAGGTGTATAACTTTTTTTTTATGGCAGTACGTCACAAAATGGATAGGTAAATCAAAATTGTTTTTCGCATAATTTCCTAACTGTATTTTCTTTGAATTTCTTTTATGTTGGCAAAAATAGTGATTGCTTTTTTTTTTTTTTTTTTTTTTTTAATCAGATACATATTAACTCTTATGTATTTTGTACGGTAATTTTTTTTTTTTAATCTTGTCTAAGAGTGAGAGACAGATGTGAATAATTTTCTAACATGGTAGATTTATAGACATAATATTTTAAAACTATTCTGCAGGGTGGAACGATAAAGTTGTCGCCCTAAAGAAAACATCACTACAGCTTTATTTTAAAACTTTTTTTGAAACAATCAATTCGGGTAACTTGACTATGTAGTCGGGTTGACATCTATTCAATGTAGCCGTTAGCTTCAATCACTGCTTCAATACGAGTTCGGAACTGGGAAAATGCCTTTTTCACAAGCGCCGGCAGGAGCTTGGCGAATACTCCGCAGATAGCGGCGATCAAGCTGGGTTCGATGTTGTGAGAGGTCATGTTGATGATGTTCTCGACCTATGACCAAACAGTTGTCCAGCGGGTTCAGGTCGGGGGAGGGGAGGGGCAGTGTGAGAAGGGTAAAAAGAAGCCAACCCTGTGGTCACTTTGGACTGGTGGGCTGGTATTGAATCCTGCTGCCAAACTTAAAGTTTGCCAGTGACCACCTGATTTTACCAGGGGATCACAAAACTCTTCAGCACATCCAGGTACACTTCAGTGTTGACTTTTAAGACACACTTCAAAGATGTGACGTGGCATGATGTGGCCCTCACTTGAAACCATACCAAAGACCATAACCGTGGTCAGAAACTTTGTTTTCATTACCTTGGGCATGTCCCCTGTTATTTGTGGCGATTCAACAATGTATTTTGAGTGTTGGCAATGGTCCCGTTGTCATAATTTGGATTGGGAGTGAGCATGCAACAGCGCATCTCCGATCTTGCTCGTTGAACATTGTCACTTTCAGACATGATAGAAGACTCCTATCGCTCTTGGTATTTGTACACAACTGGCCAACTAGTAGATGGTCTGCAACAAAAAAGAAAACCGGTTTTCATCAAATGGAAATGGAATCATGTTGCCTTTTCTAGGGCAACAATTTTATCATTCCACCCTGTATTAATGCAATACACGTTTTTTGTTTTTCAGATTCAACGTAACAAATTTATTGAGAAGAATTTAAAAAACATCAATTTGGATACATTTGAACTTGAATATGAAGTAAGTTTTTCTTTTTTTTTTTCTTTTTTTTTTTTTTTATAATCTGCTTTTTATCTTGGCCCAAACTATTTTGTTATTTTTGCATGGGTACACTTTAATTTGATACCATTGATGTCCCCCTCCCCTTTTCCTCAGTGTTAGAAAGTAAAAGACAAAAACAAAGAGGAAATAAGTTTATCAGCAGAACAATGGTGAAGAAGTTGTTCACTAAAGTACAAAAAGGGAACTAAAATAGGATTGTTAATAAAGGTGTCTGACAAAAGACTAGTGATATATTTAGAGTTATCATTCTGACATTTCATGCAAGAGCGCAGGTCGGACATATGTGTTATATGCTGCCACTCTCATATATGATGGGGTGTTTCGTTCTTTCCCACGACAAGAACTGTGGCACCAGGGTCGAAAAGTCGGATTGAGAAGTCAGTGCCTCCAAGGACAAGCACTCTGACCTCTGAAAAGTGCCTGGACAGCTCTGTTGGCATATCCCAGTAAAGGCACCTCAGCAATAAACTAACCCCTTCTCAAAGAGAGAATGTAAAAGTTGGACGTCCTAGAACTGCACAGAACTATCATCACATCGCAAAATCAACAGGGGCCAGATCATTACAGGAGTGGTTTCATCTCTATTGATTTTGCGGGCCGAGCCCTGCATTTTGTAAAATATTTAATACTAGCAGAACCCCTGAAAGTTTCACGGAATGATTAATATATTTATCAACAAATATGTTTTGCTTTTGGTAAAGCTGATATTTTTTTGGATAAAAGAACCAATAACATGCAGCAAATAGAAGTTTTTCATTTCTATGATGTCCATTTTAAATATAGAACTGGCCCAAATGAGATAAATTAATAAGTATTAATAAATACTCAAACAGTAATATCGTGCTACATAGTTCAATACAAATAATAAAATCACATTGTAAGAGACAACCTTTAATTTATTTCTTCAATCTAGAACCTGTTGGCAAACAGTGTTCTTTTTTTGCCCTGTTTCTTTTGAATATTCCTTTTTTGTTCTTGTGTAAAAATAACGTACAAGATGGGAACAGTAGTTCGAATAATATAAACTAGCAGGACTTGTGGAAATTCCACGGCATGGGAAATATATTTAATCAACAAATTTTTTGATAAAGCTGATGTTTTTCTGGATAGCGCCAACAGTTATTTTTTTTGGACAGAAAAACACATAACACACACCAAATATTTAAACATTTCTATGAAAATAGTGTTCATTGTATTTTAAATATAAAATCAACCCAAATGAGATCAATTAATAAGAACTAATGAATACTCGGACAATAATATTGTGCTACATAGTTCAATACAAATAATGAAATCATATTGTAAGAGTCGATCTTTAATTTACTCCTTCAGTCTAGTACCTCTTTGCAAACAATGTTCTTTTCTTTTATTGCCCTGTTTCTTTCGAATGTTCCATTTTTTTTTTTACATAATGTTTCACTGGCTTCTTTCTTTGGTGAAAAACTGCTGCATGTCGAAATTTCTACGAGTTCCTTTCTCAGACAATTACAACGATGATCATTTATTTTTATAAGGATATTCAAAAACGAGGCCACATCAATAAAAAGTGATGCTTATATTATTGTCCAGGGTTGCTAGATTAGCCTTTCTAAAGCCGAATTTTTTCAAATTTGGCCTTTTTGAAGCGGTTTAGCATTCAAAAATTATATTTGGCCTTTTTCAAAGCGTAACATACAGACTAGCTAAAGAAGGGACAGGAGAATATTATATTGAATGTTAAAATCTTAAATTATATTTGTTGCATTGAAGTTAATTGTGCTTCTAATGTTGCATTTATTTTTTTTTTTTTTTTTCAGATGGACCCTTTGTTTAAATCTCTGACAACAGCCTTTGCTGAAGGCCTTTCTAGTGGACTTTTACTAAGTGCTTTGAGTTGCTACACAGACAGCAGTGAATTAGTCTTAGACTCGACTACAATTATTGAGGATATAGAAAATCAGCCTCTCAGCAAAACAAACAAAGATCCTGTTGGAATGTCAAAAGTTACTGGTAAGTTTTTTTTATTTATTTTTCTTGTAATATTTGGATTTCATTTTTTTATTTTTTTGCATATTTGGATTTTATTTTTTTTACAAGCAGTTTAGCCGGGTTTGGTCGGGCCCTATGTGCTGTCCATAACTTTATGCGCATATGTCTATATATATCAAAAAGTTTGACTCATGTCCAGGTAACCTACATCTAAAATTTCAAGTATTTAAACCCAAAATTGGCGGAGGAGTTTGGTAGAGTTTTCAAAGGTCAAATAGTTGAACTTTGACTCCTTGACAGCCAAATTAACCGATTAAAAAGTTTTTCCCAAATCTCAATACCCTTTGTCAAATCTCAAGTCTGTAGACTGAAAATTGACAGAGTAGTTTGGTAGGGAAATGCACACACACACACACACACACACACACACAATTTCACCACACACACAATTTCACTTTTATAGATATATAGATTTATTTTTTCTGCAATATTTGGATTTTATTTTTTATTCATTCATTTATTTTGTTTTGCATATTATTTGAGTTCTTTGAACTAGTCTTTTTATCTTGAGTGTTTTCATAATGTTTAGAGTAATGTAACCTCCGATTGTCTTCAGGTCTATCATTCTGTCAAACTCTAAAATCTGTGAAGAATTTCGAACAGAACGCTTTATTTTAATACACGAGAGTAACATGCTCCTGTTCTGTCAACCATGACTAAGTACAAGTCCTAAGTAATTCGTAATTGTAATTTGAGTGTTGCCTACGCTGAGGATTGAACCTTCAATCTCCAGAAGAGTGTCACTTTACAACTGAATTTTACCGAATACTTTATCCACTGTGCCATGGATTATGTTCATAACTCCATGCAGATTCCAGAATTTGACAAGATACATCTGAAGGTCGAAGGTTAGATTAACCGAAACATTATCAAAATAGATAACAAGATGAGAACAGTAATGCGAATCATCAAAATAAAATATGATGCAATTCTTTACCTGTATAAGAGTCAGGTATGTCCAAAGATGGAGTACTGTTGCCACATCTGGGCAAGAGCTCCTAGAAGCAGCTTATCCTGCCTTAGTTCAAAATAGACTTCATAACCTAGTGAGAGATGCCCTTTTCTCTTCACTGCAAACTCTTTCCCACAGAAGAGATGTTGCAAGCCTGTCTCTGCCTTATCGTTAGTTTCATAGCAAGTGCTCATCTGAGCTCCAATCTATACTCCTCCTCCGCCTGACTTTCACAAAAAACACATGTTTAACTGAAACCACTATCAATAATTTCCCCCACTCTTTATCTGTACCTAAATCTAAACTTAGAAGCTTTGTTCATGGAATCTTTCTTAGAACTGTACGCCTGTGGAACTCTTTTCTGTTTTCCTGCTTTCCAACTGACTACAATATGGTTGTCTTCAAGTCCAATGTGAACAAGTTCTTGATGAGCCATCCTCTTAAGTAATCCAATTTACCCAATTCCCGTTACTAACGATTACTACATTTTCCCATTAACTACTGTACACTCATTGGCTCTTATTCTTGAGTGACCTCTGGGCCTTGATAAGTGGTGACTCCTGTGTAAAAGAAGAAAAAAAAAAACGTTTTTTTTTTTTTTTTTTTTTTTTGTATATATTTGTATAAAAAATACTTAATGATTCTTTAGTTAAGATAAACTGTTAATTTGTACATAAATAAATCGGAACCCCTCTTCTTTTTTCCTGCCAAAACGTGGCAACTTTTATACCTGTTGAAGGTTACAACGACCAAAATGTATGGATAACACTCAAGATGAGAACAGTTGTCTGATTAATCTGATACAAACATTCATACCTTATCTCCCAAAATACAGAACTGTAATAAATAAATCTAGTCAAGGCATTTACAGTCGATGTTGGCTATCTTGCATGCCAGTGAAATATGGGCCCAAGACACAACCCAAGATTTACAACAGCTGCAGCATTTGTGGATGCTGCTGCCAATGATTATTTTATATTTTCAATTGACAATATACAAATCTGAACCTATAATATAGCAAACTGTAAAAATGTCTAATGAATAATAATATGAATAATAAAAAATAAATAAAATGTCTCAATATGAGAGCTTTGAAGGGTGTCGGGTCACTCCTCAATTACAACTATTCCCAGCTCCATTCTGGCCTGGAGTTGTAGTTCCAGCCTAGCTCCTATGAATTAAATAGAATCTGCCCAGAGAATTACCTGAAACTGTGATCAGTAATATTACTAGACTACCTGTGACCCGTTGGGTCAGTATGTTATATTGGCTATGGAATTTATGTATGAGCATAACACTTGTGACGTACAGAAAATAGGGGTTTTTTTTTTTTTTTTTTTTTTTTTGACATAACAAACATTTCTATGAAAGTATATTAAAATGAAAACAGAATATATAGATTTCTGATTCGTTCTGTTGATTATTTTTGAAAAAAAAAAAAAAATTTACAGTTACTGAATTATAAGTGGTTGGCCATACTTATAGGTAAATGTGCACTGAACAGATACCATAATACTTATTATAGTTAAATTCAAATTCTGATATATCTGCTTTTTTTTACATCGTTCATTTCTGTATTACGTTTAAGTTATTTTAAACTCCACTCTTCCCATGTTAAATGATAATTTTGAAATAATAACGTTAATATTTCAGTGCACAGGTTATGCGCGCATGCACAACTGGATGTCGTAAGTGGTAGTGGTAGTCCCTGCCTAGCTCCTATCTATGAATTAAATAGAATCTGCCCAGAGAATTACCTGAAACTGTGATCAGTAATATAACTTACTAGACTACCTGTGGCCCGTTGGGTCAGTATGTTATATTAGCTATGGAAGTCATGTATGAGCATGACACTTGTGACGTAAAGAAAATAGTTTTTTTTTACATAACAGAAACATTTCTATGAAAGTATATTAAAATGAAAAAAGAATATATAGATTTCTATGAGTCGTTCTGTTTATTATAATTGATTATTTTTGGGGAAAAAAAAAAATTTACAGTTACTGAATTATAAGTGGTTGGCCATACTTATAGGTAAATTTGCACTGAACAGATACCATAATACTTATAGTTAAATTCAAATTTTGATATATCTGCATTTTTTTTTTTTTTTTTTTTTTTTTTTTTTTTTACATCGTTCATTTCTGTATTATGTTTAAGTTATTTTGAACCCCACTCTTCCCATGTTAAATAATAATTTTGAAATAATACCGTTAATATTTCAGTGCGCAGGTTATGCGCGCATGCACAACCAGATGTCGTAAACCAGAAAGTGTGTTACATACATCGATACAAGGTCATTTGAGTTTTATAATTATATAGATGTATACAGTATTATATAATTATATAGATTTTACAGTATTATATATTGATTCTCATGTGATTGAATTATATTTTCTGTTTTCAGATTTCTTGGAGAAGAACAATTTCTACAAATCTGAAATCTGTCCTTCATTTTCCAACTTCAAGTTTAATAATTGGAATGAAGCTGATGAGGTAGGCCACTTGTTCTGCTATCTCTATGGTGGTTTATATTTCTTTGTGATATTGTTTTTAAAAAAAAAAACAATGGCAAGATTTAGATTTAGTAGATCCAAAGAAAATGGTCAGTTTAACAAAAAGAAATATAGTTGGTGCTTATGTAGTATTGGTCAGTAAAGACCAGAGATAAATGTAAAATGTAGATATATTTAGAAGTGTAATGTGGTTGTTACATTTTAACATGGACCCGACATTGTGTACAAAAGTCTCACAAAGAAACAAAGGAAAGAAATTCTACTTGTTTATTTTTCAGTGTGTGTATATATATATATATATATATATATATATATATATATATATATACATACACAGACTAGCCTGGGTGCCCAGGTGTTTAGAGGTGTGCTGAGCAAAAAAAAAAAGTGGTAGTAGGCAGGCAAGCTCGAACCCGTACCGTGAAGGAGGAAAAGAATGTGGGGAAAAAAACAAAAAAACGTGACGTCTTTGCTGTTGCATCCATTGCGAAACCGAAAGTGTCAAAGGTTTAAATTAAGGCTAGACAATCGAAAAGAAGGGGTAACTTTCGAAAATATCGGCAAAAAAAGCGACCCCCCACCCCTCCTTATAAAAAAAGTGCGCAGTTAAGGATGAAAGAATTGTTTTTAGCCAATTTTTTGATATTTGTCGTCCAAAGAGTAGAGTTTAAAAACGATACGGATCTCGTGAAAATCCGTCACCTCTTTTGAAAGTTTTAGGCAGATATACATACATACATTTAAACAGACAGATGAGATTTATATTATAGATGACCAAAGTTTAGCAATGATGAGCCTGGCCAGTATCATATGAGTGACCATTTGGGAATGGTAGGCGCTGTATGTACTGTGCCAGGATGTAGAATTTTTTAGGTTGAGATTTGGAAGCACTGGAAGAGATGCACCCTCAGTCTTTGTTACAATATACATCTAGGAGAATGAACACTATAAGACCTGAGGTCTACTGTCTGGTCTGTCTTGTGGCAGCCATTGCAGGACTGAGATTAGTATTTGTACCCCAAAGTGTAGTTGGTTCTACACAAAGCCTTCATCACTGTAAACAAATCATGTGTGTAGATTTCTGAACAACTTAGTTGTTATGGCAGACGTCAACGGAAGTATTATCAGTATTGATCCACAAGTGAAAATCGCATTCCAAATAGAACATCCTTGATATACAGATATATTGTGCATTAAAATTCTTAGTACATTCTGCAAAAGGTGCAGTTACAAAAATAAAATCAACAACACTTAATTGATTTCGTCAAATAAATTTGACGAAATCAATTAAGCGAAATGTTGAAATAACAAAACTTATAAAATTGCTTTTAAAAAGTTTAAAACTATCCAGGTTGAAAGAATATTAAATTTTCAATTGTTTGATAAGAGTGATTTGTTGTATATTTATTTGTTTCCTCCCTTTTCTTTTTTATTATTAACTATAATGCCCCTCTTGCAGAATTGGCTAACAGTTTTAAAGCCATGATACATGGTAGTATATCAAAGAGTTTTTACTTGAAATGCGATTTTCACTTGTGACTAATCTATATAATTATAAAACTCAAATGACCTTGTAACGAGTGATGTAACCCACTTTCCAGTTTACATCCGGTTACGCATGAACGCATAAATATTAACCCATAACAACGTAAACAAATAAACACAAATCGCTTCTTTTGCAGATTTTGACCTGTGCACTAAAATATTAACGTTATTATTTCGAAATTATTATCTAACATGGGAAGAGTGGGGGTGTTTTGCAACTATTCTTTATTACAACTATACTGTCGCTATTTTCTTACAACTAAACAACTTTAACCCATTGACAAACATAAGAACAATTGTAGTAAAGCCAAGACTACTACTACTCTATCCGTCCCTTTTCCTTCCTTCCTTCCTTCCTTTATTTTTTGTTTACATTTCTAGATACAAAATAGTTGTGTGAGAACGGTGAATTTGTTGACACATTTACTAATGTTTCAATATTTAGGTTTTATTTTTTTGCTTCAGGTTGTATTAAGTTTTTTTTTTTTTTTTTTTTTTTTTTTTTTTTTTTTTTTTTTTTTAGATTTTAAGTTTCTATAATTTGGTTGAAGGATTCCAATATGGGTTTTTCATTCTTATATTTCTCATTGGTAGGTTCATGTGCGTTTTTGCTCCTAAATGACTTTCGTTGGTGTTCGATTCGTAAGAAAATCATGCTTAATTTTCGATTTTTGAGCGATTATTTGGAAAAATAGATAACTTTACATGAATAGGGAGGATTTTTTTTTCATGTTTAAGTGATCTGTCCGTGATTTTTCATTTTAATATACTTTCATAGAAATGTTTCTGTTATGTCAAAAAAACTATTTTCTTTACGTCACAAGTGTCACGCTCATACATGAATTCCATAGCTAATATAACATACTGACCTAACGGGTCACGGGTAATCTAGTCATGTATAAGCACCAGATATTATGTTCACTTGTTGAAGCGTGTTAGATGGAGAACAAATAATGTTAGTAGGATATAACCCTTGTACCCTAAAGATATTCTAAAGGTTGATTAAACTACTCAAAGTTATCTGCCCCTAGATTTACTAAAATAAGACAAGATTCAAATGTAGGGCTCTTACCAACATCGTTGTTAGCAACAGACAACTAAAACCTACTTATTTTCATAGTAATTGTTAAATGAATGCATAGAATTGTTTTCATCCATTTATTTCTTCATATTTGTGTAATTCAATATATAAAAGGCTGTATGTCTGTCTGTCTCCATATCTTCAAACTATCTCTTCTAAAAGTCGCAGAGCAGCGCTAGGAGCCTCAAATGATTGGATTTTTTATGGACCGTTCTTTTATGGGTCTTTAACCGGTTAAAATGGTTTAAAATTAAAAGAAAGATTTTGTACATTCATCTTGGTTTATTATTTTTAATCGGTTCATATACGTGTCATATCGGTACAGTGGTAACGTCACCAGCTTTAATACTGCAGTTTTGCTTTCAGTTTTGATTCTAGCTGATGGCACCCAAATTTTTTTTTTTTTTTAGATCAAGACTAATAATATATTCAAAATCTAGACAAATTAAAATATATTTAAGCATCTTTTATGCTTGTGCAAAGCTGTGTGCGTCTCTGCTAGTATCACTCATAAACCACTTTACAACATTGTCTATTAAAATAAGTTTTATCTTATCTAGAGTATATTCTATTTGATTGTAGTGTTTATCTATTTAAGAGTGTGGTGTTATTTCATCTGACACGAAATTTGTCATTATTGGGTCTGAATTTTAAAGCTAATTTGGTTTCACCTATATATCCGCTAGTTGGACATTTTGTGCAAAAGATGTCACGAAGCTGAAAAATGACCATTGAAAATGTTATTGTGTGTCTGTAAAAGCAAGATATGACACCCAGGTAAATCTGTGCGGACATGGTACAGGTAATTGTTGGCGACTTCCTTTAATATGTAACTTGGAGGAAGTGGGCAAGTGGAGCAGGAACGGCACAGAAGCTAACCCAAAGTCAGATCATAAAAAAAAAAGCTTTGAAGCATTGGCCTGCCCATTATGTGCCCTTTGATTTGACCAGATAACAAGAAAAGTCAACGGAAACACTTAACATCAGCTAATGATAGACACTTGAAATCTCTTAATTTCATAGTACATCTACAAATTGTAAAATTGTTAAATAAATTAATTATTCCAAAGAATCATTTTCATCCATTTTATTTCTTCGTATTTGTGTTTCACAACCCACAAAAGATTACTTTGTACATAAAGTGATTGATGGGAATTGACAGACGAAATGATTGAAATGATTACTTCAACAAAGCCATCCATCTTCCATATGGAACGGATCTGCCAAGAAACTATTGGGTGACCCTGAACTGAGCTATAGCGGAGGTTGGACGGACAACTAACACCCGCCAAAGGTGAGGTCCAACAACGATAAACAACTGTTCTTATATAAACTTCAGCCAGATTATGAAACACATCCTTGGTGAGGGACCAACTTGTACAGATTTAGATTTGATGCTCAACAATGGATTCAGTACTTGAATGCTAAGATATGACGATAGAATACAATTGTTATCTAGTAGAGCATACTAACATAAACTTTTTAAAAATTACTAAATTACATTTGTTGCTTCACGAAGAAAGAGAGAACACCAAAAAACATTTATATCACAAGTGACGGCATGGTCCTGAACAAATTCGTCCACGCAATCCTGAATGATACTGCCAAATCGACACACCACGCTACCGAACAATATCATTAAATCGACACACAGATTCCTGAGCATCAACCGACACAAAACGCCCCCGGACAATCTCGTTGAATCAACACACCCCTCCAGACGATCTGTTGTCACTTGCAGAGATATACATTTGCGTGTTTCAAAAAAAAACAATCAACAATAAAGACCAATTTTACCAAGTACATTTGAAGAACATTAAAAGAATGTTAAAACCAAGTTAAAATATATACCAATAAGGTGTTTTATTTGACTAGAAATTTGTAAAAACTATGAGGGTTTTGTGCACACATGTGTATATGTCTCTACAAGCAATCATGCATGTTTGTGGCACTCATAAGTTCATTGCGAATATGTGTATGAAATTAGAATGTTCATTGTGTGTGGGTTTATACGAGAGTTTGTTAATATAAAAACGTGTATTCATTCTTACCTTCAAAAGGAATGTATGCACGTTTTATCTTAAACGCTAGTATCCGTTTGCCGAGGTAAACGGAAAATGTGCGTCCCTCACCATGGAACGATTTGAATGAAAAAAAGAGAAATAGATAGAACATAACAGGAAGTAGAGAACGTCACCTGTCGGACAAATCGGAAATCACGACAAAAGTAGGTAACTGGTGCGTAATTAAGATAAGTGTGTGTGTGTGCATGATAACATGTCTGTTCGAAAAGCATCTGCCCAGAAGTCTCTAAAGAAAATTCTGAAATCAATAAAATTGGTCATTACATGAAAATGTAGGACTTAAAGAAAATTTTTTTTTTTACGAAATTCAACTTTCATAATAAATCCAAAATATTTGAAGTTATGCACTTTAAGGATTTTTTTGAATTGTCTCCCCTTGAAATTCTTAAAAAATGAAAACAAAACATATTTCAAACTACTTTGTGTGATGGCAACTGTCTAATGAGACAATGATATTCGGCATCTAGTCTGATGCACTGCAGCATATGCTGTGGCTATAAAGTTGAAGCTGGAGTTGCATCTCCGGATGCAGGCCTGGGTAGGTGATAAGGAGACCTAGGTTTGCCCAGTTACCAGGGTCCCTTCTCGCATTGCAAATAAAATCCGACAAAGACAAGCCAATGCTTTCTGAGTCAGCACAGCTGCGGAAGTTGCTGGAAAGATATTGCAGTGCTTCACCATTCGACTATTGGGATTCCAAACCAGATATTTTTGTCAGTGTTTACTCCTTCAGCTTTTGAAATCCTTTGAAATTTTAAAGCATTTTAAACTGTCCGATAGAAAGTAATTTAAAGTTGCTTAAAAATTCTTAACAAATCCTCGGCTAAATAAAATCCACATCAAGTGCATCAAAAAAGTTTGAAAGTCAAATCACAGCGTAACATTAGGAAAATAAACAAATATTTTACTTGTTTAAAATTTATAGCATAAATATATTTCGGACCTACACTCCATCCTCAGAATGTTGTTTTCTTTTTTCTTTTCTTCTTTCTTGCCATGTTGTAAAGTTGGAGAAAGAAAAGTCTGTTTGTAAAGATCCGCGTGTTGTATCTGAGCGGTTGTGTTTTGAAATGTTTGAACTGTGTGTAGGCACCGCAAGAATAACGTCAAGGGTGTGATATAGGCATAAGAAAAAAAAAGAGAAAGCAGGAACTGATTTATCTTCTCACGTCTTCTAGTAGCAGCCACACCGGAAGTTAGAAAGTACGTTAGCTGACTATTACCGATAAAGCTTAGAGATGGACCATCGGGGATGACACAGAATCATACAGTGTTCCAAAATGGTTGACCTCATTCTAAATTCCCATATCTCGGAAACTACTTTATGGATATATAAATGAAACTAAACACACTTTAGGTTGTAGTTCATAAGTTTTATTGATTAAATTTACAAAGAAAAGTACAAATATTTGTTGGTTCTATGACAGATTTTCATAAATGTTCAATATGAGCGCCGCCTGTGACTCTGCACATATCAAATCGGTATTCGAGCTTATGCCAAGCTTATGTATAAACAGCCCCTTTCTTGAAATTTTTGGTGCCAAGTCCTAATTCGTTTTGTAGTTGGTGCCTTCTTTGCAAAATTTGTGAAGAAGGCATGTTGCACTTCCCTGATTGATTCCGAGCATACTCTAACACGCAAAATACCTTTTCTTTTGAAGTGAACGACATTTCTTAAACTGAAAAGATAGAAATTCCAAACGTTATACACAAAAACCTGAAACGTTTCTACACAAGCTGTGAAAATTTGAGGTCATTCCAACGAAAATTGTCAAAATTATTGGTCTACGAAATGGGGTCAAACATTTTGGAACACCCTGTACTTCAATCCAACAGAAACCAGATCATTTTTATAGTGTTTGTTACGAACATTTTGATCAGATGGATCTGCCATGTGAGATCACGTCACTTTGCTAACATGGCGATTATCCTTAGCACGAATCAATTACTCTGGTATGGTCGTGTAGAGTTTTCATCTGCCACAATAAGTCATGTAAAAGCCTGGATGTCTTAAATCGCAGGAAGGTTTACTGGCCTCGGACAACTTGGAAGCAAGTGATGAGGAAATATTGTAGAGTGTACCTATTTACTATGCCTCTCCACGGGACAGAGTTAGACACCAGGGTCGTTTTTTAACGTGGAGAAAAGGTACAAAAATAAAAATTGTCTCAGTCGTGAAGGACTAATACTCCACCGAAAGAGAACAAGAAATGGAAGTGCAGCATCTGAAGAACAGATGGTATTTATTTGCTCCCCCACCGAGCAAATTAGGCACAAGGCCGATTTTTAATGTGAGGAGTGAAGGGGAAATGGGGACCAACTCCCCGGGGAGTAGGGGAGCTGGATAGTAACAATTGGTATGAAGGGTTACCCCTACATTGACCAAGGTCTTATATGTGGGGTCGCCCCCACATATGGTCTTTGCTTGCAGTATCTGCCGGAACAGATGGTATTTATTTGCTCCCCCACCGAGCAAATTAGGCACAAGGCCAATTTTTAATGTGAGGAGTGAAGGAAGGGGGAAGGGAAAAAGGGGACCAGCTCCCGAGAGGTGGGAAATGGGAGCTGGTTAAAGGTCAGGCATGTGGGGGTTGCCCCCACATCTGGTCTTTGCTAGTCATAGCTTGCAGTATCTGCCGGAACAGATGGTATTTATTTGCTCCCCCACCGAGCAAATTAGGCACAAAGTCGATTTTTAATGTGAGGAGTGAAGGGAGGGGGAAGGGGAAAAGGGGACCAGCTCCCGAGAGGTGGGAAATGGGAGCTGGTTAAAGGTCAGATATGTGGGGTTGCCCCCACATCTGGTCTTTGCTCATCATAGCTAGTCATAGCTTGCAGTATCTGCCGGAACAGATGGTATTTATTTGCTCCCCCACCGAGCAAATTAGGCACAAGGCCAATTTTTAATGTGAGGAGTGAAGGGAGGGGGAAGGGAAAAAGGGGACCAGCTCCCGAGAGGTGGGAAATGGGAGCTGGTTAAAGGTCAGGCATGTGGGGTTGCCCCCACATCTGGTCTTTGCTAGTCATAGCTAGTCATAGCTTGCAGTATCTGTCGGAACAGATGGTATTTATTTGCTCCCCCACCGAGCAAATTAGGCACAAAGCCGATTTTTAATGTGAGGAGTGAAGGGAGGGGGAAGGGAAAAAGGGGACCAGCTCCCGAGAGGTGGGAAATGGGAGCTGGTTAAAGGCCAGGTATGTGGGGTTGCCCCCACATCTGGTCTTTGCTTGCAGTATCTGCCGGAACAGATGGTATTTATTTGCTCCCCCACAGAGCAAATTAGGCACAAGGCCGTTTTTAATGTGAGGTAAAAACCAGCTCCCCTAAAAGTAGGCAAAAAGGGGGCACTCTGGTTACCAAAAATAATAATTGTCCCAGTATAGAGGGTTTCCCCTCCATTGACTGGTACAAATCATCTTAAGTGCAGCATCTGTCGGAACAGACACTACACTTTGATCTTGGCCAAAAGGCCAAGTATAATCACTTTAATATTGTAGAGTGTAATCTGAAGAATGAGCTTGCATAATATCAGAACTTACAAAGAACATCTACTCCTGCTCTGCAAGGTGAGTATTGTAGTTGAATATCAGATTCTGGCAGAAGTTAAAATTGTTAGTGGGGTCGAACATTTCTAGAATGATGAAAAATGTTTGAGGTCTTATTTGAGTTTGACTATTTGCTTGGTAGGGGGTTTTACAGAGGAACTAGTGAATAAATGTACTTTTCTCTATTTGAAAAAATGCACTAAGAAAAGCAGAAATTATAAATTCACACAAATTAGAAAGGATTTGATAAATATACATATTTTGTCTATTATATTGTAATAGCCTGGGTGCCCTGTGTTGTCCGGGTGTTTGGAGGTGCGTGTTGAGCAAAAAAAAAGTGGTAGTAGGCAGGCAGGTAGGCTCAAACCCATACTGCGAAGGAGGAAAAGAATGTGAAAAAAAAATGTGACATGTTTGCTGTTGCACCCATCGCCAAACCAGAAGTGACGTAGGTTTAAATTAAGGCTAGACAATCGAAAAGAGGCAATGACTTTCGAAAATATTGGTGAAAAAAAAACGACCCATCTCTGTAGAAAAGTGCTCAGTTGAGGGTGACGGAATAATTGTTTTTTGCCCGTTTTTCTACATTTGTCGTTCGAAGGGTCCAGCTTCAGAATGATACCAATCTTGTGACAATCCGTCACCTCTGTCGAAAGTTTTAGGCAGACATGATGATTGCTGCATCTTTCCAGATGATCGCCGTCACATTGAGTTCTCCCAATTTTGTCGTCCATGTCATCTACATACATACTTACATACCAGACAGGTGAGATTCATATTATAGACTAGTGGGGTTGTCCGTGTGTGTGGAGGAAAAAAAAAAGTGATAGTAAGGCAGGCTCAAACCCGAACAGCAAAGGAGGAGAAGAACCTGAAAAAAAATGAGTTTGTAGGCAGGTAGGCTCGAACCCAAAGCCTTGACGTGAAGGCTAAAAGAAAGTGAAAGAAAATGTGAGATTTTACCGTTGCGCTATAACCTGAGAGGAAGTGAAAAGCGTTCAAATTTAGCGATGAAAAAGTTGACATGCAGTTGATATTTGTAGAGAAACAGCCCCCCCCCCCCCCACAGAAAAGGGAGTGTCCAAATGAATAGCAATTGTCTTATATGAGAGGGTTTCCCCCCACAGTGATCAAAGCTAATTGCTTCTGGACGTCACTGGAACAAAAGCTAGTAATCTGCCTTCACTTTCGTACGAAAAACATGAGAGGAGGAAGGAATAGCGTGAATTTTATAAAAGTCGCTCGAATAAAAGATAGACGACCTTCGTTCACAAATCAGAGAGTATATTAAAAGTGCTAAAAAAAAAATAGTACCCCCCCCCCCCCAAAAAAAAAGAATCCCAGCGAAAAAAAGCCTTTGCTGGACATATAAAAACATGCACGCCCATTTTGCCTTTTATATATATAGATATTATGATATATTATATTATTTATTAATATATATTTTGTCTATTGTATATTATTTATTTATATAATACAGATAAACAGCATAATCGCATTGGCACACCGGTTCTCGTCAGATCACAGAAGTTAAGCAACGTTGAGCCTGGTTAATACCAGATGGGTGACCATTTGGGAATTCTAGACACTGTATGTGCGCTCCGCTTATCTCGGCATTTGTTTCCAGTCGTCCTGTACATACACTTCACTTGCCACTGGTATTTAACAATGTCGACTCAGGAGAGGTATGGTTGGGGATTGCACACCTACTGCCACAAAAGATTTCACGCACAGGCACCCCTTCGTGGGTATCCATAGTCTGTCAAAGACTGAAGGAGCCCCTTTTTAATAATGCATATTTTGTCTAGTAGTAGAGTAATGGTTAGTTATGGTCAGATATGACATGAGTGTCAAACATCTTTCCTGTTTTATCGTTATTTCCATGGGAAGTGCTCGTCTGAGCTCCGATCTCTAATCCCCGCTCGCCAATCTTTCATGAAAAACACCAGTCTAGCTGAAACCACTGTCAATAATTTTCCCCACTCTTTATCTGTGCCTAAATCAAAACGTAGATTCCATGAACAAAGCTTCTTTCTTAGAAGTGCACGCCTGTGGAACTTTCTTCCGTTTGCCTGTTTCCCACCTGACTACAACTTGGATGTCTACAAGTCTAACATAAACAAATTCTTGATAAACCGCTCCCTTAAGTAAGACACTTTATCAAATCTCCTTTACTAACGATTACTACGATATTGTCCTATTTCAACATTGTTCCTAATTCCGATACAATTACCGATTCTGTTCTGTATTTTCAATTCTGAAATCACCTGATCGCTTAAAAAAATAAAATTTAGTTTTTATTCTTTTTGGGGGACGATGTGGGGAATTATTTCTCTGGGAGTTTTCATCTCATATTTTTAAATATATCTTTTCTTTCTTTCTTTTTTTAAATGTTGTTTCTCTTTAAGCATTGTATACAAGATTTTAATAAACTTGTAAGCTTTTCATTCAGATATAGGGGAAAAAAAAAAATGACACTATCGGTTGGTTAGTGCAACCCCTGGCTTTATGGTTGGTAATTTGATCGCTCCATTTGACCCCGAGAATGTTTTAAAGGCACTTGGAATCAAACATGTTTCATTTTGTATCTTGACTGATTTTGAGATACCAAGTTCCACTTCCATCATGGAAAAGATGTTGGTTATAAAATTTTAATTTAGATCTGAGTTTTTTTTATTTATTTTTTTTTTTAATAATATTTATTAAATTTACTTGTAAATTTTGATTTTAATTATTTTTTATATTTATTAAATTTACTTGTAAATTTTGATTTTCTTTATTTTATTTTTATTTTTTAGACTCATCAAACAAGCGATAAATTAAATTCTGATTATAATTTTGATCTGGATGCTGAAGCAAGAGACATCCCAGATGATGATGATGATGATGAAGATTATCATTGTGAAGATGAAGGTATTTTTGATGATGGTGGCAGAGATGATGATGAAATTGTTGGTATAGGTAAGTTTCTTTATTGGGGATGCAAGTTCTGTTTTTTAACAGAATTCCATGTTTTTAAATCTAGAAAAAAGTCATTTCTGTTAAAGTCTGTCTCTGCCTTTTAGTCAAAATTAATTTCTTTTTATAAACAAGATAAAGTTGATTTCCCCTCTTATGAGTGTTCTCTCTGAAAATGTTAATTTTAGTGTTTAGACTGTGATTAAATGATTTAATTGGTGACAAACCTGTTCTTTCAACAGCCTGTAAAGATCTCGTGCAGAGGGGGTGTAGAGGGAAAAAAATATATATATACAGTTTAATCTAGACATTAAAAAATGAAAATATCAAAAAAAGATTATATTGTAAGTATCCGTTATGGAATGAAGTTTTCCGGAAAAAAGAATTACTCTTTATTTAATCAAGTACATTTTTTTACAGCGAAAAAAAAAAACTTTATGATACCGAGCAAAAGGTAGTCATGTTTCGATTTTTAGGAAAAAAAGCTAGTATTAAAGATGAGGAGAGAGTGTTAGCGCTTTAAACTGAGTTATGTCCCTGTAACATGTTCAAAAAATTCGAAGATAGCTATGCACTCTCATAAAAATATATTTCCGCTGTAAAAAAAAAAAAAAAAAATCTACTCAATCAAATGTAGATTTTTCTTGAAAGATCTTCAGTCCAAAACGGATACGTACAATATAACTTTTTTCCAATATTTTCATTTTTTTAATGTCTTGATTTAACTGTACAAGTACCAAATTTTTATATGCTCAATATGCAAATGAGATACTTCCGATTGGATATAAAAGGGCCTGGTTTTTCAAAAGGATTGGATTTTGGACTTGACTATTGAAATGGCGAGTTGTGTCAGCTGTCTGTCGTGTTTTGCAGTTGAGAGGTTTTTGATAGCAGAACATACTGTTGGAAGTGTGTTATTGTTGACTCTTGATTTTTTTTTTTTTTTTTTTTTTTTTTTCACAAAAGCTAAAACTTAACGCAATTGAGATGAGAATTGATAATTTGTGTTTGGATTTTTCAGATTGCTGTTCTCGTCTTGAATGTTATCCACACAACGTTTCAGTCGATGAAACCTCCAATCTTCTTCAAGACCCGTCACGTAGTGGATAAAGTACTCTGTAAAATTCATTTGTAAAGTACTCTTCTGGAGGTTGAAGGTTCACTCATCAGTGTGCGGATGACGCTAACATACAGTTGTGAATTACTTAAGACTTCTTCTCAGATTGAGAGCATGCTATCCTCCGTTAATTAAATAAAGGGTTTCATTTGAAATTCCGTGCAGATTCCTGAGTCTGCCAAGATATACCTGGAGAAGGCTGGAGTTTACATCGACCGAAACATTGTACAAATAATACTTGAGATGCAAACAGTCAACCGAATAATCCTAATAATACTGTTTACAAAAAATTTTTTTTTTGTATGTCCTTCTCTCCACATACATCCTCCGCACACACACAAGGAGTGGGGGAATAACTCCTCGGATTGTAAAATGCATCTTGATTTTATTTTTTATTTTTGCTATTGACATTCCTGTTTTATTTTTTATTTTTATTTTTTTATAACTTCTTAAAGAACCAATAAAAATGATCACCAAGTTGGGTGTGTGCACAGCACCGGTAACAAGATGTGTGAATTAGAATGCATTTAAATTAGGTGTGCAAAGAAAGAATGCCTCCATTAATAAAAAGAATAAATGATCTCAATTATAAAATTTAAAAAGGTTAAACATCGGGATATTAATATGTACTAGCTAAAATCTACTAGTTAACATACCCACCTGAATAGTAAACTCCGTACTCCCTGTCAGTAATATGTTGACTGCATCTTAGCAGAGGGGTAAGATTCTTCCAATAGGATTCATCTGTTGGCTGTGGGTGATGACCTGTGATGTCTAAGAATGTTGCTTACTTTGTCCTTTATTATTTCTCACATTCCATGAACAATGTTTCTGACCAAGGAGGAAAAATTATTTTCTGAATTGGAATCTCATCATTTAACATTTATCATTGACGAGTTTTCGATCTTGAAATGTATTTTTTTTTTTTTTTTTTTTTTTTACCTTCAAGCTCCTTAGATTAAGTGGGTTTATGCCTTGTCTGGAGCGATTTCCATAAAAAAAAATACTGACTGGGTATTTATTTGCGTTCCCACAGAACAAAATATGACACAAGGTCGTTTTTAAAGTGGGAGAAAACCAGCTCCCCCCAAAAGGGGCACACTGGCAGTTTGCAAAAATAAAATTGCCTTAGTAAAGAAGGGTTTTGCCCTCCATTGACTGAGGACAATTGATTTGAGTGCGGCATATGTGCAGACACCACATTTCAGTGCCCAGCCCAGTACAAGTACCGGGTGTCAAAAATACTGATTGATTTTGTGATTGTGGTATGAAGGATGATGGATTGCATTAAAACAATTGGAAGCTTTTGGATTAATTTTTTTTTTTTTATCACATCAACAAAATCACACCCCTTCACTGTTGAGGTCCGTAAATGCCAGAAAGCTTTCTGCTCAAATAGTTTCTTTCTTCAAGCAGCTAGATTTTGGAATCCTCTTCCTGCTGCCTGCTTCCCTGACTGTACTAATATGCAGAAGTTTAAATGTAATGTAAACCAACATCTTGTTAATCTTCCCTAAGTAGTAGCCCCTTATGTCCAAATAGCGATCTGTCTTGTTTGGAGTGAATGTGAGTAAAAAAAAAAAAAAAAAATTGATCGTTTCTTTTTCTTTTTTTTTTTTTTTTTTTTTTTTTTTTAGAAAAATGAAAGGAAAGTGTTTTTATGTGTATTCTGTTTTATTT
Source organism: Euprymna scolopes (assembly GCF_053919585.1). Lineage (NCBI taxonomy): Eukaryota > Metazoa > Mollusca > Cephalopoda > Sepiida > Sepiolidae > Euprymna > Euprymna scolopes. The sequence goes on along the minus strand of NC_136504.1, from coordinate 100,811,965 downwards.
TATTTTATTTTTTTTTTTTTTATTCAGTATATGCAAACATTTCCAGAAGTTTTATTGAGCGTGTATCAGGTATTTTTGCATGCACACTTAAGAAAAGTTGTTTCTTATTTTTCCAGTTGATAATAATGCAGATAGCGCACAGAAAGCCAATGTTGTCTCAATAATAGACAACGACCAACTGCTGAAGACGACACTGTCCACAATCAGGTCGGTATCGTCTTTCTCTACTTCTTTTTTCATCTACACTGTAATGGAGCATGTGTGCTGATCACTTGTAACTAGTCTATATGAGTTTTTTTTTTGTGGTCTTATAGCTGGATGAATAAAAGTTTTCCTCACACAAAAATGTAAGCAAAAGATGTTCATTGAAGGGTTTAGTTTTTATTTCGAACTGAAATAACTTCTCGCAATAAAGAGATTTAAATTCTTTTATTAGTACACTATCTTATGAACGACTAATAGGGAACCCAACATTGCCCGGTTGTAAAATACTCTTATTTTAATTTATGCAGATTTCATATTTATTATTATAGAGCTAATTCTTTATTAATTATTATATTGTACCTGGTACTCGTGCATCTTTTGACCCAGATTTCCGTGACGACGCAAGCTCGATTGAAAAAAGAAAAATAAACTAGGCTATTGATTTTGTTTTATTCATTTATTTTGATCCACCAACAAAAGGAGGGTGGACCTGTAAATTCACCCTTGTCTGTTCGTCTGTCTGCACTTTTCTTAATAACTATGCCTTGGAATTTGTTGAAATTTTTGCACAAACATTAAACATGACATGAGTAAAAAAGTAACAGAACAGATTTTCCCCGAAAACTCCAGTTGCCCTCCTTTTTTTTCTTTTTGGATTAAAATGGCTAAAATTGACACTTTTGTGCTTATTAAAAATATTTGATGCCTTGGATTTTTATAAAACTTTCTGAAAAGTTGTAACTGACTGATTTCTATATAATTTTGTTTGTCTATAGTTTCCGATAACTCTTGGGTGTGCCTCGGGGCTTTTTTAGGGCTAACAAAAACAATCCATTTTTGGAATTATTTTACCATATTTGTCCAAAATTTTCTGTGTACGTCTATTTAGCAGTTTTGCATGGTGCTGAACTCAAATTTAAATATGTTAAGGTCTTGGGGACTTTTGGGGCTAAATAGGGGAGCAAATGCTGAACTTAGTCATTTTTTTTTATGCCTCGTTCATTGTGCACTCACTGGGGACCATGCATGCTTCACTTGTTTTTTTAAGTAATTTTGGGGGATGATGAAGGGAGAAAGCTATTTTACTTTTTCAAATCATTTGACTGAGCATTTGATAAGCCAATGAAAATTGGAATTTTGAAATGGAAGCAGACAACTTTTTGAATAAAAATTGGAGAAATTGATCCAGACATCTGAAGAAACATGAAATTATTGCTAAGAGATGAATCTAGTCACTGCAGGAAGGCATATGAAGCTTCCTGTCAGTACACTGTGTTTGAGTCCCCAACTAAAGCAATCAATTGATTTGATTGAAAAATGGCCGATTTCACTGATTTCGATGACAAAGATATGTGGTGAAACATTCGTTGATCATCCTTCAATCCCGGGCAACGTCAGGTTTCCTTGCTAGTCCCTACTAATCCCTAACAGTTCCTCAAACAGATACCATAATACTTAGTTTGTTGCACTTTATCATAAAAGATTCATAAAAAATTTCAGAAAGAGATTGACCCAAGAAAAAGTGGAACAGACAAAGAGCAATATAATATAGATTTGTACTGCTTTTCAAGGTGTCTTTTTTTTTCTTTTTTTAAGTATATCTGTAAAAGTAATATGTGTGTGTGTGTGTGTGTGAAGACACTTCTCAACCTATATACTCAATGAATTTTTGATCTACAGACTTGAAATGTGGTATATAGGGTATTCACATATGTGGAAAACTTTTTGATCTGTTTTCATCCAGCAAAAAAGGGCTGCTAAGGTGTCATAATTGGAAAATTGGTACGTGGGAGGCCACCGGATTTTTATCTGTTTTCCACTGCTTCATGACTGCGCATGCACAGTTGTGAAATATGACAGCTTCATTATGTTAAGTATGAGTTGATTTGAAAGTCATGCCAAGCTGGTGTAATGGTTATCGTACTTGACTCACTGTCTTTAGGTTTTGGTTTCGATCTCAGCTGATTTATTTATTTATTTTTTTTTTTTTACTTACAAGAAGTGAACTGTTTCGAAGATAAAAATAATACTCACATGCATGTCTCAATTTCTTTGGGTTTTTTTTTTTTTTTTTCACTTCATTTTTTTAAAGGAATTTAACATTACATTTAATACTTACAGTATTTTTGTTTATCTATATATACTAGCGGGGGTACCCAGTGTTGCCTGGGTGTTTTTAGGTGTGTGTGTTTGGGGGAGGGGAGGTAGATCCAAACCCTATGTTATTTTTCTTTTAAAAAATAGGAAAAAAAAAAACGGCGAACATGATGTAAAAAGAAGGAAAAGTAAAATAAAAATAAAAAACTTGTTTAAAAAATAGGAAAAAAAAAAGTTTTGATAGGTAGGTAGGATCGAACCCGAAACATTGAGGCAAAAAACTTGATAAGTTACCGCTCGCCCACAAAAGAAAAGTAACTGAAAACAATTTCAATTTAACGTTTATAAACTGGCAGGTGCACGGTGAATTTAATTAGGTCAAAGGAAATTAAATTCCGCACTTAATTTTAACTGTGAGATAGTTTTTTGGGGGTTTGCTTTTTACCCCACTTTGTCTGGTTTTGTTTTCCCAATGTGTTGGGGAAAAACGAGCTCCCCTTTTATTAGGGGAGTGTTCAAATGAAAGCAATTATTTGATATGACGGTTTTCACCGACATTGACCAAACGTCCATTGCTTTCTGGGTGCTCCCAGCCTATAGGCCGAGTTTTTTTTTTTTTTTTATACGAAAAAGTCGAATCAACACGAGAGAGGCTAAAATAGCCAAAATTGTGTAAAAGTCAATAGAAATAAATCTAGACGCGAGGCACATTCGCAAATCGTAGATATTATTATCTATGGGGTATATAAGAAGTTCTAAGCGGTAGTAAACCCCCCGAGCACCCTGGCAAAAAAACCTTTCTTGGACATACAAAAACTCACGTGCCCGTTTTGCCTTTTATTTATATATATATATATATAAAAGGCAAAAATTCCCTCGTCTCCAGTGTTTCTTTGTCTTTCTCGTATAAATAAAGCAAAACTAATCAAAGTAAAAGCATCTGCCGGGCCTTCTGAGTCGGGACGTTTTGAGGGCAATTAGGTTTGATCAATGTGGGGGGAAACCCTTCATATCGGACAATTGCTATTCATTTGGATATTGCCAGAGTTCCTCCATTTTGTTGGGAGCTGGTTTTCCCCAACATCATGGGGAAACAAATACGGTGGAAAGCTTAACTGGCCTACAGCCAAATTTAAGTGCATGATTCTCAACTTACCAACTTGTTCATTTCGCTATTCACTATGGCGTAATGGTTAGCAAGAAATACCTCTCTCTCTCTAGCTTTTTTTTTTTTTTTTTTTTTTTGTCACCCAGCCAAAAGTTAATTACCAACTCTTTTTCACCTTTTCCTCCTTCGAGCTATGGGTTTTAACATCTACAAACACCCGGGCAATGCTTGGCACCCCTGCTAGTATTAAATACGAACTCTGCATTAATTAAAATATAATTTTTATGCATATTTTACGACTGGGCAACACAGGGCGGCCTGCTAGTATATCTATAAAAGTAAGAATGTGTGTGTGTGTGTGTGTGTGTGAGGACACTTCTCAACCTATATACTCAACAAATTTTTGATCTACAGACTTGAAATTTGGTATATAGGATATTCTGAGATGTGAGAAACATTTTAATTGGTTTTTATCCAGATAAAATGGCTGCCAAAATTTAAAAATTGGTACGTAGTGGGGTCATCGGTTTTTATCTCTTTAACTGTTTTACAAATGAGCATGCATGAATCGTTCATATGACAGATTATGTTAAGAATAAGTAGGTTTGAAAACATTTTAAAAATTGTGTTAAACTGGCCTAATGGTTATCGTACATGACTCGCTCTTTTTTGGTTTTAGTTTCTATCTCAGCTAGATTTTTATTTTTGTTTTACTTATAAGTGAACTATTTAGAAAAAATATAATACTCACAGGCTCAGTTTCTATATGAATTAAAATATGATATTTGTGTATTTTATGACTGGGCAACGCCAGGTGGTCTGCAAGTATAATATAGATTTGTATTACTTTCAATGAGTCTTTGTTGTTAATTTCTAGTCATATTTGTTTATTGAAAAATATTTAATAATAATCTTTTCTTTCTGTTTAGCAATGCTCAGTCAATGGTGGATTTCTTGGCATCTGCTCCATCCGAATATTCTTTCTTCAATAAGAAACTTTTGCAGACTTGGAAAGGACCAGCTCATTGGAAAATCCATCCAATGGCTAGGGGTGAGTTGGATCCTATGCACTTTCTGTAGACTTGTACTTGTAATATCAGGATGCTACCAGATCAGGCTGTCTGAAGATACAGACTTCCTGACCAAAAGGTCCTTGATATGACCTTAAACTATATCCAGTGGTGAGGCCCCAGCTTGCGGGCTTTGGGGAGTGTGGAGCCACCCTTTAATTACCATTGCTCCCAGGTCCACTCTGACCCAGAGTGGTAGTACCTGTTAGGGTCCCAACTATGGGTTAAATAGAATCTGACTTAAAAAAAAAAATATACTCCATTAAAAATCGTTCCTCAAAATAACTAGATTCGGCATCAAATAACCTGAAAAAGGTTGATATGCCGTAAAACAACCAACCAATCCTGACCAAAAATGCACCAAACATTGATGTTTCCCCCCCCCCCCTTTACAAAACTCGGTTATGTTTTGCAAAGTCAAAAATAATTTTCCTTTACCCAACTAAACTCCATGAATAAATACACTGCTGATCAAAAATTGAAGACCACTTAAAAATCTTTAAAAAGAAACCTTTTTTTTTTTTTTTTTTAAGGATAGATTTTAAATTCTTCCAACTAAAGGTTATTAATACTACAAGCTAAAAGGTTATAGAAACAAAAGGGTACATTCCAAAATTTTTTAAAAATTTGCATTTTTATTAAATTAGGCATGATTCAAAATTATAAGACCAAGGGTATAAATTGTTAGATTTATGATAATTATAATGTTTTTAGTTCAGTTAGAGATTAGCAATCACTGTGTAAAGGTGTTACCATGCCTAAAGCAAGAAAACTAACCGAAGTTGAGCGCTCTCGAATTCTAGGATTCCATCAGCAAGGTTGATCACAGCGAGCGATAGCAGCTAAGGTAAATCACAGTAAAACTGTTATTTGCAACTTTCTAAAGAACACTGAGAATTATGGAAAAGCAAAATAGGCCCCCCAAAATTTCTCCTGCATTGAGTAGGAGAATCAGACAGGTTGTTGTGAATGACAGAGGACTTTCTTCTAGTCAAATCAAGGCGGTTGCAGATGCTGATTGCAGTCCAATAATCATCAGATGAGACTTAGAACAAAAAGGCATGGTAAATAAAAAGCACAGTGATTGCTAATCTCTTACTGAACTAAAAACATTAGAATTACCATAAAAAAAGCATAAACAAATTCCTCGATTGCTTTCACGTCAGAAAGTGGACCGCTTAAGATTTGGTCGTGAATACCGAACCTGGGACGTTGAGAAGTGGAAGAAAGTCCTGTTTTCTGATGAGAAAAAATTCAAATTAGATGGTCCTGATGGTTTCCAGTGATATTGGCATGACAAAAACATGCCCCTTGAAATTTTTTCCACACGTCATTGTAGTGGAGGGTCCGTAATGGTATCTGGTGCCTTTTCTTACAGAGGGACGATGGAACTCTAGGTGGTGCAGGGTCATCAGACAGTAGCTGCTTATGTTAGCATGCTACAAAAAGCATCTTTTATGATGGAGGGTCATCGTTTGCGTGGGATGGATGGTTATTCCAACAGGACAATGCTGCAATCTACACTGCAAGACGGACCTCGAGCTTTCTACAAGAAAATGGAGTTCATGTCTTGGAACATCCTGCATGCTCACCGGACTTGAACCCAATTGAAAATGTTTGGGGATAGATGACAAGAGAGGTTTATCAAAGTGGCAAACAATATTCAACAAATAAATGAACTTCGTGAAGCCATCTTCAGAAACTGGAGCCGGATCCCCCACACCTTAATGGAAACCCTTATTTCTAGCGTGCCCCAAAGAATTTTTGAAGTCATCAAAAGCAGTGGCGTTAGAACTCCTTATTAATTTTGATTGTTAAATTTTTTCATACATTTTTCATACACTTTTTGTACAATTTAATAGAACTTTTGTCTCGGGTCTTATAATTTTGATCATGTGTAAAAAGCCTAATTTAATAAAAATGTAAATTTTAAAAATAAGTTTTTGGAATGTAGCTTTTTGTTTCCATAACCTTTTAGATTGTAGTATTGGTTTACCTTAAGTCGGAAGAGTTTAAAAATCCTTTAAAAAAAAAAAAAATTAAATAATCCAAAAAAGGTTTATTTTTATTTATATATATATATATATATATATATATATAAAAGGCAAAAGTGTCGCACACGTTTTTATGTCCATCAAAAGCTTTTGTGTGTTGGGAGGGGGGGGTATTTTTTAACAACTTTTTATATACTCCCTAGATCATAATATCTACGATTCGCAAACGGACGTCATCTCTACATTTAATTTGAATGACTTTTATAAAGTTCACGCTATTCCATCCTTTCGCATGTTTGTTGGTCTTTTTCGTATAAATAAAGCGAAACTCACTGATGCAGAGGCGTCAGTGGCCTTTCGTGCCGGGACGTCTTGAAAGCAATTAGCACTGATTAATTTGGGAGAAACCCTTCATATCAGACAATTTCTATTCATTTGGAGAGCTCCCCCTTTTTCGGGGGAGCTTGGTTTCCCCAATATCGTGGGGGCAACAAATAAATGAAACAGCAGAAATAGCCAACATTAGCCAACATTCATTTCTCCATCTGTAAGCAAATCAACTTTTTGATTGACATTGCTAAATTTCTATTCTTTTCACTTCCTATGGCCTCCTAGCGTATCGGTAAGATCTCACATTTTCTTTCACTTTCTTTTCCGCCTTCAGGTTCGTCACGGGTTTGAGCCTCCCTCCTTATTAACTTTTTTTTTTTTTTTTCTTTTACACCAACAAACACCTGTGCGACGCCGGGTACCCCCCGCTAGTATGCCATAAAATAAAAAACAAACCAAATTTTCTGCATTGCAAACAACCTAAATAAGGATACTCTGCCTTTGGACCAAAATCAAAGTGTAGTATCTGTTCTTCAGATGCTGCACTTCAATATTTCTTGTTCTTTCTCAGTGGAGGAGAAATTCTTCACGACTGAGGCAATTTTTATTTTTTTTCCTTTTCTCTATGTTAAAAAACAACCCTGGTGTCTAGCTCTGCCCTTGTGGGGAGGCATTGTAAATAGGTACTCATAAAAAGAAGTTATCTCTTTTTTTTTTTTTTTTTTTTTTTTATTGCTTCAGACAAAAATATTTTTTAATTTTTAGGAACTGTATTGAAATTTATTCTGTTGTTTATAATAGTTGTTTCTCTTCTCAGCTACAGCCGGCAGCACCAACAAACCTTCACAAGGAAAACCTGCGGTGAAAAAAATCAAGTTCTTACTTAACTTTGACCAAGAGAAAGATTTTGTGTCCGATTTTAAAAAGGCTCGTAATTGTGTCCTCACCAAGAAACGACTGGAAGATCTGAAAGTGACAAGTTTTCTTTTGCCGAAAATGCTCAACTACCAATCGCAGGCACTCTTTGGGTGTTTTTGGAAGCCCTCTATCATGGTATGTCCTATTTACGACCCTTTTTTGTTTTTTTTATATGTCATCGCAACAACGTGAATTGCTTCGGAATTTTGAGATGAGTATTTTATAATTTGGATTATTTGAACTACTGTTCTTGTCTTAAATGTTATTCGCACGTTCCAGTTGATGTTATCTCCGATCTTTCTAGATACATTTTATCAGACTCTGGAATCTTTCTTGTCTGCAAGGACCCGTGGCGTAACGTATAAAGTGCTAAGTAATATTCATAAGGATTGATAATTTGTGTTATTCAGACTACTACTGTTCTCATCTTGGATGTTGTATTTACAAATGTTATGCATGAGAGTGTGTAATGTGGGATATAATTAGTTTATTTGGATTATTTGGACTACTGTTCTCATCTTGTGTGTTATTCTTGATGTAGCCTCCAACCTTCTTCAGGTGCATTTTGTCCAATTCTGGATTCTTTCTTGTCCCAGGGCGAAAATTATCACTTTTAATGAGATGTAAAAGGAGTGGAGATTATTTTTGGACATAATGTGTATAAAGTCATAAGAAACCTTGGAAATTTTTTTTGGTCTATTAATTGATAATTTGAATTTTAATTGTCAAATTAGATCCTAACTTTTGAGTTCAAGATGTAAAAAAAGTAGCCAACCAGAATACATCTTTCATTTACTTGCTTATAATCAACCAATCACAATGATTCAAGATGGCGCAACAATATATAATCAGGTTTAGGAAACTTTTTCTGGACATGAAACAACCCACAATAAAAGTAGTATAATCATACAATGTATGTCCTATATCGATTACACGAGGTTCCTCTAACATATCAGGTATATCTCTGAAGAGAATAAGGAAAAAACAATGAAGTCACTAGATATATATCATTGTGGGTGAATTTAGGCAAAGAACACCATTTTATATAGACACCGGGGAGTGACTTCCCTTGACACAGACATGAGGAGAACAAGTTTGAGCACCCCAATGTTGTAAACATTAGCGGTTTCATGGTCGTTTAAATCATTAAAACTAGAAATGCTTACAAGCGTAAATACGTAACAAATGTGGATAATTCACGAGTACATGAATACACATTTTATTACCAATTGACAAATATGATATGTAATGTCACAATACAGATATGATGTGTAATGTCACAATACAGAACAACAATAATTTGGTACTTATTTAGAAGTTGTTAAAGTCCTACTTTGTCTCCTAGTGGGACAATGTTCTCGCCCGGGTAAAACCTTACATTTCTTGTCAAGGCCGAAACATCTCTGTCTTTTCTCCTGGTGGCATAATGCCAGAATATTCTCTACATAAGAAATATCAAAATATCAATTATTTGGGCCGATAGCTTACACCTATGGTGTAATGTATAAAGTGCCAAATGATAGTCAGTTTTAATTTTCAGTTTTCTGGAGGTTGAAGGGTCAAACCTTTATTGCTAGCAATACTGAGAAAACAATTACGAATTACTCAAAACTTCATAGCTAACAAAGTGAGAGCAAGCTACTCCCACGGGTTAGTGTTTCATTTTAAATTCCATACAGATCCAAAAGTAGTTGCCATTGTTACATTGTGTGAGTATGTGAATATGTTCCAAAATGACATGCATGTTGAATAGTGGAGTTTATATATTTTTTTTTATCTGTATATTCATGTACGTGTAAATGTATGTATGTATATACGTCATATCATTTAGTTGATTGTCTAGTGTGTATATTTTAACATTTCTGCAACAGTTCTAACAGGAAACGATTGACATGGATGTATCGAAACTGTTGTAAACAAACAGTTCTTTTTAACAGGTGTAAATAACACAGCACATACTTGAATTATATGCAAACATTTATTTTCATGATTCCGGACGGCAACTTCAGAGATTGCCTTCACATCTTGGCTGACTGAGAAAATGCCGCTCCCTGTGTCCTGGAGAGGCCAACTCCTTGAGTTGTCCATTTTCTCTGATGTTCAGCTAACGACTGTTTAGAATCTCCCTAAATCTACATCTCATCACGTGTCTAAGACCCCAACCGCTGACGTAACATAAATCTGATTATTTGTTTATCCAAACCAAAAATTATGTTTGCCTGTATTTTCGAAAATCACATTCTTTTTGTAGTTGTTTATTAAGTTGTCAATCATTTTTTCCAAATCTAATTGTTTATTTTTCTAATCATAATAATAATAGATCCAGCGATCCACCATCGCTCAAATCAATTAATAATAATAATGTTTTGACCCTTGCCCCTGCCTGCCACAGTTAACACAGATACTACGCTATGATCACAGCCAAAGGGTCACAATATTACACCGTAACTTTAAAAGTATGCATGTCATTTGGAGCCAGACACTTCTATTGTGGATTCTGTTCAGTCTTTTGAGACAATGGATACATCCTGTAATTGTGCAAAACCGTGGGGGAGTTCTGGAAGCCCCCTTAAAAAGCATAAATGATTTAAGACAGCAAAGTTTATATGAAAATTATTTCTCAAAATTTTATTTTCCAAAGAAAAATGTTTTTGAACTGAAATATTTGTTGTGTATTAATTTATGTGTCCCTGTGAATGCTATGAACAGTTCATAACATTTTTTAAAATATCTGTTTTTACTCATAGTCCATCTTATGAACAAAGTTGGATTGCCTTGTTGAAGCTGTTCATAAAAATCCTGCACTCTTTCTTATTTTTTTATTTTATTTATTTATTTTTTTTTTTTTTTTTTCAGGTTCGTCGTCAAGCCACGTCTGCCACGGTCGATGATGATTTGGTTGTCGGTTACGATTATGACAACGATAATGACAAGCAGAACTTTTGCCCTGATTACAACCGGGTCAGTCTTTTTCGATTTTCTTCTTTTTCCTTTTTTTTTTTGTTACAGAAGTTTTCATCCTCTTTCTTTTGTATTTTTGCGTCCTCTTTACTCTCTATTTTTCTGTTTTTTTTTTTTTTTTCACTTTTTTTTTCCTACACCACTTTTCTCTTTTTCTGTTGACTATTTCTGATGTTGCCCTATCATCAACCATTCCTAACAGGACCATTCAGAAAATGACCATCGATCGTGAGGAGATCAAAACTCCTGAGCAAACCACTCTTTTTACTAATCTAACTTCCTATATTTTTGCTCTGCAAATGGATCATTTCCTCCCATTGTCAAGGATCATGGCTCTTGGGATTTCTTTTTTTCTTTTAGCCCTACCACAAAAAAATAAGTTCTCCCAACCATGTATATACATGTACATCTCGCTGGTACCCTAAATTTATTTAAGCATGCAGGCAATTTCTTTTTCATTTATTTATTATATTTAAAAAAAAAAAAAAAAATTTTACTTTTAGTATTATTTTCGTATATAAACATATTTTATTAAAAATGAAATCAATTTACGGATATTCTCATTTTATTATGTTTAAAAAGATATTTACCTTCAATATTAATTATTTCTGTAAAAATCGGTTTATGAATATGATGTTTTGACCTAAATTCTTGACAGGTTTACTTCCTGTTTATTTCCGAGGACTTTAAAACTAGAAGTCGTTTAGAGTGGTGAACAGACTAAATCACCATTAAGTGTGTGTGTTGATGCTTCCGTTTAATCTTGAAAGACAAAGGATACCCCCTGTAGGGGCAGCTGCACATGTAATTGTGCAATCCCCAACCACACCTCTCCTGAATCAGCATTGCTTATTGCTTATGTCCAGTGACAAGGAGAAACAATGCCGAGATAAGCGGAGAGTACATACAGCACCTGGAAGTCTCAAATGGTCACCCATTTAGTACTGACCAGGTTCAACATTGCTTAACTTTGGTGATCTAACATGATTGTGTGTGTGTGTGTGTGTATATATATATATATATATGTACACGCTAGTAGACCACCCGGCATTGCCCAATCGTTAAAAAAACATGGCTCCGTCAATCTTTGGCAGACTATGAATACCCATGTAGGGGTGCCTGCGCGTGAAATTTTTGTGGCAGGAGGTGCACAATCTCCAACCACACCTCTCCTGAGTCGACATTGTTAAATACTAGTGCCAAATGAAGTGTATGTACAGGACGACTGGAAACAAATGTTGAAATAAGAATTCCCAGATGATCACCCATCTGGTACTAATCGGGCTCAACGTTGCTCATCTAACGAGAACTGGTGTGTCAACGCGATTAAGCCATGTACTAATGCACCGTCATAAAATATGCTAAAATATATTTTAATTTATACAGGTGCCATCAGCTAGAATCCAAACCAAAACATTTAGCATTTTAGTGGTGTTCACTAACATCTGATTTAAAAATACATGCATATCAAAATTTAAATGAACTCACTTAAAACTATAAATGTATATTTGAGCATACGTAGTTCCAATTTTTTCAATTTTGACCATTTAGCAAATATTTTTTCAGCTAAAAAGTCAAATTAAATATGTTCCATAGGCTCAAATATCTCGTATATCAAGTTTCAAGTCTGTATACAAAAAATTGCCAGTAGTTTGATAGACAGTTTCGCATACGCACACAAGTTCATTTAATAATATATATATATATATATATATATATATATATATACACACACACACAGCACTGATACAAGACATATTCTGGTCCTGGATATGACCTTAAACTATATCCGATGGTGAGGCTCCCGCTTGTGGGCTTTGGGGAGTGTGGGGCCACCCTTTAATTGCCATTGCTCCCAGGTCCACTCGGACCCGGAGTGGTAGTACCTGTTAGGGTTCCAACTATGGGTTGAATAGAAACCGACTTGAAAAACAAAACAAATATATTCTATTAAAAAAGTTTTCTTCAAAATCACTGGATTTGGCATAAAATAACCTGAAAAGGTTTGATATGCCATAAAACAAAACCAACCAACCAACAAGATGTATTTTCCTATCGGGAGGCTTCGACCTCTTATAACAACATTATGAAAAATAAAAATAAAAACTTAATCGGACTGACATCTCCTTGATAAAGCCAGGTTATTGGCGGAAATTCAGAATTTAACAAAAAAAAAAAAAATGAAATAAAAATGATTTTATCATTTCACAACATTTTCAGGTTTTCAAATTTAAATTAAAAAAAAAAAAAAAAAATGTTTTTTAAAATGTGTGACTTTCCATTTCATATATTGTTTTGCTTTCGTTTTTGATAGGATTATGATGATAACTCTGAAGATTTATTTGGCTTCAGTTGTGCTACAAGCAATGCCAGTCAGCAGTCTGACGTCACCTCACTGGAGGAAAACGATGACCCAAACAAACTAGCTACGCTCATTGGTGACGACTTAGTAGCCCTACCACAAAAGGTAAGTTCCCATCATCATGCACATCCACGTGCATTTCTTTGGTACCCTCCCAACCCAACCTGCATCATTCTATTATCATATTTGCTGGTGTTATCCGATCAGGTTGTCTGAAGATATCGGATTCTTGACCTAAAATGCACAAAACATTGATGTTAGTCTTTTTTTTTTTTTTCCTTTTTTTTTTTCTTTTTTTTTTTTTTGCAAAACTCAATCATGTTCTGTAAAGTCAAAACAAAAACAATTATTTTCTACAAAATAACCAAACCAAAAACCATGAATAAATATTTGAAGATATAAAGACCTACAATCCTAAGGATTTTCCCAAATTACTGGATTTGGCATTAAATAACCTAAAAAAAAAAAAAAAATTGGTCGTGGATATGACCTTAAACTATATCAAGATGATGAGGCTCCAGCTTGTGGGCTTTGGGGAATGTGGGGCCACCCTTTAATTGCCATTGCTCCCAAGTCCACTCTGATCCGGAGTGGTAGTACCTGTTAGGGTCCCAACTATGGGTTAAATAGAAACCGACTTGAAAAAAAAATATATATATATATTCTATTAAAAACTTTTTTTCAAAATCACTGGATTCGGCATAAAATAACCTGAAAAGAGTTGATATGCCGTAAAACAAAACCAACCAACCTAAAAAAAAAGGGGTTGATATGCCACAAAACAAAACCACCAAATCAGACTTATTATAGTCCGATGTATATTATGTTGTAGCCAGATTGTTGCACTACAATAAAACAACGCAAGACACATTCTTTGTGTAACTGTTAAGCTCTGTGTGTGTGTACAAGATAACATTCCATAGTGGAGAAAAAGGAACCTCTGAATGTTGTCTGTTAATTGTCTGTCCGTATTGGTCCTAGATTATCATTTCAGCCCAATCTTCTCTCACTTAACTCTAACTATTATATTTTATTGGACCCAATATATAGTCATAATTTAAAGTTTTTTTAAAAAGTTACTTGTGCGCCACCACCAAGAATCAAAATCAAAACGCTTAGCTTATAATTTACATTTTCCTTTGACGTAAATGACTGACCTATGAAGACATGTTTGCTGCAAGACTAAAAATTAAAACATGAACCAATAGCTATTACGTTACGCATGCATATTCGTAATGCCATCATTCGACCTCTGCCTGACAATTTCATTTCTTTAATTTTCACACTTTAGTATTGTTTTTCCCCGGTTGAAAAATGTGTCCGAATACCCTATAATATTAAGTTTCATGTCTGTAGATCAAAATCTGACAAGTTTGGTAGGCAAAGTTTTTAAACAAATATATATGTGCATACATAAAGAGTTTTGTGCTTGCTATAAACTTTTTACACAAATATTACTCAAGTATAAATTATGTACAATATCTGCATTAATATAATTACATGTAATAGTTAACTAAAGATGATCATCTCATAGGAAAACCGAAAAAACTAATAAAAATGAATGTTTAAAAGAATATACAAATTAACTAGATCTTTTGCAGATGAATGCAATTTCACGACCCATATAGAAGAAAATTGTACTTTCTTTTTAAATAGAAAAATGGGTTTTTAATATGAATATCAATACACAAAAAAATTTATAGGTGTATAGATAATGTGTGACTGTGTTCTATAATATACTAGCAGGCCGTCCAGCATTGCCCGGTCGTAAAATATGCATAAATATTATATTTTAATTAATACATAAACTGAGACATGAGCATGCAAGTATTATGATTTTTTTTTAACGGTTCACTTTTTTTAAGTAAAAAAAGAAAAAATACTCAAGCTGAGATCAAAACCTAAAAAAAAAGAGTTAAGTATGATAACCATTAGACCAACTTGACACAGTCTTTAAACCGTGTTTTCAAACTACTTATTCTTAACATAAGTAATTTATAATGTGACGATTCACGCATGTGCATTCGTGAAACTGTTAGCAAACATAAAATATGATGATTCCTACATACCCGGCCCTGTCGGTGGGGCATTAGAATACACCGACTGCCCCCCTGCAGAGGGTAAAAGTCCCTCAATGGGGGTCCTGGATATGACCTTAAACTATATCCAGTGGTGAGGCCCCAGCTTGTGGGCTTTGGGGAGTGTGGAGCCACCCTTTAATTACCATTGCTCCCAGGTCCACTCTGACCCGGAGTGGTAGTACCTGTTAGGGTTCCAACTATGGGTTAAATAGAAACCGACTTGAAAACAACAAATATATTCTATTAAAAATTTTTTCAAAATCTTTGGATTCGGCATTAAATAACCCGAAAAGGGTTGATATGCCATAAAACAACCAAACAACCAACCCACATACCAATTTTTCAATTTTTAACCTTTAGCAACCCTTTTTTTCCAGATGAAAATGGATTAAAAAGTTTTCCGCATGCCTGATTTTCCTTTCTACCAAATTTCAAGTCTGTAGATCAAAAATTCATTGAGTATATAGGTTAAAAGTTATCTTCGCGCACGCACACACACACATTCTCACTTTTATAGATATATATAGATTTTCTGGTACAACCCTCTTTATCAAATGGTGGTCATTTCAAATCTCTTAAAAACTGTACAGGTCAGTAATGTTGGTTTGTTGTTATACTGCAGTAAATATCAAGGTGTCCTACAGCAAATTAAATTAAAATTTCTTTATTTTAATAAAGTGATGGTTCTTTTTCGATATATTTAAAAAAAAATTTTTTTTTTTTATTTAATTACTAGTTGGATGCCTGGCGTTGCCCGGTCATACAATACGCTCAAACATGATATTTTAATTTATGCAGATTGCATATGTATTATTATAGAATCAATCCTCTATTGAATATTATATATTACAAGGAATAATTTGCCCGGTGGACTAATTAAAAAATAAAATAATAAAATAAAAAAAAAAATGATAATGTCGTTCATCAAATTTCGTCTGTGTTTGTTTACAATATCATATCAGCTGATATTTGGGCTTGACGATGGATGCCTTGGAAAGGTCATTTCTGATTTAATGTTTAGTTTTAAAATATGCAAGCAAAGAAATGATTTGCTGCGATTTTAAATGGTACCTGTTTATCATAAATTGAATTGAATAAGAAAAAATTAAAATAAAATGGTGAGGCACACGAGGGCTTGAACAGGGGACCATTTGATCTATAATTGAATGCTCTACCACTAAGTTATATCTCCATATTATAATAAATCTTTTTTTTATTTTTTTTTAAGAAATTATTTGCTAAGATTTTTTATCTCCCTTACTGGTGTAACATATAAAAATTCCCCATTTTTTATCTATAATAAAAAAAATTTTAAAAAAAACTATTTTTAGGATTGGATTTTTTCGATTTTTGATACTTGTTGGATGGATTTTTGTACAAAACATATCTAAGAACACTGCCAGACATATATATGAGCTTTGTGTGAAATTTGCAAAGATAAGGTAAGCAGGAAGGAATACACATATACACAAAAAGTGACTTTTATATAATAGTAGAGATGGAGAAGATGCATGTTTTTTTTGTTTTTTTTTAGGTGCTTCTATATTATACAAACGAAAAAAAAAATTAAATTTCAAGTGAAACAAACGTTACCTATGTAATCGCCAGGTCTCAAATAGCAACATATCCAAAAATTATGAAAAACGATGGGGTAGAAAAATAATTATTAACGAAAAAAGAAATTTGTGAAATCATTATATTATGCTTAGCAAAAAAAAAAAAAAAAAATTCCATAAGTTGAGAAGGGAGATAATTAAGTTCTGTTGCTTACGTCACAAGATGAACATAATTCAAAATCTTGGAGAAATTTAATAATTTTTATTTTTTTTATCTTTTGTTTTCTGTAATTTTTGGTCATGTTACTATTTGCCACATGACAAAGGTACCATTTGTTTGATTGAAAATTCAATATCTTTTTAGTTTATATAATAAAGGTATCATTTGTTTGATTGAAAATTCAATATCTTTTTAGTTTATATGACAAAGGTACCATTTGTTTGATTGAAAATTCAATATCTTTTTAGTTTATATAATAAGGTACCATTTGTTTGATTGAAAATTCAATATCTTTTTAGTTTATATAATAAAGGTACCATTTGTTTGATTGAAAATTCAATATCTTTTTAGTTTATATAATAAAGGTACCATTTGTTTGATTGAAAATTCAATATCTTTTTAGTTTATATAATAAGGTACCATTTGTTTGATTGAAAATTCAATATCTTTTTAGTTTATATAATAAAGGTACCATTTGTTTGATTGAAAATTCAATATCTTTTTAGTTTATATAATAAAGGTATCATTTGTTTGATTGAAAATTCAATATCTTTTTAGTTTATATAATAAAGGTACCATTTGTTTGATTGAAAATTCAATATCTTTTTAGTTTATATAATAAAGGTATCATTTGTTTGATTGAAAATTTAATATCTTTTTAGTTTATATAATAAAGGTATCATTTGTTTGATTGAAAATTCAATATCTTTTTAGTTTATATAATAAAGGTATCATTTGTTTGATTGAAAATTCAATATCTTTTTAGTTTATATAATAAAGGTACCATTTGTTTGATTGAAAATTCAATATCTTTTTAGTTTATATAATAAAGGTATCATTTGTTTGATTGAAAATTCAATATCTTTTTAGTTTATATAATAAAGGTACCATTTGTTTGATTGAAAATTCAATATCTTTTTAGTTTATATAATAAAGGTACCATTTGTTTGATTGAAAATTCAATATCTTTTTAGTTTATATAATAAAGGTACCATTTGTTTGATTGAAAATTCAATATCTTTTTAGTTTATATAATAAAGGTATCATTTGTTTGATTGAAAATTCAATATCTTTTTAGTTTATATAACAAAGGTATCATTTGTTTGATTGAAAATTTAATATCTTTTTAGTTTATATAATAAAGGTATCATTTGTTTGATTGAAAATTCAATATCTTTTTAGTTTATATAATAAAGGTATCATTTGTTTGATTGAAAATTCAATATCTTTTTAGTTTATATAATAAAGGTACCATTTGTTTGATTGAAAATTCAATATCTTTTTAGTTTATATAATAAGGTACCATTTGTTTGATTGAAAATTCAATATCTTTTTAGTTTATATAATAAAGGTATCATTTGTTTGATTGAAAATTCAATATCTTTTTAGTTTATATAATAAAGGTATCATTTGTTTGATTGAAAATTCAATATCTTTTTAGTTTATATAATAAAGGTATCATTTGTTTGATTGAAAATTCAATATCTTTTTAGTTTATATAATAAAGGTATCATTTGTTTGATTGAAAATTCAATATCTTTTTAGTTTATATAATAAAGGTATCATTTGTTTGATTGAAAATTCAATATCTTTTTAGTTTATATAATAAAGGTACCATTTGTTTGATTGAAAATTCAATATCTTTTTAGTTTATATAATAAGGTACCATTTGTTTGATTGAAAATTCAATATCTTTTTAGTTTATATAATAAAGGTATCATTTGTTTGATTGAAAATTCAATATCTTTTTAGTTTATATAATAAAGGTACCATTTGTTTGATTGAAAATTCAATATCTTTTTAGTTTATATAATAAAGGTATCATTTGTTTGATTGAAAATTCAATATCTTTTTAGTTTATATAATAAAGGTATCATTTGTTTGATTGAAAATTCAATATCTTTTTAGTTTATATAATAAGGTATCATTTGTTTGATTGAAAATTCAATATCTTTTTAGTTTATATAATAAAGGTATCATTTGTTTGATTGAAAATTCAATATCTTTTTAGTTTATATAATAAAGGTATCATTTGTTTGATTGAAAATTCAATATCTTTTTAGTTTATATAATAAAGGTATCATTTGTTTGATTGAAAATTCAATATCTTTTTAGTTTATATAATAAGGTACCATTTGTTTGATTGAAAATTCAATATCTTTTTAGTTTATATAATAAAGGTATCATTTGTTTGATTGAAAATTCAATATCTTTTTAGTTTATATAATAAAGGTATCATTTGTTTGATTGAAAATTCAATATCTTTTTAGTTTATATAATAAAGGTATCATTTGTTTGATTGAAAATTCAATATCTTTTTAGTTTATATAATAAAGGTACCATTTGTTTGATTGAAAATTCAATATCTTTTTAGTTTATATAATAAAGGTACCATTTGTTTGATTGAAAATTCAATATCTTTTTAGTTTATATAATAAAGGTACCATTTGTTTGATTGAAAATTCAATATCTTTTTAGTTTATATAATAAAGGTATCATTTGTTTGATTGAAAATTCAATATCTTTTTAGTTTATATAATAAAGGTATCATTTGTTTGATTGAAAATTCAATATCTTTTTAGTTTATATAATAAAGGTATCATTTGTTTGATTGAAAATTCAATATCTTTTTAGTTTATATAATAAAGGTACCATTTGTTTGATTGAAAATTCAATATCTTTTTAGTTTATATAATAAAGGTATCATTTGTTTGATTGAAAATTCAATATCTTTTTAGTTTATATAATAAAGGTACCATTTGTTTGATTGAAAATTCAATATCTTTTTAGTTTATATAATAAAGGTACCATTTGTTTGATTGAAAATTCAATATCTTTTTAGTTTATATAATAAAGGTATCATTTGTTTGATTGAAAATTCAATATCTTTTTAGTTTATATAATAAAGGTATCATTTGTTTGATTGAAAATTCAATATCTTTTTAGTTTATATAATAAGGTATCATTTGTTTGATTGAAAATTCAATATCTTTTTAGTTTATATAATAAAGGTATCATTTGTTTGATTGAAAATTCAATATCTTTTTAGTTTATATAATAAAGGTATCATTTGTTTGATTGAAAATTCAATATCTTTTTAGTTTATATAATAAAGGTATCATTTGTTTGATTGAAAATTCAATATCTTTTTAGTTTATATAATAAGGTACCATTTGTTTGATTGAAAATTCAATATCTTTTTAGTTTATATAATAAAGGTATCATTTGTTTGATTGAAAATTCAATATCTTTTTAGTTTATATAATAAAGGTATCATTTGTTTGATTGAAAATTCAATATCTTTTTAGTTTATATAATAAAGGTATCATTTGTTTGATTGAAAATTCAATATCTTTTTAGTTTATATAATAAAGGTATCATTTGTTTGATTGAAAATTCAATATCTTTTTAGTTTATATAATAAAGGTACCATTTGTTTGATTGAAAATTCAATATCTTTTTAGTTTATATAATAAGGTACCATTTGTTTGATTGAAAATTCAATATCTTTTTAGTTTATATAATAAAGGTATCATTTGTTTGATTGAAAATTCAATATCTTTTTAGTTTATATAATAAAGGTACCATTTGTTTGATTGAAAATTCAATATCTTTTTAGTTTATATAACAAAGGTATCATTTGTTTGATTGAAAATTTAATATCTTTTTAGTTTATATAATAAAGGTATCATTTGTTTGATTGAAAATTCAATATCTTTTTAGTTTATATAATAAAGGTATCATTTGTTTGATTGAAAATTCAATATCTTTTTAGTTTATATAATAAAGGTATCATTTGTTTGATTGAAAATTCAATATCTTTTTAGTTTATATAATAAAGGTATCATTTGTTTGATTGAAAATTCAATATCTTTTTAGTTTATATAATAAAGGTATCATTTGTTTGATTGAAAATTCAATATCTTTTTAGTTTATATAATAAAGGTACCATTTGTTTGATTGAAAATTCAATATCTTTTTAGTTTATATAATAAAGGTATCATTTGTTTGATTGAAAATTCAATATCTTTTTAGTTTATATAATAAAGGTATCATTTGTTTGATTGAAAATTCAATATCTTTTTAGTTTATATAATAAAGGTACCATTTGTTTGATTGAAAATTCAATATCTTTTTAGTTTATATAATAAAGGTATCATTTGTTTGATTGAAAATTCAATATCTTTTTAGTTTATATAATAAAGGTATCATTTGTTTGATTGAAAATTCAATATCTTTTTAGTTTATATAATAAAAAAGCGCTAATTTTTTCATATTTTTAATTCTATTAATATGATTATATTTTTGTGATGAACTTTATCTATCAAGCACCTTGACTTCTAAAAACGAAAAATGATAATGACCACAAACTTTTGTTCATTTCAAAGGTGGCAAAGATTAATATCTCTTATGCAAAAACTGCCAAAAAAGTTGACGTCCGCAGATTAAAACAGTCCATGTGGAAAATGATGACACACACAACACCAGAAGAAAACAAAGTAAGTAAACTTTTTTTTATTACTTTTGTTTTGTATTTATTTTAATTTTTAAAAATTTCTTTTTAATTTTCTTCAGCATTTTTATTTTTTAATCAGACATTTTTATTTTAGTTTTTTATAAAAAATTTTATTCGGTATTCTTTATTCGGCATTTTTTTATTCAACATTTTTTTTTTATTCGACATTTTTTTTTTATTCAACATTTTTTTTTTATTCGACATTTTTTTTTTTATTCGACATTTTTTTTTATTCGACATTTTTTTTTATTCGACATTTTTTTTTTTTTTTTCCCCCAGGAAAACCAAGACCAAAATGTTGAACAGTCAAAAGAGGAAAGTTCCGAGGAGACAACTACGATGAAGACGGCAGTTCTTTTTAGTGATCTGGTAAAGCATCTTCCGGAAAAGGTGCCGAGCTTCATGGCTAAAAATATCAGTGTACCCATCGCTTTCGTCTGCATGCTGCACTTGGCCAATGAAAAAGTAAGTTTGGAATTTGTATTTTTTTTTTTTTTTCTTTTTTTTTTTTGAGATTGTAAACAAACTTTGTTATTTGGGTGATACCATTGAATCAGAAGGTGGAGCAGGTTCTACCATGACAATTAATATTTATATTTTCTTTTTAGTATTGTTCATATAAGCATTAGCATAGGTTGTTGAAGTCTTATTACCTTGGAGATTCCATTAGGGCACAGGGTGGAGCAGGTTCTAGGGTGTTAGGAGTGTATGGAGAAAGTTTTTTTTTTTTTTTTTTTTTTTTTTTTTTTTTTTTTCTTCTTCTACATTTTCACCCCAAACAAGGCACATTTGGTGTAGGGGGCTACTATCAGGGACATGAGCTACTGGGATACTATGTAGGGAGTTGGGCAGCAAGATATCAGTTCACGTTACACTTGAACTTCTGCATGTCAGTAAAGTTGGGAAGCAAGGACTCGGAAGGGAATTCCAAAGTCTAGCAGTTCTGGGGAAGAAACTACTGGAGTAGAAAGATCTTTTACATCTAGGGATCTCTACTGTGAAGGGGTGGATTTAGCTGCTTGTCTGGTTTGTCGAAGGTATTTACGTCATGGGCGCTTGCAGTTCGTCAGAGCATTCACCATTAAAATACTTGTAGAACAGGCAGAGGGATGCAACATTTCGTCGATGGGACAGAGGCGTAAGCTTAGATGACAGTTCAAGACCTATCAGATTGGCGACTCTTTTTTGAACCTTGTCTAGGAGCGAGAGACTAGTAGCAGATGCACCAGCCCAAATGACGACAATACTCCATACATGGGCGAATAGTGGCCTTATAGAGATAGTAGTTTAGTAAACTTCTGTCATTACTAGGGTTAGGACAACAGCATATTCTTTTCATTGTTTTGACTCTCGAGTGTGTATCCGTTGATATCTTATGTTTTTATATAGAGTGATGTGGTTCTTGGTTGATTAACTGTGTCGTATATATATGCGAGAGTCAAAACAAGGAAAAGAATATGCCCTAGTTATTACTAACTAGCAGAGCATTACCGATGTTGGCAAAGGGAATAACCTATCCGGCACGTGTACATTGTGATACTATATGAAAATGGAAAGTGAACAGTGAGAGGACATGCTGTAACAAAGCGTTGCACACTTATTGTAACAGCGTCAACAAACGAGAAAAGCAGCAGCAGCCACATTTAAAGCATGTATGCAAATTGGCAAATGTGCACCAGCTGGTGTCAAGGGGAGAAAAGGAAAGGCAAATTGTTAGTGTTTTTGACTAATGAGGGTATGACCCCAATGCTATGGACAATCTTATTTATAACTATGTGTTAGGACAATCAACCAATGAGAAGCCTCCGACCGCATTATAAAAATATCGAATTTTGGATTCAAGTCAGTTTGCTGTCAGTCTCCATCTTGAACGGCTGAACCGCTGCGTTGATTCTTCGCTGATTTGATTTACTACCGCCATCTTTGTTCAACATAATGGCTCAACATTTAACGCAAACAAAGGACAGTACGTAGTCAAGAAAAGAAAGTGATTGGACGTGTTTTGTACTCTCATGCGATGAGCGTGAAAATTTGCAGCGTGGTTGAAAAAAAAGGCAACGAAAAAGACACGTGAAAGAGCGTCTTGACGAACATATTCGACACATGAGTGATATTTCGAAACGCAGTAAAGTGCGTCGTCGCAAATGACTGGAATAAATGCTTTTTGTATTCACCTTAAAAAAAAAAAAAAATGCTGAGTTATATTTTTTTTTTTACCTCTTCCTTGTTTGTTTCTTCTTACGACATTACCAGACAACGTGCGGGTCCGAGTGGTTGGAATGTAACGATGAGACGTTACAATGCGTTGTATGAATAGGAAAAGATATAAGGATGATATGCGAGTCTTAAAGAAAGACTTAGATCTGATGACTTCAGAGTAAAGCATTAAATCTGGCCAGTATATTGAAATGTGTGCAGAAAAGAAGCCATTAATAATTAGTGTTATCACTGTCGACCAACAGAAGAGTCTATCAGGTATGTGCACACTATGATAAGGATGCTTCTACATTATACAAATGAAAAAAAAAATTGAATTTCAAGTAAAAGAAATGGTACCTACGTAATTCTCATGTTGCAAATAGTAACGTATCCAAGAATTATGGAAAATAAGGTAGAAAAATAAATTATGAAAAACTTTTCACTAAAATTTTTTGGGAATAAAATTTATCCGACATTTTGAATTACTAATTTATTCATTGCAGACTATTATCCTGATTTTTTTTTTTTTTTTTCACAAAAAAACTAAAAAAAAAATGAAAAAAAAAAAAAAAAAAAAAAAATGAGGATAATAGTCTGCAATGAATAAATTAATGAATAATGCTCATCTCCAAAATGAATTCCAATTAAATATATATTTTGAATTACGTTTTTCATGTGACATAAGCAACAGAACTTAATTGTCTCCCCTGTTAATGGATCTTTTTTTAGTAATCGTAATAGTTATTTCACTTTCTTTCATAAATTTCTTTTTTCATTAATAATTATTTTTCTACCTTATCGTTTTTCGTACTCGGTGGGGGTCACTCATTCTTAAATTTTTTATGTGCTTCATACATTATGATATCTAAGATTTACAAAGCAAGTTTGCATGTATCTTTAATTTCCGTGACTTTTACACGCTATTTTTGCAATTTTTTTTCACTCTCCGTGTGTTTATTAAAAAAAAAAGTGAAACTGAAAGCAAAGACGTTCTTGGCCTTTTGTGCTAAGATGTCCAGAAAGCAATAAGGTTTGATCACTGCTGGGGGAAAAAAAACCCCGTCATATCAGACAATTGCTATTCGTTTGGACACTCCCCTTTTTAGAGGAGCTGTTTTCCCCAATATCTTAGCGGGGAAATAAATAAATACGCAGAAACTGGCTTTCAGCACCAAAGTAAAGTCACATGATGTTTGACCTCATTAAGTTCACGCACCTGTCATTTAATTTTTTAATCGTTAAATTAAAACAGTTTTTACTTCCTTTCCTGTCATGGCCGAGCGGATAAAATGTCAGGTTTTTTCTTTCTTTTTCCCCTTCATGTCAAGGCTTTCAGGTTTGAGCCTACCTCCCTTCAAAAACTTTTTTCTTTTACACCTCCAAAACACCTGGACAATGCCAGGCACCCCTGCTAGTCTATTATATAAAAGGCAAAATGTGTGTGTTTGTATGTCTGCCAAAACCTTTCGACGGACGTGTCAGACTGTGACAAAATTGATATTGTTTTAAAGCTTGATGTATCGGACAACAAATATCGAAAAATTGGCCAAAAACATTACTTCTTTTACTGTCAGCTGGACCGTTTTTTACAAGGAGGGGATCACTTTTTTCGTTGACATTTTTATAAAACCTGTTATTTTGACTGCCTGTGACATCACAATCGCAGTGGGCGCATCGATAAGACCGTTTGCTTTTTTCACCTCCTTTTCCTCTGGCACATTCCAGGTTCGGGCCTGCCTACTACTCCTATTGTTTTTTTTTTGTTTTTTTTTCAACCAACACCCTTACTACACACATCTGGGCAATGCCGGGCACTCAGACTAGTCAAAAATATTTCCTAAAGTTTTGTTGTAATTTTATTTTTAACATATTTAACTCAATAGCAATGTAAAAGCGCGCCATTATTTTATGTTTTTGTTTATATTTTATTTGATTTTAGTTTTGTTTGTTATATTTTTAATTGATTTTCTTTACTTTTGCTAGTACTCTATATTTTGTTTTTTATTTTTGTTTTTAAAAAAAATCTTTGCTAATATTTTCCATTTCTATCTTTCCATTTTTTTTTCTTTCCAGTGCCTGAGTCTAAACGCATTGGGTTTTACTGACATTGAAATCTCTCAACTTCAGATTTCCGCATAAGGTTTCATCAGTCAGTCTTGCCAAAAATGAAGAGAGGAAAGAAAAACATTTACATTTTTTTTTTTTTTTTTTAACACGATTTATTCACGATTGAAAACTTAAGGAGATCTGATATTGGATAAATCAGGTTTCAAAGACCCCAGAAAATAAGTAAAATAAAAGATATGATTTCAGGTTTACAACAGTTTTTTTCCAGTTGAGCTGTGTACACTATAAACAAGTGGATGATAAACCAACAATTTAGGGTATTTAAAACATACAAAATAGAATCTTCAGTTTTGACAAATAAGGATAACGATTCGTTTGTTTATTAAAACATTCTGTAAAAAAAGGGGGGGGTTTAATGTCCTCCTTTTTATTTTATTTTTTTCTTAAATAAATCTTTCCTTACATAAAAAAAAAAGTTGACATTATAATGAAAAACAAAACTAGTTTATGATCTGTTTGCTTACAGTGCACGCAAGTCAATTGTGTATTTTCCGTCGGGTTCTTGAATCCTAAGATCCCTGAGATTCAAATTAAATATGGCAGTAAAAAATAAAGTAACAGGAAAACTTATCAATATACTTTTCAGTGAAAAATATTAATGTACACAAAAAATTAAGTGAATAGAATTTTAATATAAAAAATAAAATTAATTTACGTTACGAAGAGATAATCTTCTACAATGTGCTGACTTCACGTGAATGTCGTTCGGAATTTGTGGAATCGGAATAGTAAATTGATTTTTTTATTAAAAGTTCACTCAATGATTTTCATAATTTTAATATTGAATTTCAAGGCAAACTGATGGTTTCTACTTAATGTTAGAGTAATGAAAATATCCAAAAATTATGAAAAAACGATAAGGTAGAAAAAAAAAAATTATTGAAGGGAACTTTTTGACGAAAATTAGCGAAAAATAAAATGTTTGGCTAAAAAAAAAACACAAAAAAACGAAGTTTCAAAGGGAGGTAAATAGCATGTAACTATTGTCAAGTTATAAATTGTGTTTTACTTTGTTTTTAGCATAACTGAGTTGCTTCCCTTGTTATGTCATTTCTTCCTCATGAGTTGGAAAACCACGTTTAGTTCCAGAACAGTTTCCGATGTTTAGTTTGTTCTATACAAGTTCTGGAGATGACTGGTTCTCAGTAGACAGTTGTTTTCCACAGGTTCCTAACTGTGTAATTTCGTACTAACAGAGCAAAAGATTCTTCCCATGTTGACACAAAGAAAACATGCAAGGGTGCTAAAAAAAAAAAAAGGTTTAATTTTTATGGAGCAATTCTGGTTTCTGATTGGTTGCTAGCAGAATGTGAATTAATTTGATTCGTCAGTTCCTAGCAGCATCGTTTATAAATAGAATCTCCCAACTGTGAGAGGCCATGCTCCCATTAATAGCCAAAAATATTGCAACACTTCCCAAAGTTTTTTACGCTAAAGATTGAAAACTTTTTTTTACAATGCAGTAATATTAAAGTACTTCTGACATGCAGATTAAGTAGATATCATTGCTTTTAGTTGAAATTGACACAAAAAAGAAAGAATAAATACCGCAATAGCACTGTTTTTTTTGGGGGGGGGTATCAAATTTCACTGTTATAGTCTAGTTGCACCTTTTTGATTTACACTAATATTTTTTTCACTGATATATTAAAAAGTTTTTCTGTTTATTTTGAACTACCATATTTCACTTAGCGTCAACATAAATAAGCACTGATATTTCTTGTTAGGTCCTCCATTTTCATTTCTTTCATCTCTATGTCCGTCTATCCATCTATCTAATCTCTTTATGATGCTTTTACTTGTTCGACACTTCTTTGATCGCTATTTTTCTTTTCTAATCTCTCTTCTTCATTTGCTCCTTTTTGCAGTTACTTCACAAATCTGACACTCACGCTTATTTTAAGGTGGCAGCTTGTTGCATCAAGGGAGATAACTCTCGCCCCCCTTTTCTTTTTTTTTTTTTTTAGTCCAAGGTGGCAACAATATTTTCTGTCATTTCGTTTACATTTTTTTATCTCGAGATTTTTACTTTTTATTTATAAAAACAAATGATTTCAAAGATTAAAAAATAAAACCACTTTTTTTTTTTTTTAAATTTGTAAATTAAGAAGCCAATACTATGCAAACTGGTTATCAACAGCTAACGTAGTATCTAATTTCCAGCGTGGCACTACCAGAAACGGTGATAATGCAAATCGGTTTCTTCACTTTTATTGTATGTCAATTGTGAAACGATTTATTGAAATAAAAATATAAGAAACTTACATTATTGAAAAGTACACAATAAAAATTAACAAAATTATACAAAGAAAATAACACAATTAGTTTTTATTTTTACTCTCAATAACAAAATTTTCAAAAAATAAGTTTTTATTAGTCTCCCAACAAAGGAGGGATTGGACCTAGTAATTCACTCCTGTTTGTTTGTTGTTTATCAATAATCATGCTTGGATTTTTTTTAATTTTGCACAAAAATTAATCATGGTGAACCAGAAAGGATCTTCCGGGATAACTCTGGTTGCCTCCCACCTCCAACCCCACTCAGGGGCATTATAGGGGTAAAATTGCCCCCAAATCGTTCATCCGTTTGCACTTTTCTCAATAATCACGCCTTGGATTTATTTAAAATTTTCCACAAACATTAGTCATGGTGAAAGTAATTTTTTCAATTGTGGAGAGGGACCTTGCAAGCTTAGCTTGTTTTATTTGAAATTTTATAAGAAATATGTTTATGAAAATATAAAAATAAGTTTTTTAATTTTAAAAATAAAGTTCTATTATTTGAGTTTATATAATACAGATGTTTATGAAAGTATAAAAATAAAATTATTGAATTCGAAATAACAAATAAGATTCTCAGGCGTGAGAGAAAAAAAAAGCAAAGGAACTGCTTTATCGCTGCTTTTGGTAGCCCTACACCGGAAATTAGGAAGTACGTTAGCTGACTATAACCAAATGTTAGTTTTAAAAAATTTGCATTGTATTGGCTTCTTAAACTTAAATTCAAAAGGCAAAAAAAAAAATTGTAAAACTTTTTTGTTAATGAAATGAAAATAAAAATTTCTTATAAATTGAGGTTAGAAAATTTATCTTTCAAGGAAATGCTAAACAATAAGTAATAACGTATAAGAATTAGATTGACATTCTTTGTTGTACATTTTTGGAAAAAACAAGGCCGATAGCCATTAGTTGCGTGCTCTCGTGTAATGAATGAATGCATGAATGTAGAATTGACATGAAATTCTTAAAGATAAACTAAAATGACCGAAAAATGGGCTGAAATGACTTAAATAAATAAAAAGTAAATGACTTAGAATGACTTTAATGAACTTAAGGATGAATTGAATGACCTTAAGAATGACTTGAATGCTTAAAAAATAATTGGAATCCTTAAAAAACAACTTGAATAATCTGGAGAATGACTTGAATGGCTTTGACTGGTTGTAAAGTGGGTGATCATTTTACATTAAATTAATACAGAAAAATGATCCCCCCACTTCATATCACAAGTACAGCATTTAGTAAGAACAGATACTACACTTTAATCTTGGACAAAAGGCCAAGAAAAGGGGTATTTATTTGCTCCCCCATCGAGCAAATTAGGCACAAGGCCGATTTTTAATGTGAGGAGTGAAGGGGAAATGGGGAACAACTCCCCAGGGAGTAGGGGAGCTGGATAGTAACGATTGGTATGAAGGGTTGCCCCTACATTGACCAAGGTCTTATATGTGAAGTTGCCCCATATGGTCTTTGCTTGCAGTATATGCCAGAACAGATACTACACTTTGATTTGAAAACCTTAAACTAAGAACAGCATCTATTAACAACAGACCTTTGATCTTATCAAAAGTGTTACGGACGGACAGACCGACTGACTGACGGACCGACGGAGTGACTTATAGAGTTGCTTGCACACGACTAAAAATGTAATTTCATAGTTTATAGAAAGTTAATTTTGTTTTTTTAAATTTATGTAATTTTTAAACAAAAAATTAAATTTCTATAAGCAATGAAATTACATTTTTTACCTTGTTTTTGTTTCCTCCATCGGAAAAGTTGTTTTTTGTTTTGTTTTAACTAAGTAAAAATGTTTTGTTCATTTACACTAAAAAAAATTTTTTTTTTATAAACAAAAACTCAATTGTTGAAAAAATCGTGAGATAAAAAATTAAATGTATAAAAAAAATATGAAAAATATTCTTGCCAGTCATCTCCCTTGATATAAATAGTTGCCACCTTAAAGTAAAAACAAAACCAAAAATCTTACATTTCAAAATCCATTTGCATTCATTAGATTTTCTTCCTTACATTATTTGTATATAAATCCACAATTGCATAAAATTACATTCAAAATATCTCTTATTTCAATAAATATATATATATATACATGTTTTAGTGTTTGTTTTTTTTGTTTTTTACAATAAAGAACTTAATATTTTTAATTTCTAAAATGCAGAGCTTTATGTTACAAGTGAAACAGTCACATTTGCAACTGATTTTTTTTTCCAAGTGGCGACTAGAAATAATAAAATGTTTATCTTCAGGCAATTTTTTTTTTTTTTTTTTTTTTTTTTTTTTCAAAAGTTGAGTGAAAAAATTTTTTTTAATTTTTCTTTTAATTAAATGAGCAAAGACAAATTATTTAAACAAAAGTTTAATAGAACAATATGCTTTTTTTTTTTTTTTTTTTTCAATGAAGGCTGTTAAAAAAAAAAAAAATCTGAAGAAATTTGAATGTTTCTACTTTCAAGTCTCAACATAAAATTCGAATAAAAGAAAATTTAAAAAATACAGAAAAATCTTTATGATGTACGTACTCATCATGCATGGAATGATAGATATCATATTCCAAAAATCATATGGGTTTCTATTTGGCTAGGAAACGAAAATATTTGTCAACAGTCAACTCAAGATAAATTTGATCGTAGAGCCCTGAAAGAAATGACAATAAATTTTCATTATAAGACATATATTATATAACAACTGAAAGAGAGATGATAAACACTGACAATTTCTCACCTTGTGTTTCATTTTAAGATACCCTCATCTTGAATGAGTCAAGTTCAGGAGTCATAAGTCATTTTGTAGGTAAGTATTAAAAAGAAAAACAAGTTTATTGTAAGCTTTCATGATCTACATTGATGAAACGATATTGGGCATAAGACAGTTAAAGAACAACTGAAGACTGCTCTAACATTTCTTTAAATCATTTCCAAATCCTATTCCAAATAAAGAATAAACCCAAAAATATTTACAGCTGTTTTCAGCTGTTTCAAGGCAATGTTTATTTAATTTCATTCAATGAAATATTCCAAGATATTTAAAGAAAGAGAAGACTATTCTAATTTAAAAAAAAAATAATTTTCAAATCGCATTCCAAATAAATATTATACACAAAGATATCAAAGTTATTCACAGCTGTTCCAAGGCAATGCTTATTTAATTTCATACAATGAAACAATTCAAGATATTTAAAGAGAGAGGAGACTGTTCCAATATTTTTTTAAAATAATTTTCAAATCGCATTCCAAACAAACATACACAAAGATATCAAAGTTATTCACAGCTGTCTCAAGGTAATGTTTATTTTATTTCATACAATAAAACAATTTAAGATATTTAAAGAAAAAAAAAAAATTGAAAATAAAAGCAAAAATATAATTTCTAAAAATCAAAAACTAAAAATGAAATCAGTAAGGCAATAGTTATTTGATGCGCTCAACACATGAAAATATCTGTGTGAAAACGAATATACTTTCACCCATATTTGTAATGATTTAAATAGTTTTTCAAATCATGTTCCAAATAAAACATATACATAAAAGTATTACAGTTGTTTACAACTGTTTCAAGACAATGTTGATTAATTTCATGTAATCTAAATAGAAATTGACAGCACTCCTTTTCACTGATGCTGCAATTCATGCCAACTCTTAATTTTGATGTACTCTCTCAGCTGATGAACATTCAACTCCCTGTTCTCCCCAATTTGTCCTTAACGCGGCTAATTCATCCATGTGCAAATTAATGCTTTATGTCTTTTAGTTACAGACACACCATTTCCATTATAATAAGATACACTGATCATATATAAGCACAAACTGAACGAGAGATGATAAGTATTGACAACTACAGTTAAACTTCTGCATGTTTGAACGTTCAGAGAAATAATGGTATCTATCATCATGATAAAGTGGAGAAATGTATCTGTAATTTGATTGGCCTTGCCCTTCTTTATTGCAACCTCTCTACATCATAGACGTGATGTTGCTAGTCTCAGTGTTTTTTTATAAATATTATTATGGCATGTGTTCTTCAGAATTGTCTGGTCTGTTCCCTGCTTCCTTTGTTACAGCTCATTGGTCTAGTGGTCTCCATCAATTTAGTGTTTTAATACCTCATTGTAATACAGCTTCCTATTCTGGTAGTTTCTTTCCAAGGATTGCAAAGTTGTGGAATTCTCTTCCTGCTCATTGTTTTCTTTCTATATATACTCAAAAATTTGTTTTTTTTTTTAAGTGCTTATTCAGATTGGCACTTATGTTGGCATTTAAAATTAAAGAAAATATAAAAATGTCTGTATGGTGTACAGACCAGTCACAAGATAAAGATGCAAACATTTTAAAAATCACATAATTTGATCTTTTTTTTTTTTTAATTAAAAAAAATCAAATTTTACTGTCAATGAGACTGAAAAAAATAAAATAAAATCCACAAATCAGTGGACAAGGGCAGACAACTAATGCACTTAGAAACTGTCAAAATAATCACTGATTATGTTCTGTAGAGAAACATGTCCTCATCTGTCACTTATCGGTAAAAAAAAAACAGCAAATTTGTTTTTCGTAAAAAAGTTTTTCAAAATACTTGATCAATTTGTGAGTTTTGGAATATGCAATCTTCATTCTGTAATAAGTAGGGACAATATAAGTTGTTTGTTATTTTTTTTTCTATTTATTTTTTTTATTTTTTTTTTTTGCTGAAAGTGCTAATCTGAATAAGCACCCATTTTTTTGTTATAGAATAAAGTGATCAAGGCCAAGAGAAACTCAAGGATATGGGTTGATAGGAAGGAAATGATTGCTAGCTGAAAGATGAGGAACATTATGGGAATACCAATTTTGATTACTTATGGGGAAGGTTTATGATAAGCATTTGACAAATTGTAATTAGCATGGAAGTAGTCCTGCAGTAATGTTTGACTGACTGAAAGTCTTTGCAAATTGTGGCTGATGCTAAACACAAGAAGGTAGAAAGGGTTTTTTTTTTTCATTGTGGTAGGAAGATGAGTTCTTGATGTGAATGTCTTGCAAAGAGGATCCAAATTCCATGGAAATAATAGAGTAGAATGAGACTAGCAATGTCTCTTCTCTTGCACAAAAGCAATCAACCTCCACTAGGTTCGTAAGCTGCATCATGTTAATCTCCGCATTATTGATGGAAATTCTATTTCACACTGAAGTGCGACTGACCAAAAAATGGCATTTCCAACAGGCGTGATAGACTAAAAAAAATGTCATTTCCAACAGGCGTGACAGACCAACCGACACACAGAGGCTTTCATAGAACTCTTTGTATATGCGTAAAGGATTTCAAGAAAATTTATCGTCAAAGAAAACAAGACTAGTTAAGATTGATTTTTGTACTCTGACTGCTACCCCTCTGGATGTGGCAGCAGTACTTTATCTTAAATAATAGTTGGATCAACGTCCACAATATGTTTTAATGAAATCTTTTACATTTAGTAATGGAAAGTCTATTTCACAGTGATAGACTTAGTCTCTTGAGATGAAGACAAAGAAATGGAGGTGATGCAGATGATTTTATGACGGGATGCAAGATATTTCATTATTATCAGAAATGAGAGTGGCATGTTTTGGTTTCGATTCTAGCTGATGGTACCCAAGTAATATATTACATGGAAAAATGTGAGCATGAAAAGTAATATGGTTAATATTAAACTTAGAAAAGTAAAAGGACTAGTTGCTAAAACTGGAAAAGAAAGACAAGATATAAAAGTAAATTTATAACTTCGAATAATATAAGAATTTTTTTTTAAAAGTTCAATTCAACATTATATATAAATTCTTACGCTGCAATATTTTAAGTTATACATTTATTATATTTTTTACTAGAATATCTCGTCTTTTTCTTTTCCAGTTTTAACAACTAGTCTTTTTACTTTTCTATGTTTAATGTTAACCATATTACTTTTCATGCTCGCATTTTTCTATGTAATCCATGATTTTTCGCAGCTTTGATTTGAAATAATACTTTCTTTTTTGTGTTCAATATCATATGCATTGCCAATAATCCATAAAAAAATTATTACCAATTTCTTAAATTGACAAAATAAAAAATAAATAAAAAACGTAACTAAGTAAATAAACAGAAAAAAGGGACAAAAAAAAGAGAGAAACAGAATTAACGGGCGACGATGAAAAAGTTGCTATGGTAACGCACAGCCAATCAGAAGAAATCGTCTCTCTGTTCCTTACTAATTCTGAGGACTTTTGAACACCAGTAATTTTATTATTTTATTACAACTTTTGCTTTAATGAGCGAAAATTGAAGATATTTATTTTAAAATTTAGTTGAGAAGGTGACCCATGAACTGTAAAAATTGTTTGAAATTTAGTCGCAAAATAAGTGGGAAGTGAAACTTTAAAGCAGTTCGAAATGAGTAAAACTAACACTTAACCATATATTCAAACACGCTAATGTTTGAATGATATTGTATTTTGATCTTGTTACCTTATATAAGGTTCAGTATGATTATCGATAGAGAATTGTCTCTATAATAAAAAAAGTATGTAATTTGCATGAATTAAAAAGATCATATTTAAGAATTTCTTAAACCACACAATGCTGGGCAGTCTGCTAGTCTTGTGTGTATGTGAGTGTGAATCGGAATATTTGAGGGTATCTAAATCGGAAAAATGTGTACCGATTTTCCAATGTCAAAACGATTCTTTTAATTGTCTTTTTTTATTTAATTTTTTTTTTTTTTTTAGAGCTAAATCTTCTATTGCTGGTAATAATGATAAAATAATAAATATTTATTGATTTTAAAATACCGGTTAAGCTAAAATCAATAGATCGTCACACACAAGTATATTTTTACATTGAGGAAAATATTTGCACATTTAACATGTTTTTTTTACAGTAACCAGGAAAACAAATAAAACTCTATAGTTAAATATTTAGAGATTTATAAAGAATCGGAATCCGGAATTTAATACAGAATCGGTAATTGTATTGGAATCAAGAAAAATATTGAAATCATCCCACCACCAATGTGTATGAATTTATCATGAATGCAGCTTAATTTGATCCACCAATACTGATGGTCCTGGATACGACCTTAAACTATATCCAGTGATGAGGGCCCAGCTTGCGGGCTTTGGGGAGTGTGGAGCCACCCTTTAATTGCCATTGCTCCCAGGTCCACTCTGACCCGGAGTGGTAGTGCCTGTTAGGGTCCCAACTATGGGTTAAATAGAAACTGACTTGAAAACAACAAATATATTCTATTAAAAAAAATTTTTTCTTCAAAATCTTTGGATTCGGCATTAAATAACCTGAAAAGGGTTGATATGCCGTAAAACAAGAACAACCAACCAACCAATACTGAAAGGGGTCATCAAATGAGAAACAATACTCCTTGAATAAGTGGGTCAATCAAATGGATCTAATTTCATTATTTTCTGCTTGAATTGAAACTGAAAAGCTTTCTTTGCCAAAAATATCTTGTTATGCATTCTAATTTGGAAAATCCCTTTGTCAGGATCTCTTCAACTTTTTTTGAACGATTATTGTAGTGGCTGACATTTTCTTTTTTTTTTTTTTTTTTTTTTTTTTTTTTTTCTTTTTTAAATCTACAAATTGGAATTGATCAAATTCTGCATTCCTTGGTTAATTATATGTCACGTACAAATAAGTACAACCACTTGAACTTAGCATTAAAAAAAACAAAACATTCTTCTTTCTTTTCTTCTGCAAATATACTTTACTCCAAAAAAAACAAGAAGCACAAATTCTTCTTGAGAATATTATTTGTCCAACCTTATTCTTACCAGCGAAATTTTTAAAAGGGAATGACAGGTGAACTTTATATATATATATATATATATACTAGCGGGGGTACCTGGCATTGCCCGGTTGTTTGGAGGTGTGTGTGTGTAAGGGAGGGGGGGTTAAAGTAAAGAATAAGCGAAGTAGTAACCCTGTTTAAATAAGAAAAAAAAAAAAAAAAACAATGGTAAACTTCTGTACAAAATCGGCGAAACCAAAACTTCCAAAAAACAGCGAACAAACGTAAAACTTCTTTAAAAAAGAAATCGGAAAAACAAAAAGGAAAAATCAGGGAGAAATCCTAAAACAAAAAAAAACAGTTAAAAGCGAAAAAAAAACAAAAAAGAAACAAATGGCATAAATAACCCTTCGATTCGGTTAAGTCCATTCCAGGCTTTTTAAGCAACTACGAAGTAAAGAAAGCCCAAAGCAGTGTTCTTTCCCTTGTGAACGATCCTGCAACGGTGTAAGTGGTGGCGAGGGAAGGAGGAATTTATTAGAGGGAAAAGGTTTTACTACTTCCATTGATGTTAACCAATTTTGGCCGTGAACTCTCACCAGAAAAAATATAGAACTCTACGATTATCGAGGAAGTGGAGAGGTAATAGGCCTATAACACACCTCAGATATCGTGCTGCAGTTTGTGCATATTACATTTGCATGAAATATCTTGATTTTCAATCCTATTAAGGTCAAAATCAGAGGGGGCAAATGAGTTCATTTTATATATATATATAGGGATATATATAAATACAAGATTTGTTGTTGGCGTTTTTTAGTGATAAATCAACAACTTCGAAATGCTATTATTTATTTATTTTTTCTGCTACCTTAGGTTTTTTTTTTTTTAAGAACCATGAGCTCTTTTTGTTATTCTGTTATTCGTATATATAGGGTGAGTCACAGAAAACGGATTTTTTTTAGAATGCTCCTTGCTCTCCTCACAGAGTTTTGTTTTCTTAAAAACATCCGTTTATATATATATATATATATATATATATATATATATATATATATATATATATATATATATACACACACACACACACACACACACAGGGTGAGTCACGGGAAACGGATGCTTTTAAGGAAAATAAAACTCAGGAAACTGCGAGGAGAACAAAGAAAAACATCCGTTTCCCATGATTCACCTTGCATATATAAATAGATTGCCTTTATTTTTTTTTTTTTTTGATGTATTTATTTTTTTTATTAAATATTATTTTAGGTGCATGAAAGTATATCTATGGACATGCATGTTTCTGGCTCTTAGCCGTGGTCAGCATATAATATATATACATAATATATACATAATATATATATATATATATATATATATATATATATATATATATATATACTTGTTTATTGTTATATAAACATGCTCACATCCCGCTGCTACAAATAGCCACTTGTTTCAATCAAACAACAGATATCATCAGGCAGCGACTTCACTATTCAAAAGTTCAATGAATAACAATGAATAATAATAATAATAAGGTTATAAATTATAAGATTATTCATTGAACTTTTGAATAGTCAAGTCGCTGCCTGATGATATCTGTTGTTTGATTGAAACAAGTGGCTATTTGTAGCAGTGGGATGTGAGCATGTTTATATAACAATAAACAAGTATTATCAGCTCTTTTTATTGAGCACTATCTAACAACCTTGTTGAATTCATTAGTCCATTACTTTTGAATATAAAAAAACCTGAGTATATATATATATATATATATATATATATATGTGTGCATGGCTCAGAGGCTAAGGAATGAGGGTGGAGGAGAGAGGGCCTGTGGTGCAGTGGATAGAGATGCGGAATATCTACAATTCCAGATGAGAATTATCTAGAGGTAGCGGTTTCGATCCCACCCAAAGCCGGTCAGACGATTAGTTGACAAAACCGTGGTGAGATGACAACAGCTATTAAAGGCAGCAATTGCTGTGGATGTAGTTGGAGAATTCGACATTTCTATTCCGTCGCGGTTAACCTGACGAAGGCCAGAGGGAAAATTGGCCGAAACGTTGTGAAAACAAAAATTGGAAGATAAGGATAATAATCTAAATAATTAAATAAAATAAAAGGTTTATTCACTATGCCATGGGTCTAAGTAATTATTTAGGCCTTTTTTTTTTTTTTTTTTTTTTTACATAGGCATCACCACATTATCAAGGCCAAGAGGCCACTCAAGGATAAGGGTTAAAGAGTGTACAGTAGAAATTGGACAATATAGTAATCATTAGTAATGAAAATTTGGTAAATTTGATAACTTATATGGAACGGCTCATCAAGAACTTATTTACATTAGACTTGAAGACAACCATATTGTAGTCAGCCGGAAAGCAGGAAAACGGAAGACAATTCCACAGGCGTGCAGTTCTAAGAAAGAAGCTTTGTTCATGGAATCTACGTTTAGGTTTAGGCACAGATAAAGAGTGGGGGGAATTATTGATAGTGTTTACAGCTAGACGAGTGTTTCTTGTGAAAGTTTGGCGAGAGGAGACCATAGATTGAAGCTAGGATCCTCTAAGTAATTGCGGACTCATGGCATAGTGAATAAAGTGCTTGATAAAATTCAGTTGCAAGTTATACTCTTCTGGAGGCTGAAGGTTCACTCAAAAATACAATTGCAAATTGCTTAGGACTTCAACGCAGTCATGGCTGATAGAATGAGCATGCTACACCTCCATGTGGATTAACTAAAGGGTTTGGTTCAAAATTCCATGCAGATTCCTAGATATTTTTTGTTATCTTGTCATTCGTTGAAAGAAACTGTTGATTTCAGTTTTTATTCAATTTAGAGTTAATACGTAAAACAACATTCATTGCTGCTGCTACTTCAAAGAGCCTATTTTTTTGATGAGGTATTTCGGAATCAAAACTCAACTAATTCTCTGCCAAGTCATATCGGGTTAACTACTAGCAATCATAGTCTTATGTACGACATAATCGCATCAATACACCTGTTGGTTCTCATTAGATCAGAAAATGAAACAGCTTACCTCATCTTACTTACGTATCGAAATATTAATTTACTTGTCCGTACATCCAGTGTCACAAAAAGGCCATCATTATCGCAAACATTGATTAATGAGAAACGAATTACCTCTCTTTATAGTCGCTTTTTATCAGTTAAAAATCATTAAAACCATTTCCTCTCCAAAAATTCCCCCCCCCCCAAAAAAAACATGGTTGTCTGTTTACGATTTCAGATTGGTTATTTTATTTTATAATAAAAAAAGGTAATGTTGAGAGGAGACTATAAGATTTTTTTTTTATAGTTTCTTTTAAAAATTAAAAAAAAATGTGCAAGTAAATTGACATCTATTCCTTTATAAATTATATAAAAAATTATTCAGAAACAAAAAAAAAAAACAATGTATTGTGTGTTGAATTTTCACTGAAAAAAATCTACATTTAAAAATTAATTCTTTTTAGCTTTAAAAAAAAAAAGAATTTGCTAAAAAAATTATTTTAAATTCGTCGTTACTTGCTTTATTTTATTTTTTATTCATTTATTTTTAACATGTTTTTAAAATTTTTCAACTACCATGGAATTTCCATGGGTTCAGCTAGTGTATATATATATATATATATATATATATATATATATATATATATAAGTTTAATGATTGAAGTTATTTAAATATTGAGCTTTACCTTTTTAGCTAGGATCATCCTGAAAGTATTACCTCAACAGGATAATTCACTTGATCTCTAATCTGTGACTTATATATATGTGTGTGCGTATGTGTGCAATCAGACTTTAGTCATTCAGTGAATTTAAAAATTTATGACGTGAAATGTTTGAGTTTCAGGTCAAAGATTTTTATTATTCTATGTAAGACAAAGAATACATTTGAAATATTATAACTCCTTATCCTATAGGATTTCGATGTCTACCATCTCTTCAGAGGAGAAAATATTAGCAAATAATTATAATGGTTTACACCTTATTTGCTAAAGTCAGCGAGACATGGAAAATCACAATTAAAAATTGATTGAGTAATTAAAAGTCATAGAGTAAGCGGAAGTTAAAGAAAAGGATATAAAAGTTTACATCCAAATTGCATGGTAAAATATCTTGTAATGATCAGTAATATCTTGTAAGTCTTATAATCACAGGTTTCCATACCGGCTGATTGTTGGATAATTTTATTCTGAAGTATATATATAAAAATATATATATATATATATATAGATGTTGTTTTGTTTTGGTTTTAGCGATATGTTTTGAATGAATTCAATTATTTACGAAAGTGCATTTTTACCTAAATGCGAGTTGGGAATAATTTTCCCTTTTAACCAATTTAGTACCCCCCCATATTATTTTTAAAATGTGGTTAAAAGGGAAAATTATTCCCAACTCGCATTTAGGTAAAAATGCACTTTCGTAAATAATTGAATTCATTCAAAACATATCGCTAAAACCAAAACAAAACAACATCTAAGTAAATCGCGATATATCCAGACAGTTGGCGAGATGGTCCAGGGGTAAGGGTTTAGGCTCATACCATGGGTCCCGATTTCGAATCTCGCTAGATACAGCCACTCTGATGAGTCGTAGACGACGAAACAC
Organism: Euprymna scolopes; assembly: GCF_053919585.1. NCBI lineage: Eukaryota > Metazoa > Mollusca > Cephalopoda > Sepiida > Sepiolidae > Euprymna > Euprymna scolopes. Next base: position 100,771,565 of record NC_136504.1, on the reverse strand, counting down.
GTGTCAGTAGATAATTACATTTTAAAAATAATATATATATATATATATATATATATTTTATTACAATATAGTAACCATTTATCAAGGCTGATAAACAGCAAAAGTGATGTGGGCAGATAAAGATACGGAAGACACAACTAGAAACGCGAAAGATTCAACAGAAAAGCAAATACAACCAATAAAGACGAGTGATTATACATCAGTTCGACTGCCAAATGTGCATAGCGTGCACATAACACAGAGAGGCATATTCTCCTTGTTTTTATAAGTAGAAGAATTCATTGTTATCTGTAAGGTGGACACCACAACACCCACTTCCCTAAACATAACTCCACAGAGAATCGTTTACTCCTAATGATGTCCCTTGTCTTTAACTTGAACTGGCATCTCAAAATAACACATATTGAATATGCTTACAAGTTATCTCGTGTTCGGCCCTTGCCATGTATTACGATTTTTTTCTAGCGAATGCATATATAAGTTATACGCTGAATGATTCACTATAAATAAAAGCTCCTCAAGGTATCGTTTACTCCTAAAGTTTATCAGGGTAAGGTCCTTTATGATTAGATTTATGGTCTACGTTTCCTTAATAATATCCCTAAGGCCGGACGTCAATTGGATTATGTGGACCAATATCTCCAGTCCTTTACAATTTAAAAAAAATTTTTTTTTTTTTTTTATTACATTTTCACCCCAAACAAGGCACATTGCCACTTTGATGTAGAGGGCTACTATTAGGGACACAGGCTACAGGGGTACTTAGTGGGGAGTTGGGCAGCAAGATGTCGGTTCACGTTATACTTGAACTTCTGCATGTCAGTACAGTTTGAGAAGTAGGGACCTGGCAGGGAGTTCCAAAGTCTAGCGGTTCTGGAGAAGAAACTACTGGAGTAGAAGGCTCTCTTGCATCTAAGGATCTCTACTGATATCCATATGACTTGGGTGCATTAGCTTGAATCGAAACTGAAATAAAAACTTATGAAAAAATATGTGTGCATATAACTTAAGTGCACCATCTATAATCGAAACCGAAACCAAAACTTACAAAGAATTCTTGGTAAAACTATTTATGACAAGAAATGGAAGTACATAACAATTAAACGACTCGGATGCAAGCGTGACACAGAAAATAACACATACGCTATCGTATTAATATATAGATTTCTGTCTGTTTGTTCACAATTTGATTAATTTGTTCAAACGGTTCACAGATTAATTTTCATGCTGAAAATGAACGTTTTACGCCTTTTCGTTCCAGAATGATTTTTACGTATAATATTTATTCAAGAAGTAACCACATTTGCATATTACATGAAAGAAAATTTACTTTAATAATTATCTCAATGTTATTGTTTGTTGTAATAGAATCATTTTTAATTGTTCTATTTAGAAATATTATTTAACACATTCGCTGCCAACTACGAGTATTCTCGTACTCTGGCATTTGCTTAGCGTTGCCCGCTACTAGTAAACTCGTAGTAACGAAATTCTTTTTCTATTAGTCAATATGTGCTCGGCATGCATGATAGCTGTCTTTCACTTGAACTGGCATCTCAAAATAACACATATTGAATCGTATGTTTTTACGAGTTATCTCATCTTTGGCCCCTGCCAAGTATTATGTTTTTTTTCTAGTGAATACGTATATAAGTTATACGTTGACTGATTCACTATAAATAAAAGCTGATTTGAGTTATTTTTATTACAAACTGATAAAAACTGACAATTGCTTTGGTAAAAGTGGCTTGTGACAATTCCTTTAAAAATAAATAATACAAATTTAATATATACTAGCAGTTTTGCCCAGCTTTTCATAACTATATGTGCATATATATATATTAAAAAGTGTGAATATGTACGATAATGCCTTTCTATATAATAGGCTTCATTAAGTACCATTGAGAAAAGTTGGTGGAGACAGCAGACGTCAAATTGTTTTTAACTTTGACCCCAATTTTGACCCATTAACATTTATTGTTTTGGGCTCAAATTAAATTAAAATGTTTGACCCATATCCAAGTAACCTAAATCTAAAATTTAAAGTGTTTAGACCCAAAATTGACGGAGGAGTTTGGTAGAGCCTGCAAAGGTCAACTCTTTCAACTTTGACCTCTTGGCAGCCAAATGTTCGACCCAAAACTGATTTAAAAGCTTGCTGAAAGTCTGAATATCCTTTATGTAAATTTCAAATGTTTAGACCCAAAATTGGCTTAATAGTTTGCTAGAGACTGCAAAGGTCAAATCTTTTGAACTTTGACCCCTTGAAAGCCAAATTTTCAGCAAAAAAACGATTAAAGAGCTTGCCCTATGTCTGATTACCTTTTATGTAAAATTTCAAATGCTTAGACCAAAAATTGGCTGCGTAATTTGTTAGAAACCGCAGAGATCAATTTTTTTTAAAACTTTGACCCCTTAACATTTATTGTTTTGGGCTCAAATCAAATTATAAAGTTTGATCCATGTCCAAGTAACCTATATATAAAATTTCAAGTGTTTAGACCCAAAATTGTTGGAGGAGTTTGGTAGAGTTCTCAAAGGTCAAATCGTTGAACTTTGACTCCTTAACAGCAAAATTTCTGCCCGAAACCTGATCAAAAATATTTTCACAAATCTCAATACCCCGTATGTCAAATTTCGAGTCTGTAGACAGAAAATTGACAGAGTTATTTGGTAGGGAAATGTACACAGACAGACACACAGACATTTTCACTTTTATAGATATACTAGCATGGGCGCCCGGCGTTTCCCGGCGTTGCCCGGGTGTTTGGATGTGTATGTTGAGCAAAAAAAAAAAAAAAAAAAGTGGTAGTAGGAAGGCAGGCTCGAACCCGTACCGCAAAGGAGGAAAAGAACGGGGTAAAACCTAACATTTATGCTGTTACGACCACCGCCAAACCGGAAGCGACATTTTTTTAAATTAAGGCTAGACAATCTAAAGGAGAGTATAACTTTCAAAAATATCGGCGAAAAAAGTGACCCCCCCTGTAGAAAAGTGCTTAGTTGAAGGGGAAGATATTAATGTTTTTAGCCAATTTTTCGATATTTGTCGTATGAAAGATCGAACTTTAAAACAATACTGATCTTGGTAAAATCCGTCGCTTCTATTGAAAGTTTAAGGCAGACATGCAAACATACATACATACATACATACATTTATATATTGGTAACTAAAAATTTTCGACCTAAACTGATGAAAAAGCTTGCCGTATCTCTGAATACCCTTTATGTAAAATTTCAAATATTTAGACCAGAAATTGTCTGAGTAATTTGGTAGAGACCGCAGAGGTCAAATTTTTAAAACTTTGACCCCCTATTATGACCCCTTAAAATTTATTGTTTTGGGCTCAAATCAAGTTATTAAGTTAGATCCATGTCCAAGGAACCTATATCTAAAATTTCAAGTGCATACACCCAAAATTGTCAGAGGAGTTTGGTAGAGTTCTCAAAGGTCAAATCGTTGAACTTTGACCCCTTAATCGCCAACTTTCTGGCCAACAACTGATCACATCGATTTTCCCAAATCTCAGTAACCTGTATATCAAATTTCGAGTCTGTAGACTAAAAATTAACGGAGTTATTGCATAGGGAAATGTACACAGACACTTTCACACATATATATATATATATATACTAGCAGGGGTGCCCGGCGTTGCTCGGGTGTTTGGAGGTGTATGCTGTGCAAAAAAAGCAAAAAAACCAAAAAAATGGTTAATTTTTTAAAAACTTTGACCCCTATTATGACCCCTTAAAATTTATAGTTTCGGGCTCAAATCACTTTATTAAGTTAGATCCAGGTTCAAGGAATCTATATCTAAAATTTCAAGTGTCTAGACCCAAAATTGTCGGAGGAGTTTGGTAGAGTTCTTAAAGGTCAAATCGTTGAAATTTGACCCCTTAACAGCCAAATTTCTGGCTGACACCCGTCACATCGATTTTCCCAAATCTCAGTACCCGGTATTTCAAATTTCGAGTCTATAGACTAAAAATTGACAGAGTTATTGCGTAGGGAAATGTACACAGACAGACAGACACACAGACAGACACGTTCACTTTTATATATATATATATATATATATATATATATATATATATATATATAGATAGATAGATAGATAGATAGATTAAACAAAAATATATGCGTATACATAAATATATATGGAAACAATTTTGTGTTTACTATAACCTTTTTATGAAAATATTATGCAGAATATCTGCATGAATATAATATTATGAAAATATTATGTAGAATATCTGCATGAATATAATTACACGTAATAGTTAACTAAAGATGATCATCCCATTAAAAAACCGAAAAAACTAATAGTGAATTAATTGAAACGAATGTTTAAAGGAATATGCAAATTAGCTAGATCTTTTGTAGATGAATGCAATTGCACGATTCATATAAAACAAAAATTGTATTTTCTTTTTAAATAGATAGAAAATAGGGTTTTTAATATGAATATTAATGCATACAAAATAAAAACAAATTTATAGGAGTAAATAAATAAAGATAGATTCCATATTATATTCATTATTTGGTGATGACAAATTTAATAGAGCTATAGCTGGCAGTGAATGTGTTAAAGCTGATTTATTTCATTCATTTTCAATTTAGTCTATATTTTTATTTTTTTTATTTTATTTATTTATTTTTTTTTTTTATTACATTTTCACCCCAAACAAAGCGCATTGCCACTTTGGTGTAGGGGGCTACTATCAGTGGCAGCAACTACTGGGGCACTATGTTGGGATTTGAGCAGCAAGATGTCGGTTTACATTGCACTTGAACTTCTGCATGTCAGTACAGTTAGGGAAGCAGGAACTTGGAATGGAATTCCAGAGTCTAGCAGTTCTGGGGAAGAAACTACTGGAGTAGAAAGATCTTTTACATCTAGGGATCTCTACTGTGTGGGGGTGGGATTTAGCTGCCTGTCGGGTTTGTTGAGGGTGTCTACGTCGTGGGGGCACAAGTGTCTGCAGTTCGTCAGAGCATTCACCATTAAAATACTTGTAGAACAGGCAGAGGGATGCAACGTTTCGTCGATGGGACAGAGGCTGAAGCTTAGATGCCAGTTCAGGGCCTATCAGATTGGCGACTCTCTTTTGAACCTTGTCTAGGAGCGAGAGACTAGTAGCAGATGCACCAGCCCAAATGTGACAACAATACTCCATACATGGGCGAATGGTGGCCTTATAGAGGTACAGGATACTTTCAGGTGTCAGTAGTTTGCTAGCACGGTAGAGAGAGCCTACCTTTTTCGCAGCGGCCCTGGCAATGTTTTACCGACACCAATTGACTTTACAAATGGAAGTTTACCTAAGCTATGAGAGTTATTTCCCTTTTAATTTTCATAGATGTCTTTCATGGATGTGTTTTATGCTTTCATGAATCCAACATGTGGTTCACTTTCAGGAAAATCGTAAGAAGTTAAGATACAAGGTGTATCTTAAATAGTATGTGACTAAACCCTCCTCCTACCAATATGTTTCAACTTGGCAACGCTGGGTATATATATATATAGCTAGTTAAACAATGGATAAAAGACATAATTCAATATTTAGTCGAAATGAAATATACTAAACAGAAAAGCAAATGCAACGAATAAGGAAGATGCTTATATGTCAGTACAATTGCCAAGTGTGCTTAAGAGCCCATTGTTATCCATAAGGTGGACACCACAACAAAAACAAAAGAAAAGTTTAAAACAAAACAAAAAAAAAAACGATTTTAACAATAAAATTAATTTTATTCTCAAAGAAATCTAAAAAAAAATAGTCGGAATGTTGTGCTTATAAAAAATACATAGGTAAATACAAAATATCAATAACATTTTTTAGTACTTATGCACTTATAAGTCACCATGCTGAAATAATAACATTATTTAGAAAGCCATTCTTAACATTAGGAGGGGATGGTGTTTAGTAATTATTTCTACTTTCACTAAGAATTTAATAAAAAAAATATTGTAAAACTTGAAAATATTTTTTTTTTAAAGCATGGTAACATAAGTGCATAGGTACCCTTTCTTTCTTTTTTTTCTTTTTATAAAGGTGGGACAGGTTTTTTGAAAAATGTCATCTTTTTGTCACAGGGTTTGTTTTTTGTTTTTTCTGTGACAAAAAAAATGACATAAAAATTTTTTTTATAGGGAATTTAAAAAAACAAAAAAAAACAACAACCCTTTATAGGGAATACTTAAAAAAAAAAAAAAAACCCTGTGACAAAAAAAAAAAAAATGACATAAAAAAAAAAACTTTATAGGGAATTCTTTAAAAAAAAAAAAAAAAAAAAAAAAAAAAAAACTTTATTAGGGAATTCTTTTCAATTTGAATGAATACCGGTTGATTTCTTCTGTCTTGGAGAAAAAATAAAACTGACAATGGTGCACAGAAAATCTTGTAAAGATGCACATGCAATTTTGCAGCGTAGAACAAGTTTAAATATTAAAAATCCTGTTGATCAACGCAGACCAATAAAATAAAAAACAAAGTTGGCTGCTGCAGAAATCGAATCTGGATCAAACGATGCAAACCACTATTGTATGTTGCAGCTCTCATTTAATTCAGTAGTTCCCAACCACTGTGCCGTGGCACATTGGTGTACCGCGAAACAATCACTAGTGTGCCACAAATAGGCTAGAAGATGTTACATGTGGAAAACAGCTTTCATATCGTTACAGCCGATGTTGTTTGTATTGATAATTAGTAACTCACCCATTATTACTTATGTGATATCGATGATTAAATATCAAAAAAGAAATAAAATGTATAATAAATCGTTTCTTCAAATTTTTTATATTTTAAAATTTCCATAATAAACACTGATAAGCATTTTTAAATACCCATTTCTTTTTTTTTGTTTTTTTTTTTGTAATAGGTGTGCCACGGAAATTTAAAGAGCTCAATAATGTGTCACCATACTAAAAACGGTATTTTTTTTCCCACCTCAACATTCAAAATGACGACTTTTATGGGTTTTTTGGGTATGCTAGAAAACGAATATTACATTTAAATTTGGTGCAAATAAGTAGTTTTCTGGATATTAAGATCATTATTATCCAATGAAATCCATTATGTTTTCACTGGCGGCCATATTTTCCCTCAATTGAACAAGTACTAATGTGCATGCATGTTACAAACACCCCTCCCCATATTAAGAATGGCGACCGCTACTGACATTTATTAAGTAATACATTGAAAAAATGGCTTCATATCTAAAAAAACTACTTGTCTGCCCCAATTTTGAATGTGATATTCGTTTTCAGCATATTCGAGTGTAAAAGGTGGAAAAAAAGTAAAAATTCATTAAAAAATAAATAAATAAATATATGTTATTAAAGGCAAGATTAATTACTGTTTAATCGACCTGGGTATTTTTAAAACTTTAAAAATGTTTATTTAGTTTGAAAAAAAAAAAAAAAAAATGATAATGGCGGTTTTGTTAACGCCATTTTGACCCTCACTAATAGTTAAGGCGGAAAGAAAGTAAAAATTTACCTTAAAAAGTTTGGGAACCACTGATCTAAAGCTAAACAAATCTGTTGATCGATGGATCTGCAAACTGTGACATATCAAACCTTTTAGCATAATTCGTTGACGTCTTAAAATAAATTAAAAAATAAATTAATGCATATCTTTATGTCTGAATGCATAACCATGTAAATAAATTTTAGTTTTTTTTGTTGTTATTTACTTGCTTCCCTATGAGGGCAGAGTTTTTATAAGTGGGGGATAACCAGCTCCCCAAAAAGGGGCACTCTGGTTAGTAACAAAAATAAAAATAAAAAAATGTACCAGTCATGAAGGATTTCTCTTCCACTAACCGAGATCAAAAAAGTGAAGTGCAGCATCAGGTCAGATACTACACTTTGATCCTGGCCCGAAGGTCAAGAACATTTTTTTCTAATTTTAAAAGGTTTTATTTTATTTTTAAAGAATTTTAAAGGTTTTATTTTATTTTTAAAGAATTTTAAAGGTTTTATATATTTTTAAAGAATTTTAAAGGTTTTATATATTTTTAAAGAATTTTAAAGGTTTTATATATTTTTAAAGAATTAAAAATAATGTTTCTACAAATTATGTAATTATGGGTATTTCGTGTACAAGTTAAGTTTCCTTATCTTCTCTTGAAATTAAGGCTGTGAGAAGAAATTTTTTTTTTTTTTTTTTACAGATTATAAAATTTCAACATTTCCTTTTATTGTTTTCAAAGGAGTTCGTTTTGTTTCCAATAAAAATTTTTGTAATAAAATCTTTGAATTAGCTATCCTGTTTGTTTTTGTGTTTTCAATCAAATTGGAAAAATGTTAAAAGAAAAAATGTTAAAAAAAAAATGTTTAAAAAAAAAATGTTTTAAAAAAAATGCTTAAAAAACAAATCTTTAAAAAACAAATCTTTAAAAAACAAATCTTTAAAAAAATGTTTAAAAAAAAATGTTGAAAAAAAGTTTTTAAAATATGTTTAAAAAACCCAAAAAGGGTTAGTTTTCTTTAATACTAACATTTTTCTGATTCATGGTCTCAAAGAGTAACTTTTCATGTATAAAAAAATCTTTTCCATCTATTGTCGATATAAAAAATATGGGGGAGAGGTTCTGTTGGTGTCTAGTGATATGAACACTTTAAGTAATATTTTTTAGAATTAGAAAAAAATAAAATAATTTTTTTATTTTTTTAGTTCAATTGTAGTTTAACGGTACAAATATTATCCACATACGCGTTTATAAACCTCCAAAAATTGGAGCATACAAAAGTAATTAACTTGGTATTTATTGATTGGAAAAAAAATCTCTTCTTAAATCAACAACCTAGAAACAATGGTGCTTATTTAGAATAACACTTATTTAAAACACACACACACACACAGAGAAAAATCTTTATAATGCATTTATTTGTCACGGAACAAAGATGTCATATCCCAAATATCAAGTAATTTTATCAAATTTTTTTTTAAGAAATCAAAATTTACGATTTTTAGCAATTAAAAGTTTTAATTAATTTGAATACAAATAAAATCTCGGTAGTCAAATAGAATTGTCGCTCTTGAATTTTGAAATAAAATGGCAACCCCTGTCTTGTTTTTTCGTAAAATTTTTATTTTCTTTATTACACTAAAAGCAAAAAAAGAAAACTACTTGATCAATTTATATGATTTTTGGAATATGACATCTTCGTTCCATGACGAGTACATACATCATAAAGGTTTTTCTGCATTTTTGTTTTTTTTTAATAAAGTGTAATTAATTCTAAATAAACACTGAAATTGTACAAGTGTTTTTTTTTTTTCCTGTTACATAATATTTTACCAAAAACAAATTCCTAAAGTTTTTAGTACAACAAAAAAAAGGCAGGGGATGCATATATCTATAATAAAAAGAAGAAAAATGAATAAACAACAGTGATGATCACTTAAAATTATTCGTGTAAAATTAGGAACATTTCATTTTGATTTTAAAGAGCTTTCAGTTTTTTCCAATTTTATTTTTAACAAACACTTTTCTTTCGTTATTCAGAGCAGAAGTTTGATCAAATGTTGTACCAAAAAACTAAAAACGAACCTTTTTTATCTATTTGTTACTATTTTTTGTTTGTTTATTATAAAAAATTTTTTTTATTTCATTAAATAAAAAAAAAAAAAAAATGTGCAGAATAATGCTTATTGCTAGTGTAAGTCTTTTTTTAAATCATTTTATTTTTCACTAGTAATAATGAGATTTGCTAATGGCTGTTAGTAAATGTTGATTGTAAAGAAAAAATTTTTTATAGAACCAAAAAATATAAAATAAAAAAATAAACCTTGCCTAATTATGTAGAGAATTTAATTCTAATGCATTTTACATAAATTATGTGTTCTTGTCTTTTAGTTTAAGAGTTATCAAGTGTTAACTATTCTGTATTTTTACAAAATCGTCTTTGAGTTTCACGTGCCATGTTTTTAATTTATTATTATTATTATGCCGTTCATTTAACTATTTTTCGTATTCTTAAACTCGTCGGTTTTGGGCCTTAGTAGCGATATCTTTAGCCTTTTCAATATGATCTGGGCAGGAACATACCATCCTTGGTACATTCTGTTCGAAGATGCCCTCCTTTCGGGGAAGTCCATTAGAACCATCGGCATAGGTAACCATTCCTGCAAAAAAAAAAATAATAATAATAATTACAAAAAAATAAATGAATCTATGTATCTATAAAAATGAGAATGTGTGTGTGTAGACAATTCTCAACCTATATACTCAACGAATTTTTGATTTCCAGACTTGAAATTTGGTATATCTCTATATAAATAAAATGAACTCATTTTTTTCCCGTCGGATTTTGACCTTAATAGGATTAAAAATCAAGATATTTCATGCAAATATAATATGCACAAACGGCAGAACAATATCTGAGGTGTGTTATAGGCTTATTTCTCAAATTCCTCGATAATCTTAGATTTCTATACTTTTTCTGCTGAGAAGTCACGGCCAAAATCGGTTAAGATCAATGGAAGTGGTAAAATATTTTCTCTCTAATAAATTCCTCCTCCCACTGCCACCACTTAACACCGTTTGGGGATCGTTCACAAGGAACAGTTGAGAAGAGAACACCGGTTTGGCTTCGTAGTTCTTTCATGTGAAGTTATTTAAAATCACTAAACTAAGCTGCAGTGCTCTGTGGCGTAGTGGTTAGCGTGCTGGACAATTCACATTATATTTTCACGTTCGCGCCGACCTACCGTAGTCGTTTTTTTTTGTTTTTTTTTTTTCCTAAACAACTGGAATGGACTTTTCTTGGTGGCAAAACTGTTAACGTTGCAGATGTTTTTTTTTTTTTGTTTTTTTTCACACTTTATTTTCCTACTTTTACTCATGACTCCGGGTTTGATCCTTCCTACTTACCTACCATAACATTTTTTAAAACTCCCCCCCCCCCCCCGTCCCGGAAACAAACACTCGGGCAATGCCGGGTACCCCCGCTAGTAGGATAATAAGACATGTGAAAAATTTTTTATCCATTTTCATCTGGATAAAAAGGGGGCTGCTAAAGATTGCAAATTGGAAAATTGGTACATGGGAGTCATCGGATTTTCATGTTTGCTGTTTCACGAATGTGCATGCGTGAATCATTCACATTACGGATTTTTTATGTTAGGAATAAGTAGTTTGAAAATACATTTTTAAGATTGTGTCATGCTGGTCTAATGGTTATCGTACTCGACTCATTGTCTTTAGATTTTGGTTTCGATCTCAGCTCGAGTATTTTTTTCTTTTTTACTTACAAGAAGTGAATTGTTTAGAAAAACATATAATACTTTCATGCACATGTCTCAGTTTCCATATTAATCAAAATATAATATTTATGTGTATTTTATATATTATATTACTATACTATATATACTATATATATACTATATTAATCAAAATATAATATTTATGTGTATTTTATGACCGGGCAACGCCGGGCAGCCTGCTAGTAAAAAAAATAAAAATAAACAAAAAATTTTCAGAAACTACAGATCCGATCTGGTTAAAATTTTGTATGGACCTTTCTTATGATAAGATGCAGAGAATTAAATATTATGGTACCCGCTTTTTTTTCTTTTTTTTTTTAAATTCAATTTTCACCACAAATAAGGCACAGTGCCACTTTGATGCTACTATTGAGGACATAAGTTGCAGGGATACTATTTAGGGAGATCATGTCTGTTCATGTTACATTTGAACTTCTGCATGTCAGTACCGTTGGGAAAGCAGAATCCAAAGTCTAACAGTTCTGGGGAAGAAACTACTGGAGTAGAACGTTCTCTTACATCTAGGGATTTCTATTGTGTAGGGGTTGGATCTGGCTGCTTGTTGGTTTTGTCGGGGGTATTTACATCAAGGGGGTACAAGTGTTTGTAGTTCAGAGCATTCACCATTAAAATACTTGTAGAACAGGCAGAGGGATGCAACATTTCATCGATGGGACAGAGGATGAAGCTTAGATGGCAGTTCAGGTTGGCAACTCTCTTTTGAACCCTGTCCAGGAGTGAGAGACTAGTAGCAGATGCACCAGCCCAAATATGACAACAATACTTCATACATGGGCGAATGGTGACCCTATAGAAGTACAGGATACTTTCAAGCGTAAGTAGTTTTCTAGCATGGTAGAGAGAGCCTACCTTTCTCCCAGCGGCTTTGGCAATGCTCTCAATTAGGAAAAAACAGATATTAGTATTTAATGCAAAAATAAGCACAAAGTGAACCATATTTAACCATCAAGAAGTGAATAGTTTAGAAAGAAACAATACTCTCATGTACATGTCACAGTTTCTGTATTAATTAAAATATAATATTTATGCGTATTTTATGAATGGGCAATGCCAGGCGACTTGCTAGTAAATAAATTAAAATAAACAAAAAAATTCACTGATTGATATAATAATTAAGTGATTGATTTTGTGGTACGAAACAGATACTCTCAAGAATTGTAAGTGTGTTTTTTTTTTTTTTTTTTTTTCCAACTTTCAACCCAAACAAGGCACAGTGCCACTTTGAAGTAGGGGACTACTATCGGGGACATAAGTTGCAGGGATAATTATGAAGGGAGATGAGCAGCAAGATGTCTGTTCACATTGCACTTGAACTTCTGCATGTCAGTACGGTTGGGAAAGCAGAATCCTGGAAGGGAGTTCTAAAGTCTAGCAGTTCTGTGGTCTTCCACTTCTATTGGAGTAGAAGGCTTTCAACTGAATTAAAGGAATAAATTGTAAGATGGTCAACATCACGAAATTTGGAATATAGACTTTTGTCATTCATTCATTCAATATATATATATATATATATATTAGGTTGACTAGAAATTTCTTGTGGCATTTTTTATTTTGATTTCAAATGATGTATTTAATTCAGGTCGTAAAATATGCTTACATATAATATTTTAATTAATGCAGATTTTGCATTTATTATTATATTGTACCTAATATATATATAGTAATGATTTCAAAAGTTTTTAAAAAAATGACTTGGGTACCATCAGCTAGAATCGAAACTAAGACATTTAACTCTCCATCATTATTCGCAACCATCTAAGTTAAGATGACATGCATATCAAAACTTTACAAATTAACAGACTTAAACGTAAATTTGTGCATGCACGGAGGATACACATTACCTCGACTTACGTTTGTGAAGTTCCAATCTTTTTTATTTTGATCCCTTAGCAGCTATTTTTACCAGCTAAAAAAAAAAAAACAAATCAAATTTTTTCCATGGGTTCAAATCCCTTGTATATCAAGTTATAAATCTGTAGACCAAAACCTGACAGAGTAATTTGGTAGAGACCGTTCCAGACATACACACAGATAAAGTCACTTTTATTTATATATAGGATAAATATTGTAAATCATAATACGACTAAGGTATTTAAAATAAAATTTAGAATGTGCATTTAATTTATTAAACTGTTTATAAATTTTAATTGACATTGAAATTCTATTTTTTAATTAGCATTGAAATTCTATTTTTTAATTGGCATTGGAATTCTATTTTTTTAATTGGCATTGAAATTCTATTTTTTTAATTGGCATTGAAATTCTATTTTTTAATTGACATTGAAATTCTATTTTTTTAATTGGCATTGAAATTCTATTTTTTTAATTGACATTGAAATTCTATTTTTTTAATTGGCATTGAAATTCTATTTTTTTAATTGACATTGAAATTCTATTTTTTTAATTGGCATTGGAATTCTATTTTTTTAATTGGCATTGAAATTCTATTTTTTTAATTGGCATTGAAATTCTATTTTTTAATTGACATTGAAATTCTATTTTTTTAATTGGCATTGAAATTCTATTTTTTTAATTGGCATTGAAATTCTATTTTTTAATTGACATTGAAATTCTATTTTTTTAATTGGCATTGAAATTCTATTTTTTTAATTGACATTGAAATTCTATTTTTTTAATTGGCATTGAAATTCTATTTTTTTAATTGACATTGAAATTCTATTTTTTAATTGACATTGAAATTCTATTTTTTTAATTGACATTGAAATTCTATTTTTTTAATTGGCATTGAAATTCTATTTTTTTAATTGACATTGAAATTCTATTTTTTTAATTGGCATTGAAATTCTATTTTTTTAATTGACATTAAAATTCTATTTTTTAAATTGGCATTAAAATTCTATTTTTTAAATTGTCATTAAAATTCTATTTTTTAAATTAGCATTAAAATTCTATTTTTTAAATTGTCATTGAAATTCTATTTTTTAAATTGGCATTAAAATTCTATTTTTTAAATTGTCATTGAAATTCTATTTTTTTAAATTGGCATTAAAATTCTATTTTTTAAATTGTCATTGAAATTCTATTTTTTTAAATTGGCATTAAAATTCTATTTTTTAAATTGTCATTGAAATTCTATTTTTTTAAATTGCCATTAAAATTCTATTTTTTAAATTGGCATTGAAATTCTATTTTTTTTAAGTTATATCAATTTTAAATATCTTTACTTTGAAATTTTAAATTATTGATAACTAATGTGGAGACCCAACGTTACCCAGGATTGAATGATGATCAATAAACATTTTACACTCTTATATTCCTATTGTCATCAAAATCCGTGAAACATGCCTCCATGCAGTAACTTAATCCAAAATATATGTTATTCTACATTGCACTGTAGAGAACCTACTGTTTCTTTTATAAAATTATTTGATATAAACTTCTTTCCAGTTAACAAAAGAAAAACATTAAGAAATTTATGTGCGGAGTTTGAACCTACAGACCACGTCATGCAAAAAAACACTATCAACTTACACACAGTAGAATTTTTACGGCTCGTTGTTCTATAATTGCTACTAAGTGACAACATGGAAAAAATGGCTTTACCATGAAGATAGATAAATTAAAATAATAGTTTCGATTATCGATTATCTGTAATCTTCGGGGATATTCTGAGACAAAACTTAACTAAGATCACTACCAGACTTATACATTGAAGTTCTGAATTTTAAAGAAAATCTGTTCAGCTGTTTCGGAGTCTATAAGGAACAAACTCACACACAGAGACCAAGTTGCATTTATATAATTGTAGAGATTATAGTTATAAATACTCACTGGAATGTAACAATTGCTGCTGTTACCTACAGATTATTTCATGCAATGCTTAAACATCCTGTGCTGCGACTGAACAGGTTAAACCTGCGATGATATACATTCACATTAGATCCTCTGCACAAAAATAGAAATGTACCAGTGATCTCCTTTCGCATTGTGTTCTGCAATCCTGAACATGCTGCCTCAGAATTGTGTGAATGAACATGTATCATTGTCACATTTTTGGAGTTAGGAATATCATGATAGTCAACACATAACTTTTATGCATTCCCTAATTAGCTTAGTAGCCTCTGCCTATTGCTTGCAGTTTTATGATCATGGCTTAGTAAAGGAAAACATGTTTTATGATCATGGCTTAGTAAAGGAAAACATGTTTTATGATCATGGCTTAGTAAAGGAAAACATGTTTTATGATCATGGCTTAGTAAAGGAAAACATGTTTTATGATCATGGCTTAGTAAAGGAAAACATGTTTTATGATCATGGCTTAGTAAAGGAAAACATGTTTTATGATCATGGCTTAGTAAAGGAAAACATGTTTTATGATCATGGCTTAGTAAAGGAAAACATGTTTTATGATCATGGCTTAGTAAAGGAAAACATGTTTTATGATCATGGCTTAGTAAAGGAAAACATGTTTTATGATCATGGCTTAGTAAAGGAAAACATGTTTTATGATCATGGCTTAGTAAAGGAAAACATGTTTTATGATCATGGCTTAGTAAAGGAAAACATGTTTTATGATCATGGCTTAGTAAAGGAAAACATGTTTTATGATCATGGCTTAGTAAAGGAAAACATGTTTTATGATCATGGCTTAGTAAAGGAAAACAAAAAGAAAAAAATTTTTTTTTAGTATACTATGCTCCTTAGTACTTTTTTGTATTTTGTTTACTTTTTGTTAAGTGTTGAATTTTGCTATAACATCCTGTGTATGTGTGTGTGTGTGTGTGTATACATACACTGAGCAAAATCCAACACCTGACAAAACATAAATGAAATACCAAGAAGTGTTGAGACCATGATAAAGCCCCAGCAGGACGAAACTGCCACCTGACGTCCATACATCTACTAGCAGATGACCAAGACAACCTAGGCTGCTGGACTTGTGGCCATCCCTCATCCTACTGCATGTACTTAACTATTTTTTTGGGGGGGGGCGTGATCGAGGCCAAGACCAACAAGCATGCCTACAACAGTTAACTCTCTGAAGTAGTTGCAATCGTGTTTTATAATTATATTATTTTTTATGTTTATACATACATACGTACATATATATATATATATATATATATATATATATATATATAAGAAAGAATTAATAAAACATGTTAAAACACTTTAAGAAAAGTTAAAAACATATTTAATTTTTAAAAAGGAAACACAAATTAAGTGGATTGTACTTAATCCGTGGAGTTTCGAAAGAAATACTTTCCTTCTCATCAGAGGGTAGGAGTTAGCAAAATGCGGAATCGGATTTTGCTTATAAAGTATTTAATTAAACTAAAAGTGAGCTATAGAGCTTGCTTGGTAAAAGTTAAAAAATAGTGAAGCAGAAGGAATAGGGGGGAGGATGATTGCAACGTCTTGTCAGACGAGTCCACTCCCTCAGACACTTGAAGTCCATGAGCCCAAAAATAACTTTTTTTTAGTCCTACCGGTGAATTCACACGCTCAAGCAGGCATGACACTGAAGACGGTCATTGAGATCAATTATTACATGCTTCCAGCATTTCAAGCCTCCACGCGTCACAACTTTTCCATCACTACAAGGCCATCTTTATATGACAGCTAAGTCTCTCTCTCAGTTCAAAATGTTGAGATCCAGCAACAAGCAAGAGCAAGATAGCCAGCAACAAGTTAAACTGCAGACCAGCTTAATGCGGGTACTGGTCTCCCGCTTTATGGTTTTTTTTAATCAGAGATTTGCTTCTCCTAGAAAGGTTGCTTTCACCACGGCTTACGGGAGCCCTCTCCACCCCAACACACACATACGTACACACAAACACACATGGTGCTACTTGGCCGTTGATCCCAAAAAAGGGTTCATTCGCCCTTTGGAAGGTCCTGTTTTAATCCTTCAGGGAGACTAGCCACCTTCCTCACCAAACAAGTCTGGCAAGGGAACCAGTTTAGTTGCCGGTGACCCGACCATGAGGCAGGTAATACTGGGTTACATGGTACCATTAGCATATGACATGACCTAACACAGGTAGTACTGGGTCACATGGTACCAGTAACATATGACATGACCTGACATATACATATATATATATACACACACACACACACACACAAATATAAATATATATTTTATATAAAAAAAAATCAAAGATGGCGTAAATATCATAAAGCACATTTACTCTTAGGATTTTTTGGATTTATGTCATCATGTCCATATTTTTTTTTTTATTTTCTTTTTAAAGTTACTGAGTTCTTATTCTTCTGATGAGTCAGACAGAAAGTATTCAAAAATTAACGTAATAAATTACAAGAATGATTCTGTGCTATGGAGCAGGGGCACTTGTACAGTTTAATCAAGATGTTAAAAAATGAAAATATCGAAAAAAAAAAGTTATATTGTACCTATCCTTTTTGGACTGAAGATCTCCAAAAAAAAAAAAAAAAAAAAAAAAAATTTCACTTAATTTGATCAAGTAGTTTTTTTTGTTTTTTGGGTTTTTTTTTCAGCGGAAAAACACACTTTTATGACAGCGCGTTGAAGATAGACAACTTGGAATTTTTTTAACACGGCACCGGGAGATAACTCAGTGTAAAGCGCTGACACTCCCTCCCCATCTTTAATACTAGCTTTTCTTCATAAAAATCGAACCTTTTGATCAGTATTATAACAAATTGTTTTTTCGCCATATAAAAAAAAACTACTTGATGAAATTAAGTGAAATTTTTTTTTTTTTTTTCGGAGAACTTCATTCCATAACAGATACATAAAATATAACTTTTTTTTTCAATATTTTCATTTTTTTAATGTCTTGATTAAACTGTACAAGTACCGAAGCAGGTGCTGTCAAGAATTTAACATTTTAACATGCTGAAAAAAATAAATGGAAAGATGAACAACATCTTGGAATTTGGAATATAGACTTTTTGTCATATATATATATATATATATATGTTCCAGAAGATATACATACTAGAAGAATACTCGTCTAAAGACGTGTAAAATTAATTTCCCAAACAGAATAGTTTTGCAACACTTTTATGAAAGTGTTGATAAAAATGGATCTGAGGGATAAACAAAGTCTTGGGCAGAGATAAGTTACTAAGGAACTTATTGTCCAGTGCCTGCAAGCTTTTAAAATGGATGTTAAACCAGATAGTATGCTGATTATATCTCCACTCACGAAGATGATATAAAGTAGTTGCTAAATGATACTGTATGTTTGGAATCCTTATTCCAATTTTGATCCAAGTCGATTACATAAATTTGTGATTCTAGAAAATGTCTAAATTTGAAGGAGTCTTAAGAAGCAGTTGAAATTCAGGGAATCTTCTTTGCTAGATATCTATTAATTATGGATCAAACTTAATGCAAACCTGAAATATTTTAAATTTCGAATTTTGTGCCTATATTATCTCTCCCACCCCCAATACCCTTTAAAAGATACCAAAGAAACTGAATTTTGGAGAGTATTTATTAATTGAGGTCAATACCTATAGTTAAAATTTGACAAAAACATGAGGTATCTGAATATTCACAAAGGGCTTCCACCTCCTCTATGTCTCCTTGTATAAAAACTAAATATAGTCCACATTACAGCTCCTTATGCCTATCAGCAGTTTTCAAAAATTCATAATGATCAGTTAACTTTTTTTTTTTTTTTTACAGCAGGACTGTGGTATATTATGTAAACAAAACTTTTGGACAACTTCAATAGCTTTGCGATCCAAATATATTTTCTCCATATCTGAGTTCTCATCCATCTCTCCTATCTCGCACACAAATTGGTTCGTATTTTTGCAAAATCCATACAATCATTGTCACTTACCGTAGCCATGAAACTCGCCATCTTTGAATTGGCCTTCATACTTCATGCCATCTTTTCGAGTGAAGACACCATAGCCATAGAACTTTCCTTTCCAGAACTCTCCAGCATAACTGTTTTGTCGATTGAAAATATGAAACAAAATTAGTGTCATAACTTGGAAAAGAAAAAAAAAAGAGAGAGATAAAAAAAAATAAAAAAATGTGGATAGAGTGTCTATAATGTCAGTCCCCCCCTCCCCCATCAATAAACTTCAGACCTTCCTCACAGTGATTGAGTTTGTGGCTAGTGTTAGGACGATTAATCAGAATCGGAAAACAAAAAAAAAATCAAACATTTTTGGGGTATCGGAATCGGGAAAATTTGTGGCTATTTTCCAGTGCTAAAAACCGTTAATTGTATTTTTTATTTGATGTCTCTGCCGCTTGCCTGTTTCCCACCTGACTACAACTTGGACGTCTTTAAGTCCAACATAAACAAATTCCTGATGAACCGCCTCCTTAAGTAAGGCACTCTATCAAAACCCCCAATACTAATGATTACTACAATACTATCTCATTGATTACTGTACACGCAATGACCCTTATCCGTGAGTGGCCTTTGGGCCTTGATAAGTGGTGACCCCCCCCCCTCCATGTAAAAAAAAAAAAAAGAAAAAGAAAGAAATCTTCCACTTCTGGCAGTAATGTTAAAATAATAAATATTTAGTGATTTTAAACAACCAATAAAACTAAAATATATAGATCACCCCCCCCCTCCCCGAAAATGTATTTTTATGCTTGAGAAAATATCTGCACATTTAACGTGTGCTTTTATGATAATGGGGGGGAAAAATATAACAACTCTATTGTTAAATATTAAGATATCTATAAAAAATCGGAATCGGTAATTGTATTGGAATCAGGAATTTAAAAAGGAATCAGTAATTACATAATTACACGCATCAGATCACCATATAGAAGTTTTGACCAATCAAGTAAGGCTCAATCCTCAGAGTGGGCGACCAAAAAAATACATTTGCGAATTACTTTGGACCTCTATCCAGTCATGGCCGATGGAACAAGAGCATGCTACCCCCGTGAAGTAAATAAAGGGTTTCGCTGAAAGTTCTGTCCAAATTCCTGAGTTTGACAGAAATATTCCTGAGTTTGACAAGATACACCTGAAGAAGGTCGGTGGTTATATCGACCGAAACGTTGTGAAAAATCACACTCAAGATGAGAACAATAGTTCAATGAATAATTATACAAATAACCAATCCTCATCTCAAAAATTCAGAAACGTCAAAAGTCTGTTTTTAATCACTGTTTTTTTTTTTTGTCTCTTTTCAGTGTTGACATATATACATTTCTTACCCTGTGATAGTCTATGAATAGCTTATGAATATTTTGGTTAGTCAAGATTATCTACCCTTTTTTGACTTCCGGTTTCTGCTCCACAGATGAGACAACAGTGACAAGTAAGATATGGTTCCTTCTGATTAATGATTATCTTCCTCTCAAATAACGTGAAATCTCTATTTTATTTAGGATAAGAATGGCTTTCTTAACTGTTTAACCATGTCGAATTATCCAACAGGAACTGAAAGTTGAGAAAAAAACAAAAAAACAGATAATCTTGACTATTGCGTATTTCCATTTCTTGCATTGTGATAGTCTCCTAATACCCCTTTCTCTCTCTCTATATATATAACACGCAATGCTTCAAGCAAACTACATTTCCTTATATAAGTCAATAAGAGTTTCAGATTTTAAACACTATTTGATGATGAGATTTTACCTTGAAATATACTATGGAACACGGTTACAAACATTAGATATTTGTGTAGAACTTGAGACTAAATCAGATAAGATTTATTTTTAAAAATTAAGAATCACTTAAATTTTTCCTCCTTCTCAACGCTGACATATTGCCATTTCTTACTTTGTGATAGTTTTCTAATACTCTTCTATATATATGTTATACGCAATGCTTCAAGCAAACTACACCATTTTATTAAAAGATTGTCTTTTAATTTTAAGATACTTCAGGCATCAGGGAGTGGCACTGAACCATTCCTTTTTTGTTAAAAAAAAGAGATGCCTGCATGGAAAGAAGATTTATCGCATCATCGCATCGCAAATAAAAGAGCAATATGAAATTATCCAGCTGTTCAAATATTAATTTCCCAACTATATATGGTAACAAAATATTGTGACGTTGACAAAAAGAACGAAATACAAACACAAATGTAAAATGTTATACAAACTCGTATTTATACCAAAGAGAAGGAAGGAAGAATGCTTCCTTGCAAAAACAGTCAAGTTTTGCGGAACTTATCTGTAAAATTTGTCCTGTTAATGGTGTACGCTTCATGTGTCATTTTGGCTGGATTGAGTTAAATAAAAAGAAGCCTTGACTTTTTCTGTGCTGCCGTTGTTGTCAAAAATCCTCACACGTGTCTAATGTTAAAATGACGGAGAGAGCTGACAGACATGTACTGTCTGTCTTTGAGGGCCCGACAACCAAAAGAGGAAGGAAATTTGTAAAAGCTGCTCTAATGGGTGTTGGTGAGGATCTAAAATGGAAGCCTGCGATTGGTCGTTTTTCATCCAATCACATGGCACCTACTTAGTGACTCCTTAATAATTTCAATACAATACATGAATATTTGACATGGATGAAATTTTTTTTTTGTTATAATTGACCTTTACTTGTCACAGACACACTGTATATTAATGAGTTCTATTTCATTTTTTTTTTCTTTTTACCATTTTCTGGGGTTAATTGAAGATCAATTTTACCATTTTTGTTTTTTTACTTTTGTTCAACTTTAAAAACACATGATATAAATATTTTTTATCATACACCCTACTGACGTTAATTAAAAAAAAAATTCTTATTTGTAGTATTCCGAATTTTACTGGGTTTATAAAGAGATGACTTAAACTGTAAGCTACAAAATTATCATATTTCATAATTGAGCATTCATATATTGTTTTAACAAAAACCAAGACTTCAAAGAATGGGTTGATAGCAACAAATAGTATATTTCATCATTAGTTACAATTGTTTCAAAATCGGACAAATTCAAACATTATGTCATTTGAAAATTTTCACAGGAACTACCTTTCTTCAGACTTATTGAATAAAAAACACTTTAACAATAGAACATTATGGAAACCATTTCCCTTATAAGGAAAAGAAAACAAGGGAAAATATTTTATCTATATCGCATCCTTGCAATATATATTCATATATATATATATATATATATATATGAATGAAAGGGAGAGATAGAGAGAGGAGCTCAGCAAATGGAGCAATAGGTGGCTTCATGGCTGGGTCCGAATCTTATGATCGGCAGGAATTGTTACTCTACACTAATGATTGTTGGTTGGTTGTTTTTGTTTTACAGCATATCAACCCTTTTCAGGTTATTTAATGCCGAATCCAGTTATTTTGAAGATAATTTTTTAATAGAATATATTTGTTTTTTTTTAAGTCGATTTCTATTTAACCCATAGTTGGGACCCTAACAGGTACTACCACTACGGGTAGAGTGAACCTGGGAGCAATGGCAATTAAAGGGTGGCTCCACACTCCCCAAAGCCCGCAAGCTGGGGCCTCACCATCAGATATAGTTTAAAGTCATATCCAGGACCACACTGATGATTGCATAAACATGAAACACTAGTGTCTGTAGGTATAAATGAATAATTATTATTTAATTATAATATATAGATATTCCAAGAAGCATTGTTATGTTTACTAAATGAGTAATTGTGTAAATTTAAATGGAATATAAATATCAACACAAATATTTATAGGACGGTAACAGTTTCAATTTATGTGCTAAACAGCACAAATTATTTATTGAGATTGTCGGACCGACTTCCTCATCTTGGTTGTTATCACAACGTTTTGGCCGTTTTGCCCTCCGGCCTTCATCAGGTGTTTTGTAACAAACTGGGGAACCGTTTGTTAGGAGTCTCGAACCCAACCCTTTATTATTATTACGGGGGTACCGTGTTCAGACTCCAGCTAGGCTCTGGGACTCCATCCCATGCAGTTGCAGAAAGGTTTACAAGGGTGAAACATGCCGCCCCCTTAAAGTAAAGGTGGAAGAACACCGAAAAGTGGTAACTAAAGGGGAGACGGAAAAATCGGGTATAGCCAACCATGTCATGCGATGAAGTAAAAATAATAAACAGAGAGACCCACTGGAAAGTGAGAAAACTTAAAGAAACAGCTCGCATGCTCGGACATAACAATCTACTGAGCAAACCAAGCATAGAGCTGAATGCAATTTGGACATCTCTAACAGAGAGAGAAAACCTTGAATAACAACATAGGTTTAACATTAACAAAAACCAACTAAGAATTGTCCTAGTGACATATGGCCGAGTGGTCCTAGACGTTGTATCAAAGTTTACAGTTACCCAAAGGTGCTGAGTTCAATCCTGAACGAAGGCAGTAAAAAGTAACATTCAAAACAGAGAACCAGCAACTATGTCCCAGAGCCTAGCTGGAGTCCGAACACGGTACCCCCGTAATAATAATAATAAAGGGTTCTAACAAACGGTTCCCCAGTTCGTTACAAAACACCTGATGAAGGCCGGAGGGCAAAACGGCTGAAACGTTGTGACTATAACAACCAAGATGAGGAAGTCAGTCCGACAATCTCAATCAATGAAAACACCTCATCTCAAAAATACAGACAATTACCAGCACAAATTATATTAATTTATTTATTACGGACTATTATTCTCATCTTTATTAGTTGTTGTTTCATAACGTTTCAGCCAACCATTCCTCTGGCCTCCGTCAGGTGGTAACCGCGACGGGATAGGAACTTCGAATCTCCTAACTGCATTCACTGCCATCCATAGTTGTTGCCGTCTCACCACGTTTTTTTGGTCAAGTAAGCCTCTCGGCTTTGGGTAGGATTGAAACCGCTATCTTCAGACAATTCACATCTGTAACCGTAGAGATTCAACGTCTCTATCAACTGCGCCATGGGCCTTGAAGGCCGATCAAGGTTTGATTTTTAGATCTTATAAATCTACGTTTATTATCTGATCTTCCATGGTTAGGTCTGAAACGTTGTGGAACAACAACTAATAAAGATGAGAATAATAGTCCGCAATAAATAAATTAATATAAATAATACTCATCTCAATAATGAATTCCAATCAAAATAATATATATAGCAAAAATTTTGTTTAACTATAAGTAATTTTTTGCTAATATTTTTTTCTCTGAAGAGAAGACATTCTTTGAAATTCGTTGGGAAAAGGAATTTTCTAAATGTTCATTGCATGTTCCTTGTCAAATAATAAATTGCTATAAATACTAATTTACAGAGTTTAAAGTTATACTCATACGGTAGAACCCCGGGATACAGCATTAATCCATTCCAAGGTAGAGATCATAAGGTGAAATCACCGTATGGCGGGGCCTAAGCAAAATTTAATGCAGTACATATTAAAAATTAGTAACAAAATACAGTATAGTATATAATACACATGTATATAATCAAATAACATTATAAATAACACCGTAAGGGGTAGGGGGCAAATACTGTAACCAGGGGCCAAAAAAATATTGTATTCCACATCGTAACCTGAAAAAAAAAAAAAACACATATCCCAGGGCCACCACACACACACACACACACACACACACACACACACACACACACACACACGGGTAGTTTAAAAAAAGTAAAGCCTCCTGTTTTTTTTAACTAAAAAAGTTAAAGAGCTACGAAACGGGGGTAATACCATTAAAACGAGTGACCTTTTGTGCTCTAGAATTTACATGTGTACAAAGAACTACAGGGTGAAACGATAAAATTGTCGCCCTAGAAAAACTGACATGATTCCATTTCCGTTTTATGAAAATCGGTTTTCTTTTTTGCTGCAGACCATCTACTAGTTAGCAAATTGTGTACAAATCCTAAGAGTGATAGGAGCCTTCTATGATGTTTGAAAGTGACACAATGTTCAACGAGCGAGATCAGAGATGCGCCGCTGTACAACTTATGCTCTCTACTGATTCAAGTTATGACAACAGGACCATTGCCAGCACCCTCAAAATGCAAATCTGAACGGTTCAATGATTTTCGGCACAGCTCAATGAAGATTCCGGCCACAGTTATGGTCTTTGGTGCGGTTTCAAGTGAGGGCCACATCATGCCATCTCACATCTTCGAAGTCAGTTTGAAAAATCAACACCAAAATGTACCTGGATTTGCTGAAAAGTGTGGTGATCCCCTGGTGCAATCAGGTGGTCACTGGCAAACCCTGGGTGTGGCAGCAGGGCTCGGCACTGGCCCACAAGTCCAAAGAGACTCAGGCTTGGCTTCAGTAGGAGTGCTACGGCTTTGTACCCTTCTCTTACTGGCCCCCTGTCCTCTGACCTGAACCTGCTGGGCTATTTCATTTAGTTATACATTGAGAACATCACCAACATGACCTTCCACAACGACAAAGCCAGCCTGATCGCCGCCATCTGCCGAATATTCACTGAGCTCCTGCTAGTGCTTGTGGAAAACAAATGCTCCCAGTTCCGAACCTGTATTGAGGTGGTGATCGAGGCTGGCTGAAGGCAGCTACATTTAGTAGATGTTAGCTCTACTAGATAATCAAGTTATCTGAGTTGACTTTTTTCAATAAAAGTTTTAAAATATAGCTGTAGTGTTGTTTTCTTTAGGGCAACAAATTTATTGTTCCGCCTTGTTTTAAGAGCAGTGGTATATTGTAAAAGTATTTATAGCCCTGCTATTGCACTATCGAGCTATCTGGATGAACTTTGTGCCATAAATATTTGAATACAAAATTGGAAAAATTTTATTTCAAGTATACATGAGAAGAGTTACAACAGTAATGCCTCCTATTCTTTTTATTCTGCTTATTATGATGATTGAACTTATGCATTCATGACCTGAAAGTTCCATCTCTCTATTGCAGATACTGACGGTGTGAGACTCTAAAAAAGCAGCCCCTGCCATGGATGTGCGTGAGAAGCAAACATGCGTCATTGAATTCTTGGCGAAAGTGTATTGAGAATGGTTGTGACTATATAGAAAAATAAATTCTGGGACACAAAAGGTCACTTGTTTTAATAGTACCACTCCTGTTTATGTAGCTTTTCAACCTTTTGAGCTATAAAACAATTGGAGGTATTACTTTTGGAACAACTCTCGTATGACAGTGTGTGCTCCAGACGCCCACGCACAGCCATCATTTATCGCTGGCGAAAGTGCATTGAGAATGGTGATGACTATGTAGAAAAATAAATTCTGGAGCGCAAAAGGTAGCTTGTTTTAATGGCATCACTCTTGTCTTCATTCAAGTAAAAGTCCTAGTACTGAGAAATATAATTTAGTTTTGTTTTTGGTATATCAACCACTTACGGGTTATTCACTGTTGAAGAAAGTTGTTAAATATAATTCTAAGGTAACTATTTATATCCTCAGAATATACTGCTCTCAAAAGGCATTGCAATTGCACATCCCCCTAAATATAGTACTTCTTTCAGAATGAGAGAGAGAGAGAGAGAGAGAGAGAGATTAGTATTCTCTTAACCAAGTAGTTAACTATCTTAATAATAAAGCAGTGGACACAGTGAACAGAGATCTTAGTGGGTCATTTCACTCTTGGCAATTATCAAAGTTTTCCTTTCAGTCATTACAGCATTATTGGTAATCCGTCCCGTGATGTTCCATAGACAAAATTGGTCTGAAACCTTATTTCTTTGTTGATCTTGATGTCCATGTTGACTGATGCCCATTTTACTTTGACCCATTTAACCTCCCTGACCTTGAGGTCATCTCTTCCTACTATCTTTTGTGGAAAACTGCTTTATTTCCCAAACGTTGTGTCAATTTTACCTGTACTTAGTTCGACCCTTGTTAAGGTTAACAGCTATGTTAATAGTTGATGCAATTGCTATCAAACATAGGGCTATATAATATTTTTTATTGCCTTTGTTGATTATTTTTTTTTTTTAATGCTACTTTTTCGTTTTCTTTGTTGGAAATTTTTGACAATCACCAATTTTAAATTCGATCAAGTTCCAATTTAAACTTATGTATTTTCTCACCTTCTGATTGGATAAGTGCTTCGGCATCTTCCAAATGTTTACGTAAATAGCCAAAAACGCTGAATAAAAAGTCATTTTGGTGCCTCTTTGCTAAAATAACGAAATTTTATGGTATCTACTTAATTGTTGTGTCACAGTAATGGAAATATCCAAAAATTACAAAAAATGATAAGGTAGAAAATTAATTTTTAATGAAAACAGTTTTTGAAGAAGATTAACAAAAATTGAGTGTTGCTAAATTTTTAAGCTTTTAGAAAATATTTACTACAATTTGAATTTTCCGTTTTTTTTTTCTTGTTTGTTTTGTAACAGTATTTTCATGCAAATTACCTTGCTTATGGGCTAAGGGTTAGGTGTGGTCGGGGGTGTTGACACTTGGCCGATGTCCCATATGCCCAGAGGGAGGATAGGGTATGTTTTTGTTGGGAAACATTAATTTGGTAACGAATAGTGTAGCTTGACTAGAGAAATCTTAGAAATAAACAATTTGTTTTATGCAAACACAAGATCTCCCATGAAGTTGGTGATATGAAAAAAAAAAATAATTAACACTAGAAGGGGATTTAAAAATACTAATACAATAAAGAAATAAAAGGATCTCATGAGAAAGAAAAAGAAAAAAAAAACAAAGAAAGATCTAGGAGAGAAAAGAGAATTAAAAAGATACAAGGATTAAGAGAAAGAAAGAAAGAAAAGAGATCCAGAAGAAGAAAGAAAAGAGAAGGGAAGAGATGATAGAAGAAGAGGGGGGTAACCTTCAACTGACAGAGAAGGAAGTGCTAATCTCAAAAGACATTTTTGGTTTAACAGATGAAGGACTTGCTTGCTGGTGGTCTAAGAGTATGGACCAGTTTTTGGGCTTTAGCCCAAAAGCTGGATACCTCCCCAAAAGAGCTAAGTGGAAAAGCTCTTCCTCCTCTGACCATCTGAAATAATTCAAGTTGAAAAAAATCCTGCATCTTGAAACCGTTAAGAACCCGAATAGTTTAACTTACGTTTGCACAAAGTGTACCTGAAAATATCTTGTTAATAATTATTCTCATTTATAAGAAAATGATTCCCGAGTTATTGATTATTGAATTGCTTTGATTTGAAAACATTTATTTATAGCACCACCACCACAACCAGCCCAGACCGCATTGAGAGAAGCAATGTACCAGCCCTTCACCAAAGCACTATGAGAAGAACTCAACCACAGCATCTAATGACAAACAGCCAATCCACGATTTAAAAGTGTTGTCACCCAGACTTGAGGTCATGCACATTTTGTGTGCTCTGAACACCAGAGCAGTAGTTCCAGTGACAAGTAAGTGTCTGGTTACTTTTTGAAGAGTCCATCATTAGACGAAGATAAGAGTGTAGCTACGGGAACTTAGGGTTAGCCCCTACGTTTTAGGGACTGGAGACCCCCTAGTTACACAATTGGTCCCATGAAGCAGGATTGAACCAGTCGGGTTATGTTTTTAGCAAAACTTATTTTCATTAATAATTTTCGACCATATTGGTTTTCATAGCTTTTGGATACGTTCATTACTGCGACATGCCAATTAAGTATATACCACTGGTTTTACTTGAAATTCAGTATTCCGATTTTTTAATTCTGCTATTATAACAAAAAAATGGTTGATAAGCTGTACCAGTACCAATAAAAAAAAAACAAAAAAACAACTTACTTTGAGCCATCTGGAAACTCGATGGAGCCTGGTCCAGAAAACAAACCTCGTTCAAACATTCCTTTGTAGTAAGTTTTGTCACCAAATGTGATGCTTCCGAGACCTGTCCTCAAACCAGTGTCATCAAACAATCCGGTGTAGATAGTGCCATCGGGGTATTTGAAGTCAATAGACATTGTTGCTTAGTCTGAAACAAACAAACAAAAAATTTCTTTAAATTGAATTGACATTTTTAAAAATTTTTTATAATGGCTACATTTACTGAAAGACTAATTTTTTTCTCTGTCAGTTTTCAGCCTGAGCAGCAAGTAATGTAGCAGTGATTTATGAAATAAAGATTTATTTTCTCTTGCAAATCAATGTTCCTGCTAAGTGATTGGGCCACACAATGGCCAATCAGCTTGTAGGGCGCATGGATACTAGCTGTTCCCCTCAGGAAATTCTTTAGCCCCATTGGAATCAATAATCGCTCAGCAGAGAGAACCCAGGAAGCATCGAAGAAATGCCCTCTCTCTTTCTCTCTGTTTTTCCTGTCCACTGAACGCTCCAGCATTGACGATCTTAGCCTGAAGATACTGCTGACCGAGTTGCGATAGAATAAAAAAACTTTTAACTTTTCATTTTCTCCACTCGGACACTGTCCAAATTTCTGTCACTGAAATAAACGCTTTCGTAGTTGTTTAAAAAGAGTTGTTTTTTTCTTCCATTTAATATATGTAGAGGTGCAACTTGCACTTCTAAAGATGGGGGACATTATTTGGTAGCTTGTACGGCATACGGATTCCATCTGTTCCCCTAAAAGAAAATCTTCACCCTCTTTTGGAATCATAATCGGTCAACAGAGAGAACCCAAGAAGCATTGAAGAAAGATATCTGTCTTCTCTCTCTCTTGTTTACTGGACGCTCCAGTATTGACGATCTTCACCTGAAGATAATTACTCGCTGACCTTTGACAATCCAAAGAACTTTTTCTTCTCTTTTCTTTTTTTACACAGGCATCACCACATTATCAAGGCCAAGAGGCCACTCGAGGATAAGGGTTAAAGAGTGTACAGTAGAAATTGGACAATATAGTAATCAATTCGGTAAATTTGTTAACTTATATGGAACGGCTCATCAAGAACTTGTTTACGTTAGACTTGAAGACAACCATATTGTAGTCAGCCGGAAAGCAGGAAAACGGAAGACAATTCCATAGGCGTGCAGTTCTAAGAAAGAAGCTTTGTTCATGGAATCTACGTTTAGGTTTAGGCACAGATAAAGAGTGGGGGGAATTAGTGATAGTGTTTTCAGCTAGACGAGTGTTTCTTGTGAAAGTTTGGCGAGGGGGGACCATAGACTTCCACTTTCCTCACTCAGACATTGTCAAAATTTCTGTCACTAAAATAAATGCTTTTGTGGTTGTTTAAAAAATGTTTTTGTCTTTTGTTTCATTTTTTTTTTGTTTGTTTACTACTTAATATATAGAGAGAGGTGCATCTTGCATCTCTAAAGATGGAAGGGTGTAATTTGGTAGCTCTATTAATATATAGAAATACATCTTGCATCTCTAAAAAAGAAAAAAACACACCTGATGATGACGTTATATAATCGAAACTAAGTTGATTTTAAACAAATAAATATATTTTTATTTCTTTTTTTTTCGTTTTTTTATGTTGTTTTTTATTTATTTATTTTTTTAATTTTGCTTTTTATTTTGCTTTTTCATTTTATTTTATTTTTTTTCTAGAAAAAAAACTTCTGTATTGTACTGGCTTTTTAAACTTACATATTTCAATTCAAATTTAAACAACACTTAAATCAAGGGAAACAAAAAATCACTAATTCATTTCATGAGAACCACGCGTCTCTCCTGATTTGAAGATTTGGATGAAAAAAATTTTTTTTTTAAATCCTTGTTGAAGAATACATAGACTTTACTTTTCTAGTATCACCATGCCACGAGGAAGGAAGAAGAAAAAAAGACAAACTGATTCTATTCCTGATAATGACGTTATATCATCTAAACTTAGTTGATTTTAAACAAATAAAATGTTTATTTAAGTGCTGTATTGGCTTATAAACTTGATAAGAAGCCAATACAATACTTAAATGGCATTTCATACAAGGAATCATGCCATCAACAGTGAAGTCGGCAGAAAGGTCATTATGATCACAGTGAAACAGGAAACTCAGATGGTATGGGCATGCAACACTGTCAGAAGAACTTGCAAAGACCATCAAGATCAGGGGAAAAAAGATGGGGCAGACAGATGAAGAAGTGGGCTGACAACATCTTTGATTGGACAGAGAAAAAGCTTTGATGTTACCCAAGCGCTCGCCAACAACTGCAATAAGTGGAACCAGCTGGTTCACCCTTCATCCACCATATAGTGCTCTTATGACTCCGATGGATTACGAGACCAAACGAAATAATTTTTTCTTCTTTTTTTTTTTATAAGCACCATATTTGAATTTCATCTTGTCTAACATTAATTATATCAGTTTATAATCATCTTTTAAATAAAAGGCAGGAATACCAAACTAGTGATTGCTCATCAGCAATACTAAGTGGTGTTCCCTGGAGTCAGAGTGACAATATTTCCCACATTTCCATCCTTCTCTATTTCTTTTGACAAACATTTTACAAACTTGTGACTTTGAAGGATTGACAATAATCAAGACAATACGGTGGTATAGTTACAAGAGTGTATTTATTTCATATGCATAACACCATAATCACGTTGATACACCGGTTCCTGCTAGATCACTGAAGTTAAGCGACGTTGAGCCTGATCAGTACTAAATGGGTGACCATTCAGGAATACCAAGTGCTATGTATCGACATTGTTTGTGGTCATCCTGGACTTCTCCCTGACACCAGAAAATAGTTGTGATGATAACAGTCCGGAAATAAATAAGTAAATAAATAAAAAAAAATTAAAAATTGCTCATCAAGAATTCAAGTAATTCTTACGTAGTCGATAGAGAGAGAGAGAGAGAGAGAGAGAGAGAGAGAGAGAGAGAGAGAGAGAGACGGATGGAGAATAAATGAGTGAGTGAGAGAGTGATATTTTAGAAGTGTGGTTGGAGATTGTGCAATCCTTGCTTCACAATTACATACGCAGCTACAATTATTCGTGATCTCTCAAGGCAGACAAATGATAGTGTATTTATTTCATTTTACTTCTGTCGAAGTTCTTAAAAATCAAGAGGTCCCTTTCTGGGGCTAACATTTGATCTCTGTATGAAATGTATAGAGATTCAAATATTTTATTACAGTTCGTTTATCTCTCAAACGTTGAGTTTGTAAAGAAGTTCATAAAGAAGTTTGTAAAGAAGTTCATAAAGAAGTTCATAAAGAAGTTTGTAAAGAAGTTTATAAAGAAGTCCATAAAGAAGTTCATAAAGAATTTCGTAAAGAAGTTTATAAAGAAGTCTGTAAAGAAGTTCATAAAGAAGTCCATAAAGAAGTTTGTAAAGAAGTCCATGAAGAAAATCATAAAAAAGTTTGCAAAGAAGTTAGCAATATGAGGATTGTTCCAAAAGGTAAAACCAACTATTTTTAACTCAAAAACTAAAATATTGAAGAGATATAAAGACATGATTGGTACCATTAAAACAAGGGACCTTTTGTCCTCCATAATTTATTTTTCTACATAGTCACCACCATTCTCAATGCACTTTTGACAGCCCCTTTTGATGCCTCAGTTGTAAAAGTCTGGAGTACGCTGTGTCACTCACTTTTTTCGCCACTCTGAAATCAACAAACCCATCTCCTAACTAAGCTGAAATCAGCTGCATCGACTTCATAAACATTCAAAGGCGCTGCTAAATTTTGTTCAGTTCAATTTTTTCTGCATGGAAGAATTCAATGACACATCGCTGCTTCTGACACATGTCTATGACAGGCGTCGTTTTCTTAGAGTCTTACGCCGTCAATATTTACAAGAGAGAGAGGAAACTTTGCTGCATCCTCCGTGTATGCTGGCTCTTATAAATATATCTTGTATATTATATTCCTCTGAGCCTGTCTGTTTATCCGTTCCACTTTTTCTCGGAAACTACTAAGCCGATCTGGCTGAAATTTCTTATGGACTTTTCTTATGTTAAGGTGCTGCGAACTAAGTATTATGGTATCCATTTGATGCACAAGTAGGAATTAATGAGGATTAGTCATCATAATGCCAAATTTACTCTAGAAGTTTTCTTGAAAACTACTGGTTGACCTGTTTGAAATTTTGTATGAAGAGATGCAGAGAACAAAGTATTATGGCATGTGCTCGATGCAGTTAGGGATTAATGATATTTAATGTAAAAATGAACACAAATTTAACCATATTCTTTTTTTTATATTCCATTTTCACCCCAAACAAGGCACAGTGCCACTTTGATGTAGGGGACATAAATTACAGGGATACTATGCAGGGAGTTGAGTAGCAAGATGTCCATTCACATTACACTTGAACTTCTGCATGTCAGTACAGTTGGGAAAACAGGAACCCGGAAGGGAGTTCCAGAGTCTAGCAGTTCTGAGAAAGAAACTATTAGAGTAGAAGGCTTTCTTACATTCAACTATCAATTTGACAAAGTACTCATTAAAAGCCAATGGGCCATAACTTTTGCCAATTTTAACAGACAAAAAGTCTAGTGTATGTACGAGTGCTTGTGTGTGTGTGTGTGTGTGTGTGTGTGTGTGTGTGTGTGTGTGTTCATCAACGTTTCGTCTTTATTGCAAGACTTCCTCTGGATGAATGAAATTAAGAAAACAAAATACCATGAACACGTAACTTGGTTTGTTCCATTTTTTATCTCTCTATTTCGTCAGAATAGTATGTCCAATATTTGAGAGAGAGAGAGAGAGAGAGAGAGAGAGAGAGAGAGAGAGAGAGAGAGAGAGAATAAAATGAAGCCCATTAATTTTTTAATCCCCAAAGTCTTTTTTTTAGTTCATAGAACGACACCTGATATTTGAAAATTAATTTCATATCTTTCCTCCATGAACTCATCAGAAACTAGAAAGTTCTCTTTCAGAAAAAAATATGTAGTGATGCAATGCATTCAACAAAAATTAAATAAAAAAAAAGCAAGCAGTTCTCATCGATTACATCTCCACTTATAAAGAGACTGCGCTTTCCACCCAGAAAGGCAGCCATCTTGTTTTATAAAATGAAAGTTGTAAAAAAACATGCGTAACACAACTCGATTAAAAACTGTCAGAAAAGTTAATAATTCACAAACAAATGTACGTACATAGTTATTTTTTTTATTATTTTTTATTTTTATTTTTTGTGTTTTTTTAATTTACTTTTAAATTTTTAACTCTCAAACAACTATTTCCTTTTCCACCTTTTGTCCTTTTCGATAAAAAAAACTATTTTCCTTGTGATTTATATAGACCTCTGATGAGGTGTTTGGTCAATCTATACCATTAATTTTTTTTAATGTAATGTAGTGGATAATTACATTGAAAAAAAAAAAGAAAATAAAATTTTAAAAAATAAATAATAATAATAATATATACCGCTCCCCATGTGGGGGTACCAAATTGGTTAAAGGGAAAATTATTCCCAGCTCACATTTAGGTAAAAATGCGCTTTTGTAAATAATTAAATTCACTCAAAACATATCGCTAAAACCAAAACAAACAACATTTATATATATATATATATATATATATATATATATATTGCTTTCTCAATTTGAAGTTAATTTATTAAATTGACGTGAACACTAGAATACTTCAATTAAAAGTCAAATATGAACAGGTAAAATTACAGAGGAATAAAAGGCGAATCAAATGACATATGGGTTGTTTAAACAGTTACATTCAATTTAGCTTAAATTTACGGTTTTTGAAAAAATGACAAGTGCATATTTTTATTCATATAGACAAATATTACATAGCCGCTACACTGAACATGCTAATGTTTCGGACAATTGGTTGACAAGAACAAAAAGTCCTCGTTAGGCGTAATAAAGCTTATGAGCCACTGAAGACGTCTGGTTCTCAAATGTAAGAAATAAAATATATATTTTTTTTTAATAAAAATAAAATGTTAAATTTAAAAGGAGGGGTGGTAGGTTAAGTGACATTTTAGACTCCAAACATAGAAAGTGATGGGGGGGGGGAAGAGAACGTCAAGGCTTAACAGTATAAAAAAGAGGAATAAAAATGAAAAGAAAAGGAAAAAAATATTCAAAATAGTAAACAGTGTGTGTGTGTGTGTGTGTGTGTTTCATTTTACTTCACATGAAATCAAGGAGCCCCCCCCCCTCCTTCCTGGGATTAACACTTGATCTCTACATGATATATTCAAATATGCCATTAAAGTTCACTTTCCCTTTCAAAAACCGAGTTAATAAAGAAGTTGAGAAGGTAATTTTCATTTGTCCAATTGACCAATCAAATATGCTCTACTATACCCTTTTTTATGGTCTCTTAGTTTTACTGGATTCCAAGATAAGAATTCATCTATTCTGGTGGAGTATCTAGCTATGTGCTGTTACTTGAGGCAACACCATTTGCAGAAGGTACACTATTCCTCATAAAAGTCAGTGTGGGCTAGCCATACAGAGGAGATCTTATTCAGGCCGTGAATACTATGTGATTTTGAATATTTAGTCAGGGTTGTAGGGCAAAGTATCTTCATGCCAGATTGTCCTGACAAACCACTGTACAGAGAGATGTTAAATCCTTGAGGATAGTGTCTAGTGGGCATTCAAGTTCCCTTCAGAAAAAATAAAAATATACAAGAAATAAAGGTTACCGTAATCAGTTAAATTGTTTTGGTTTTAAAGTAGGTTTTATTGAGCTTTATTTAATCTAAAAATTTCAGTTTTTTCCGATCGGATTTGAAAAAAAAAAAAAAAAAAAAAAAAAAATGGCGGCATCGGAAGAAGCAAGTATCATTTTGAATTCAAGGTTTACAGGTGCTTTGAATTTTTTGGGTATTTTTTTATGAGAGTACTCAGCGTAGTATAAACACCCCAACCTCCCCATGTTAAGAATAGATTTCAGAATAAACGCCCCCAACCTCCCCATGTTAAGAATGACTTTCGGAATAAACACCCCCAACCTCCCCATGTTCAGAACTGCTTTACAAATAAACACCTCCAACCTCGAATGCTGGGTACTCTTGTAAAAAATACCAAAAAAATTCAAAAATGAGGCTTGCTTTTTCCAAAGAAGAACACGCCGCCATTTTTTTTTTTCAAACTCGCTTGGAAAAACTGAATTTTTGAGATTAAATAAAAAGCAATAAAAACTACTTGAAAACCAAAACAAATGAGCCAGGTAGGTATAAAATTAACTTTTATTGACTACGGTAACATTCATTTCTTGTATATATTTATTTTTATTTTTTTGTATAGTTGTTTGTTGGCTTCTCTGTTAAATTACCGTTCTATCTCTGTTGCAGATATTGATGGTGATTGACTAAGAAAGTAACCCTTGTCATGGACATGTGTCAGAAGCAGAGATGGATCATTGAATTCCTAAGAAAAGTGCATTGAGAATGATGGTGACTATGGTAAAAAAAATACATTCTGAAGCATAAAAAGTCACTCGTTTTAATGGTACAACTTCTGTCTTCATAGCTCTTCAACTTTTTGAGTAAAAAAAAAAAAAAAAAATAAGAGGCTTTATTTTTGGAAAAAAACCCCGTAAAATAATGAGTGTGTGTGCGTGTGCATATTTGAAAAAAAAAAATTAAATTTAAATCGATTTTTTTTTTCCTGAGTAGCAAATCGCTTCTTTATATATTTATTTATTATTTTCTTTTTTGTTTAAATTTTTATTTACTCAGTTGTTCCGGCGGCATACACTTCGTCGCATGACACTGACATTCACCCACCAATTTTCAAAGCTGATTTGATTGGTATAATCCACAAGAAGGAACGAAAATGGTGAGATAATTCTCATGAAAGGCGGATTAAGCAGATTAATGAACATGACAAACGACCTGCCCAACGGCTTGACTGGTTAGCCACTAGTCGAAACGATGAGTTGGGCTGGGCACATACCTGATTATGAATAGCTTCTTCTTTTTTTTTTTTTACCTTTTGTTAAGTGAAACTAAAATATTATATTGATTTTCCGGGTGTAACCATTGCGGATTAGATTAGATCGTGTGTGTATTCTACTGTTGGTTCATTAGATGCATTCTTGCATCTCTATGAGAGAGAGAGAGAGAGAGAGAGAGAGAGAGAGAGAGAGAGAGAGAGAGAGAGAGAGAGAGATGTGTGTGTGTGTGAGAGAGAGAGAGAGAGAGAGTGTGTGTGTGTGTGAGAGAGAGAGAGAGTGTGTGTGTCTCTTTTTTTATTTGCTTATCTTTTTGTTCTAGTTGGGGATGAGGCATCCTATCTGATGCCAGACATTGACCCACTATCTCATACATTCCGACCGAGAGATCTTTTTAAGATTCTAACCGCCTTTTTTTTTTTTTAAGTGCAATTGTTTGTATGTCTCCTGCACTTAGTTCACCGGGTATATTTACCAGGTAGTTTTTTGAATTCTTTTTTTTATGAGTCGAGTTGCTCCTATAATTGCTTGAAATGATGGAGATCTTCCTAAGAT
Source organism: Euprymna scolopes (assembly GCF_053919585.1). NCBI lineage: Eukaryota > Metazoa > Mollusca > Cephalopoda > Sepiida > Sepiolidae > Euprymna > Euprymna scolopes. The sequence continues at coordinate 100,734,150 of NC_136504.1, read as the reverse complement.
TCCAGTTTCTTTTCATGCCGTACACAACACACTCAACTCTGTTTAACCCAGCGTCATTGGAGACACTAACTTCTACTAAAGTTGCTTCTTTAGCCTCCTTGTCCTAAATCACTATGTCAGGTTTAATGGCTCCGTTCTCAAGGTACATAGCTCTAGAAATTGCATAGTCAGAATGAAGGGTGTATAACTTGATGAGCCGTTCCCCTTAAGTAATCCAATTTACCAAACTTACACTATTAACGATTGGCTACTGTACACTCTTTAATCCTTATCCTTGAGTGGCCTCTGTGCCTTGATAAGTGGTGACTCCTATGTAAAAAAAAAAAAAATATTATTTCCAACTGTTCTTTCTCGTATATATTTTCAGGACTTGCTGCTGCATTCAATATTCAACCTTTTTACAGATCCTCCAGTGCAGGTATTTGCAAACCCCATCGTGTCGAATGTGTGTTTGTATGCGTACACAAAAATCTCCATCAGGTTAACGGATATTTCCTATGCAAGTATATACATAAAGCAAACTTTGGGCTTGTATTACTATGCACAGAGATTTGAAAAAGTGGTCAAAAATCAAATATATAACAAATAAATGTTATCAAAGGCAAAATAAGTTACTCTTCTACCTAACTGGAAAGGTTTACTCACTTTAAAACGTGTAATCGGTTCGAAAATCATACAATCTATATCGATATATTTTAAAAAGAAAAATATCGGCATGCTCGCTCTTGAACTCGGCAAGTTTGGGAAAATGAGTTCAAACAAACAAATTATACAAAATAGTGTTAGAAACCCACCGAATATATGTCCGCATATGTCACGGTAACATATTTTGAGTGAGTTTCTAACAGTATTTTGTATAATTTTTTTGTTTAAACTCGTTTTCCCAAACTTACCATGTGCAACAGTAAGCATGCTGCCATTTGCATTTTTCCAATACATCCGTAAACACTGTATGTTTTTCGAGCTGAATAAACACGTTACATTAAATAAAAACACTAAAAAATTATCCAGTTTGATAGAAAAGTAACTTATCTTGCCTTTGATAACATTTATTTGTTATATATTTGTTATTTGACAACTTTTTCGAATCTATGTGTATAGTAAAACAAACCCCAAATTTTTTTCTGTCTATATATATATATATATATATATATATAAACTTGGATGGATTGTCCCTTCGCAGAAGAAAAAAATCACTAATAAAGGCTTTGATGCATTATGCCATGGTAATTTGTTCCAATTGGGAGGTAGATGAGTTTCACAACATAACAAAAATTCTTATTAGTAATTGTTATCCTGAAAAGGTCATTGATCGACATCAGCAAAGCAAGGTATCTACCTTCAATAATGATAAATTTGAGGAGACTGGTACTGGTGAAGTTGTGAAGGTTTTCAGACAACCATTTCTCGGTTTTTCTGGAGGTGTGACATGGAAGGGAGTTCTTTTGTCACACATGCAGTTACCGTCTCCACATAGCATTTGACAAAAATTGCACAGCAGCTTATTATAGTCATCTGAAATAACACTTGATTTTTGAAGATGTTGTGTTTCATGAAGCATAGTAATGTTTGATGCACTTTGTGATGCATGGGAATATTTGATGCACTTTGTGAGGCATGGGAATGTTTGATGCACTTTGTGAGGCATGGGAATGTTTGATGCACTTTGTGAGGCATGGGAATGTTTGATGCATTTTGTGAGGCATGGGAATGTTTGATGCACATTGTGATGCATGGGAATGTTTGATGCGCTTTGTGATGCATGGGAATGTTTGATGCACTTTGTGAGGCATGGGAATGTTTGATGCACTTTGTGAGGCATGGGAATGTTTGATGCACTTTGTGAGGCATGGGAATGTTTGATGCACTTTGTGAGGCATGGGAATGTTTGATGCACTTTGTGAGGCATGGGAATGTTTGATGCACTTTGTGAGGCATGGGAATGTTTGATGCACTTTATTGTGCATGGAACTATTTTATGCACTCTCAGTTGTAAAACTGTTAAAGCATTTACACTTGCTAATCTTAGAATCGTTTTCATCTTTTTATTTTTTCATATTTATGTCTTATTCACGATCCCCAACAACATTGTCTATTAAAATCAGTTTTATATTATCTAAAACAGTGGTTCTCAACCTTTTTTTACTCATGAACCCCTTTTCCCTTCTTTTTATCTTGGTGGACCCCTTCATAACTATTGGTCATAAGACAATCTCCAATTTTTCACTAATATAAATTTGAGGTTTTAATAATTAAAGAAATTATATAATTAAGCTTTATTTTTAAATGAAAACTAATTTAATGCAAATAAAGTATTCTACAACAACTATAATAATTATGATAATAATGATAATAAGTAATAATAATAATAGTAATAATAATAATAATAATAATAATAATCTAAATTAGAGTGATAATAATTCTTTACCAATATCTTGTATTGTATTTTGTTATGTTTTGCTTGTGGACCCCCAGAAATATTCCATGGACCCCTAGGGTCAATGTGGACCCCAGTTGAGAAGCCCTGATCTAGAGTATATTTTATTTGATTTCAATGTTTATCTATTTGAGAGTATGGTGTTATTTCATTTGATACTAAATTTGTGATTATTTGGTCTGAATCTGAAAGCTAATTTGGTTTCACCTGTACATCCATTAGTTGGACATTTTGTGCAAAAGATGTTACGAAGCTGAAAGCTGACCATTGAAAACGTAACTGTGTGTCTGCAAAAACAAGATATGACACCCTGGGAAATCTGTGCGGACATGGTACAGGTAATTGTTGGCGACTTCCTGTCCTAAGCAATTATGAAAAAGTGCCCTGCAGGATTCAAATGCAGCAAGAACAGAACAGAAGATGATCAGCCGTTTGATCATTTAAGCACCTCAACCAAATTGATTCCATTTATTATATGACTTTGGATGAAAAACAAATGCCTACTGCCTAACAACAAAGACTAAGCATTCGTTCTGAATTAGTCCAGACGGAAATTTTGGGGATAAGAAAGCTGTTTTAAAAATGCTGTCACCAGAGCTCAAACTAAAAAAAAAAGAGACTGCAATAATAACATGTTATCCCCAAACTGACTGTTTGACTGTATTGTAGCTCTTCAGTGCTGCTAGACTAGAATCCATGCTAAGCCAGGAATCGAACTTGCAACCACTTAGTTGATAATCGGCAGTTCTATCACCAAACCATGGGAACGATGCTTGTAAATCCTATCATGATTATCTTAGTATAAACACTGACTGACACTTTTTAAAAATTTTCCATTTGTTTATTTACAAACAAAGAACTTTGCATTACACATTATGCTAATTAAGTTATGGGCGATATAATTTAATGAAAGTGCTCTACTCAAGAAGAGGGAAGGGCTTACATATAGTCATCGACAGACTGTTTTGTTGTATCAAGAGTAGAGCGGCGCAAGGTGGCTCAAATGATTGCATTTCTTATGGAGTGTTTTTTTTTTATGGGTCTTTACCTCGTTAAAATGGTTGCTAAGGGGTCAAAATTGAAAGAAATGAGAACTTGGCAAGCATAAGTCAACTTAAACTGCTCTTCTATGCATGTACACACACACATATATATATATATATATATATATATATATATATATATACACACACTAGCAGGGAGATCCTGTGTTGCCCGTGATTGAATGATGATTAACAAATATTTCACACTCCTATATTTTTAATGTCATCGAAATCCGTGAAATCGCCCAGAAAGAAGCTTCACATGCTTCCATGCAGTAACAGTCCAAAATAGATGTTATTCTATATTGCACTGTCTCACGTATGATATGAAAAGATACTGGAATCTTAAAGAGATATCAATCATACCAGTTATCATAGGTACCACACGGCTTATGAAGAAGAACATGAAGTCCTACCTAATATTCCTGGTGAACCAAATGCAAAAGAGATGCAGACAATTGCACTTAAGGGAACAGCAAAGATACTAAAAAGAGCTCTCGGTTGGTTTCACTAAAAAGCAGGGCAATGTTGGCAGCTTTACAATCTTCAAAGGAAAAAAAAAAGAACCTATTGCTTCTTTTATAAAATTATTTTATATAAACTTCTTTCCAGTTAACGAAAAAAAAACTAAGAAATTTATGTGTGGGGGTGGAGCCTACACACCACGTCATGCAAAAAAAAACAACATATTTTCAAGTCTTATAAAATTCTTGCAGTTAATGAAAAAAAAAAATGAAGAAATTTACGTGCAAAGTTTGAACCTATTTACGTGCGTAGTTTGAACCTACAGACGTCATGCAAAAAAGAAACAAAAAAAAATGCTATCAACTTCACAATCACAGTAAAATTTTCACGGGCCATTGTTCTATCATTATTGCTAAGCAACGACATGGGAAAAATAGCTTTACCGATGATAGATAAATTAAAATAACGGTTTTGATTATCTGTAATCGATAATTATTGGGGAGTATTCTGAGACAAAACTTAACTAAGATCACTCCCAGACTTATGCACTAAAGTTATGTAAATTTTTTTTTTTTATATGGTAGTCACCACTTATCAAGACCCAGAGGCCACTCGGGGATAAGGGTTATTGCGTGTACAGTAATTAATGGGATAATATCGTAGTAATCGTCAGTAATGGAGATTTGATAAGTTGGATTACTTAAGAGGGCGGTTTATCAGGAATTTGTTTATGTTGGACTTGAAGACATCCAAGTTGTAGTCAGGTGGGAAACAGGCAAACGGAAGAGAGTTCCACAGGCGTGCACTTCTAAGAAAGAAGCTTTGTTTATGGAATCTATGTTTTGATTTAGGCACAGATAAAGAGTGGGGAAAATTATTGACAGTGGTTTCAGCGAGACGACACCCACGAAGTTGCAGTTATATAATTGTAGAGATATATATGCACATTTGTATATCAATCTTCATTTATTTTTAGCTAATTCTTATCCAAGTGACAATGACTGATTCAATAATGTCTCAGGCTAGAACGCTATAAATTTTGGTTTCGATTTCGATTCTAGCTGAGGGCACCCAAGTCATATACTTATTCTTTTTAACTTTTGAAATCAGAAATATATATTGGGTACAATATAATATGAAATAATCGGTAGAGAATTGACTATAATAATAAATATGAAATCTGCATAAATCAAAATATCATATTTAAGCGTATTTTATGACCGGGCAACGTCAGGTGCCCATTGCTAGTCCATTATAAAAGATACGAATTACAGATAGCTGATTTAATCTGTTAATCTTGATAGATTATTGTTGTGGAGTTGAACTTGACGGATTAAGGGTGTGTATTGATATAGCTTACCTTTTGTTAAAGAGAAAGTTAGAAATATTTATAGGTCAAGCAGAAAAAAATGGCTGGTACTAAAAAAGTAAAGAAAATATTTGTTATGGAGTCAAAAGAAAAAAAAAAAAAAATAATCAAATATAGTCACTAACTTATTAAAGATTTACAAATAGCAATACAGACGGATTCTCTATTGCCTTACGTAAACTTTCCTTACGTCAGCAGGAGTATATAAGTATATAAAGGCATGAGTTTTTTTTTTATTTACATAGGCATCACCACATATCAAGGCCTAGAGGCCACTCGAGGATAAGGGTTAAAAGAGTGTGCAGTAGTCAATTGGACAATAGAGTAATCGTTAGTAATGGAAATTTGGTAAATTTGTTAACTCATCAAGAACTTGTCTACATTGGACTTGAAGACAACCATATTGTAGTCAGCGGGAAAGCAGGCAAACGGAAGAGAGTTCCACAGGTGTGCAGTTCTCAGGAAGAAACTTTATTCATAGAATCTACTTTTAGGTTTAGGCACAGATAAAGAGTGGGGGAAATTATTGATAGTGTTTTCAACTAGACGAGTGTTTCTCATGAAAGTTTGGCAAGGGGGGGCCTTAGATTGGAGCTCAGACGAGCACTTGCTATGAAAATAACAATAAAGCAGAGACAGGCTCGCAACATCTCTTCTGCTTGTTGAGATAGAGTCAACGGATCAACTTATTTTAATATGTCATTTTAAGCAAAACAATATGACTTAACTGTCATGTTGAAAATAGTAATATATCCAAAAATTACAGAATATCATAGTTAAAGTAAGGTGCATCTACGCTATTGGAACGAGATTTTGTAGTCTGATGAATGGAGTTTTCAGATATAAAACAATTGTTTCAACTGATTTTTTTGTCAATTCTAATAAGTTACAATGGTAGCTTCCAAATTATGCAGTCAGAATTACCTGAATATTACTGAATTATTAAACGAAACAACTTTAACAGTGTTAGCAGATTAAAAATTGCCGCCATATTTGTTTAATTTGAATGGAAAATGACCTCCCTGCTATACTTTTCTGTGTTTTATGATTGTTTTCATCAAATTCTATTTTTTATTTTCTTTAATAAAATTTTTTCTACTTTATTAATTTTCGTAATTTTTGGATATAATCATCTTAAAAATACGAGGAATACGTAGATACCATTGTTTTCATGTGAAATTCAGTTTTATAATTTCTGAAAATTTCGTCCCAATTCTGTAGCAGCGCCAAAAGTAATTTTTATGGAAAATTGAAGGAAATTGCATTTTTTTTATGAAGATTGTGAAAACAGGGGGCATAACCGAAATTGCTTTTCAAATTTAGAGTTTCAATTTCAGAGAAGTATGTTTTTTTAATTAAATTGCTTTTCTATTTTAAAAATTATTTTTGATATGAATTTAGGAAAACAGAACTGAAATGACTGCTTCTGTTTGTTGTTTAAAAAAAAATTAATATTTAGGAAAATAAATTTAATTTAATTAACTTGCTGCTTTTGCTGTTTAAATAAATTAATAATTTGGAACTTTATTTTTTAAAATATTTTTTTGCTAAAATGACTTATCTCCCTTGCTTTGTTAATAACCGCCGTGCTGTTTTAGACCATAACGAAGGCTTTTTTTTTTTTTTTTAATTTTTACAAAACACAATAGCAGTTGTCCTACCCAATGAATTTTCATAATTTTTTGATATAATACTACCTTCGACATGGCAATTAAGTAAGTAATATTGTTTTTGCTTAAAATGATATATTTAAAGAAATCGATATGTGGCTTTTCTCTCAACAAGCATTAACCCTCTTTGAAGCCCCTTTGCCCCATGCTGTGCCTTTGTAATAGTTTTTTTAAACGAATTAGTATATTCATTCATACAAACATTGGCTACATATGTGCATACATGTTTCTGCAGTCATTTTGGCGCTTATATAGTTTAGTCAAGACGTTAAAAAAAAATGAAAATATTGAAAAAAAGTTATATTGTATGTACTCGTTATAGTCTGAAGTTCTCTGAAAAAAAAAAAATTTCACTTAATTTCATCGAGTAGTTTTTATTTTACAGAAAAAAAAAACAAAAACAATTTATGATACCGAGCAAAAGGTTCGATTTTTAGGAAGAAAAGCTAGTAATAAAGATGGGGAGGGAGTGTCGGCGCTTTAACTGGAGTTATCTCCCTTTGGCGTGTTCAACAAATTTCATAATGGCTGACTTCAACGCGCTCTCATAAAAACGTGTTTTCTGCTGTAAAATAAAAACTACTCGATCAAATTAAATTAAATTTTTTCTCTGAGATCTTCAGTTCAAAACAGATAGGTCCCTTTTTTTTTTTTTTCGATATTTTTATTTTTTAATGTTTTGACTAAACTGTACAAGTGTCATTTTTTTTTTTTCTTAGAGAAAAACAGCATCAGCAAGATTCTTCCTTAAGACCAAACAAAAAAATATTAATTCTTTTTTTTCCATATTCATAAGATTTCCTGAATTTTAATTTGTTAAAATTCCTCTTAATCGTAGACATTTTTAAAAACCAAAATCATATAACAGACTTTGATAAACATAAATCTAAGGGAAGACAAGTAAAGACGATAGTTTCTCTTTGCTTTCTGTCTTGATTCGGGAATGTATCCCCCCCCCCTCCTCCGTGAGTTTATGGTGATCACCATCGATTTTAACGTAGTTTGAAAAAGGTTCACCATTTCGGTCAGTCCCCTTTTTGGGGCGCCTCCGAAATTAGAGAACAAGAGTGCTGAAAAAGAAAGGTTGGGGAAAAGAAAACATCGGGTTATAATTAAGGAGACTAGACTTTAAGATTGATGATGTTTAATAAAGGTTTCCAAGATTTAGGGGTACAAACAGGATGGTACATTTTTTTTTTTATAAGAGTCTTTACCCAGGGAAACTGGTCAGTCGCGTGTTGATGCTTCTATCATCCTGGCATGTCTGAGACAGATTTCTTCTTTTTATCTCTCTCCAAGACAGTCCTCCATTCCGATTGGTTGAAACCTCTGGTGACGTTGAGAGAAGAAAGGAAGGGAAAAGTAGAAGAGTAGGAAGAAAGAGAGAAATAAGGGAAGCATACCGTAGCAGCATCATAGTAGTAGTTCACTGCAAGTTAAATGCGCCCGAGATACCAACCTGGTAATTTCTACGACTCAGCACGGTACATACAGCACCTAGCCTTTCCAAATAGTCACCCATCAGTTACTGATCAGGTTCATCCTTGCTTAACTTCAGCGATCTGATGAGAACTGGTGTAACAATGTGATTGTGCCGTGTTTCTTCTTAAGACCCCCTGAACTTAAGCTTTAAATTTTTAGAAATTTTCTAAAATCAAAATCATATAATGGATTTTGATTAACATAGGAATAACAATTCTGAGAGTTGCAACCTTGGTTGATGTGAGTGTCCCTAATGATGGAGGTCTGAACAGAGCTGAAAGGGAGAAACAGACCAAATATCAAGGTCTCATGTATGATATGAAAAGAAACTGGAATCTTAAGGAGATATCGATCACACCAGTTATTATAGGTGCCACAGGGCTTATGAAGAAGAACCTGAAGTCCTACCTAAGTAATATTCCTGGTGAAGCAAGAGCGAAAGAGATCCATCCAATTGCACTTAAGGGAACAACGAGGATATTAAAAAGAGCTCTCAGCTGGTTTCAATAAAAAAGCGGGGCAATGTTGGCAGCTGGTTTGGTTGCCCCATACCCAGCATTACAATGCTCAAAGGAAGAAAATAAAAAAATATAAAAAAAAAGACATAAGGTTTAGCATTATTATATCTTGTTTTTAATCTTTATAAGAAGAGATATAAAAATGATGCAAAACTTTTGTTTGGGAAATTAATTTTATTCCTTCTGTGGACAGATAATCTTCTAGCATGTATATATATATATATACATTTAATTATAAAACAGTTGGCCATGCACCTTTGCTTGAAATTTCATTATATTATTATTTCATTATATAGTGATATTAATCTCTGTAAGGGGTGGTGCAAAACTGTTCTGCTAACTCATTTTACCCATTTTGGGATGAGTATTCTTTTAGTACATACATATATATATATATATATATATATATATATATCATTCAAACACTAGGTGTATCAGAATTTTTGTATGAATTTTTGACACCCCTAACATGAAACTGCGAATAAAATAAAAAAAAAACTCGTAATTTCTCTTTTAAAAGTGGGTTATTTATTTTCTTTATGGATTATACCTCCAAAATAAACTATTAAAGTTGTATAAAAAGTAATAGAAATACTTTTTTTATTTTTTAAAAAATAGTAATGAAATTAATTGAATTTTACAAGTTCAGTATTTTTCCATTTTTAAACTTTAAAAATCTAACAAAATTTTTCTATTGATTCTATTTTTATGATATTTTCCGGGTCAATGTGAAATTTTATGTTCTTTCCAATAAACTGAATATAATATTTTAGACAAACGTTTTTTTTTTAAATGCACGTTCCCCTATTTTGAAATGTCTATTAAAAAGTAAATAATAAATTTATGTGCCAAAGTTTTATATATCACAAATTGGAGATAAAAGATCAATAAATAATATACTCAAATTTAAAACAAAAAAAAAGAACAGTTTTTTTGGAAATTTACCTGCAAAGTCCGAAGTTTAAAACCCTTTTTTTTTAAACCCCGTTGCTTGTATTTTTTTTTTAACTGAAACCTTGGTTCTTGCCCCTTTAATTGAAAAAAAAAGTTAGGGTTTGAATTACATTTTTCGAGTAGTTATAAGCTTGGAAAGACAGGGGGTCGAATAAATTCACGCCCCTCATTTTGAAATGTCTATTAAAAAGTAAATAATAAATTTATGTGCCAAAGTTTTATATATCACAAATTGAAGATAAAAGATCAATTAATAATATATTCTAATTTAAAACAAAAAAAGAACAGTTTTTTTGAAATTTACCTGTAAAGTCCGAAGTTTAAAACCTTTTTTTTTTTTTTTTTAAAAACATGTTATTTGTATTTTTTTTAAATGAAACCCTAGTCCTTGCTCCTTTAATTAAAAAAAAAATTAGGGTTTGAATTACATTTTTCGAGTAGTTATAAGCTTGGAAAGACAGGGGGTCGAATTATTCAATATTTTTCATGAAGTTTCTGACACGCCTATTCAAACACTACCGTGTTTGAATATATGATTAAGTGGCGATTTTAGTCATTTAGAACTGCTTTAAAGCTTCACCGCTCATTTATTTTTCGCCCAAATTTCAAACAATTATATATAGTTTATAAATCACCTTCTCAGCTATATTGTGAAGAAAATTTTTTTTCGTTCAGTAAGACACAAGTTACGATGAATTTTCTAGTGTTCAAAATCGTAGAAATATGTAAGGAGGTGAGCGACGCTTTTTATGACTGGTTTCCATAGCAACCACATCGCTTCAGCGACTATTGTTGCTACTAATTCACTGCTGTCGCGAAAATAGAAGTCACAAGTGAAACAGACAAAATGAAAACGAGATAATTGGGGGATTTTATTGAAAGCAGACAAGTATCGTACATTGTTATTACATATGTTTTTATGGGGGCAAAAAAATAAGACTAAAATTAAACAAAGAACAAGTAAATTTATTGGAAGCCTGGAAAAATAATGGAGTACAACAGAAAAATGCGAGCATGAAAAGTAATATGATTAAGCTTAAACATGGAAAAGTAAAGGACTAGTTGTCAAAACTGGAAAAGAAAAGGACAAGATATTCTAGTAAAAAATATAATAAATTTATAACTTAAAATATTGCAGCATTAAGAATTGATTATATAATGTTATAAATTGAATTAAAAAAATCTTAATGCTGCAATATTTTAAGTTATAAATTTATTATATTTTTTACTAGAATATCTTGTCCTTTTCTTTTCCAGTTTTGACAACTAGTCCTTTACTTTTCCATGTTTAAGCTTAACCATATTACTTTTCATACTCGCATTTTTCTATTGTATTATATATACTAGCATTCAGCCCGGCTTTGCACAGGTCCTATGTACTGTTCATAACTTGCCCTACATGTGAATACACTTTATGTAAGATTTCAAATGTTTGGACCAAAATTTGTCTGAGTAATTTCATAGAGACCGTAGAGGTCAATTTCTCTTAACTTTGACCCTAATTTTAACCCCTTAACATTTATTATTTTGGTCTCAAATCAAAATACAAAGTTTTACCTATGTTCAAGTTACCTACATCTAAAATTTCAAGCCTTTAGACCCAAAATTGGCAGAGGAATTGGTAGAATCTGCAAAGGTCAACTCTTTGAACTTTGACCTTTTGGCAGCCAAATGTTCCCCCCCCCCAAACTGATTAAAATGCTTGCCGCATGTCTGAATACCTGTTATGTATAGATTTCAAATGTTTAGACCCAAAATTGGCTGAGTAGTTTGCTAGACACTGCAATGGTCAAATCTTTTGAATTTTGACCCCTTGGCAGCTCCAATTTTTGACCCAAACCAATTAAAATCTTGCCCTATCTCTGAATACCCTTTATGTAAAATTTCAAATATTTAAACCAGAAATTAGCTGAGTAATTTCGTAGAGACTGCAGAGGTAAATTTTTTAAACTTTGACCTCAATTTTTACCTCTTAGCATTTATTTTTTGGGGCTCAAATCAAATTAAAAAGTTTGATCCATGTCCAAGTAACCTACATTTAAAATTTCAAGTGTTTAGACCCAAAATTGGCAGAGGACTTTGGTAGAGTTTTCAAAGGTCAAATCGTTGAACTTTGACTCCTTGACAGCCAAATTTCTGTTCGAAAACCGATTAAAAAGATTTTCCCAAATCTCAATACTCCTTATGTCAAATCCCGAGTCTCTAGACCCAAAATTGGCAGAGTTAATTAGAAAGGAAATGTACACAGACACACACACACACAGACAGACATTTTCACTTTTATAGACATATATATATATGTATATGTATATATATGTGTGTGTGTGTGTTTGTGTGTGTGGAATTATTCAGCCTTTTTTTAAGGCAATTTGTCGAAGCTAGTCAAGCTTAAGTTTTGAGGGCAACTGGCTTAACCTAGCAAACTTCAGACGTTGTTGATTTCGCAAATCTCTGCAATAAATAACTTATTAAATTAAAGAGGATTAGTGGGGTGGAGTTTGGTCTATTTTGTGGTCGTACCTTTATTTCAATTGAGTGACTGGATTAGGGTTGAATAAAAAATGCCAGTAAAACTCAACGACAACATACTGCTAGGAAAAATAATGTTGCTCTCTCATAGTATTCAAAAAGTCGAGTATGTGTATATGTTTTTATATATATATATATGTACATATGGGATTCACTCCTAAACTTATAAACTGATCATTATGTATTTTGGAACACAGTTATGCGTAAGCATGGATAATGTGGTCTATATTTAATTTAATTTATTTTATGCAAAAGGGGCAAAGAAGGGAAGGAAATCCTTTGTGAAAATTCAAACACTCTTGATTTTTGTGAAATTTTAACAAGTATTAGATATCAAATACTAAATATTCTTCAAATTTCAGATTCCTTGGAGTATTTTAAAGGTTTTTAGGGGTCATAATATGGGTACAACCTCCATTTGAAAATTCAAATATTTTAGATGTGCATTAAATTGGATCTATAGTCATTAAACACAACTTAAGCAAGATTTCTCAAATTCTAATTTGTTCCTGCATGGATGAAGCGGCCCTGCTGTTTTAACAGTGCCAACAGCCATGGCTCTCCAAATTGTAGAGGCATGGTAATCTCGGGGGGGGGGGGTCTAAACCTAAATGTAGATTCCATGAACAAAGCTGCTTTCTAAGAACTGCACACCTGTGAAACTCTTCCATTTACCTGCTTTCCAGCTGACTGCAATATGGCCGTCTTCAAGTCTAATGTAAACAAGTTCTTGATGAGCCGTTTCCCTTCAATAATCCAATTTACCAAATTTACACTTCTAACGATTACTATGATATTGTCCTTTTGACCACTGTACATTCTTTAACTCTTATCCTCGAGTGGCCTCTGGGCGTTGATAAGTGGTGATTCCTTTGTAAAGAAAAACAAAAAAAGAAAAGACAAGCAAAGACGATAGTTTCCCATTGCTTTCCATCTTCATTTGGGGGTGTATCTCCCCTGCAAGTTAAACGTGCCCCCAGATACCAACCTGGAAATTTCTACGACTCAGCACGTTACATACAGTGCCTAGCCTTTCCAAATGGTCACCCATTTGGTACTGGTCAAGTTCGTCCTTGCTTAACTTCAGCGATCTGGCGAGGACTGGTATATCAATGTGATTGTGCCATGTTTCTTCTTAAGACCCCCTGAACTTAAGCTTTAAATTTTTAGAAATTTTCTAAAATCAAAATCATATATATTTTGATCAACATAGGAATAAGGATTCTAGACACAAGGTTTAGCATTATTATATCTTGTTTTTAATCTTTATAAAGGAGATATAAAAACTTTTCTGTTTGGGGAATTAATTTTACTCGTTCTGACAGATAATCCTCTAGCATGCATATATCTATCTAATTATAAAACCGTGATCCATGCACCCTTGCTTGAATCTTGTCTTCTATCATTGAGTGATTCCATCTTTTAAAAAAGAGATGACAGGTGAGATAGATTAATCTAACTGGTTTTGAACAATTTATATCAGCCAGTTCCTGTCAGAAGGGAAGACCATTATTCGGAAGTTGGAAATGATCAAAAATAGAATTAATAGACAAAAAAATATGTCTATTTATTTAATGAAATTATATATATATATATATATATATATATATATATATATATATATATATAAAAGTGAACGTGTCTGTCTGTCTGTCTGTCTGTGTACATTTCCCTACGCAATAACTCTGTCAATTTTTAGTCTATAGACTCGAAATTTGAAATACCGGGTACTGAGATTTGGGAAAATCGATGTGACGGGTGTCAGCCAGAAATTTGGCTGTTAAGGGGTCAAATTTCAACGATTTGACCTTTAAGAACTCTACCAAACTCCTCCGACAATTTTGGGTCTAGACACTTGAAATTTTAGATATAGGTTCCTTGAACCTGGATCTAACTTAATAAAGTGATTTGAGCCCGAAACTATAAATTTTAAGGGGTCATAATAGGGGTCAAAGTTTTAAAAAATTAACCATTTTTTTTGGTTTTTTTGCTTTTTTTTTCACAGCATACACCTCCAAACACCCGAGCAACGCCGGGCACCCCTGCTAGTATATATATATATATATATTTTTACGTAGTTTTTGTTGTTGATTTTTTAAACGATATTAAGCTTAGCATCTTCACCTTGGAGATCGGGTGTTTTTTGTTTTTTTAGAAAGTCGCCCATTTTTTTATTTGGACGTAATTTTATTTATTATTTTTTAAAAACAGTAATCTATGTACATGTGTGTTTTGGGGCCCAACCCCTCTTCAGTGTAGATAATAATAATAAAAATAAATAAATATATATATATTATATATATATATATATATAACTACTTCATTTATTCACATAAATTTAATATACGAAAGTATAGATTTATGCTTAAACTTTAAGTATTAATGTTGGATGAAACGCAGAATATTCAGTGTAGCTTAATCGCCATATATATTTTATAAATTACTAATATATATATATATATATATATATATATATTGAATAAATGACAAAAGACTATATTCCAAAAGTTCATGATGTTGACCATCTTATAATTTATTTCTTTAATTCAGTTGACATTTACAATTCTTGACAGTATCTGTTTCGTAGCGCAAAATCAATCACTTAATTCTTATATCAATCAGTGAATCTACTATGTCCTCAAATCATCAGAAGAAATAGCAACAATCAATTTGTCAAAATTTCCTTTGGATGGATTGATTGTTGCTATTTCTTCCGATGAATTGCACAACGAAACAGATAGTGTCAAGAATTGTAAATGTCAACTGAATTAAAGGAATAAATTATAAGATGGTCAACATCATGAACTTTGGAATATAGTCTTTTGTCATTTATTCACTATATTGCTCTGTAATTATATTGAGTTTCTTAAATAAAGATTTGTATATATTACAAGGAAATAAAATATATTTCCACAGAAATATATATATATATATATATATATATATATATATTCGAAGTACAACAGAATTGTAATAGTTTAAAAGCGAAGTGGGGCATTTAAAAAAATTTTTTTTTTAAACCTTATAAAAAAAGATCAACTATAATGTAAAAAGAAACAAGATCGACTAAAAGTAAGAAAAATAAATTGAAAAAGAAGATCGACTAAAAGGGGGAAAAAGAGAAAAGAAAAGGGGGAACGGTGAAGAAACTTGAAGTACTTTTCGCCGACTGTCTTCAGAAGTAAATGTCGGAATGAAGTAATGTTGGCATGAAGTAATTTCTATGAGGGGAAAAAAAAAAAAAAAAAACACAGCGTAGAAATTAACCTGGTAGCGCCTGTTTAAAAACGTTCAACGAACGTATGCGGTCCATCTGTTTGCAAAGAACAGGTCTGCAACAGTTTATTGTAAGGTCCTCCAAGAATCCGAGATGTTGAACAGACCTAGCCCTGTGCAAAATAGAGAACCACTCTGGTGTGTACTCACTCGCACATTTATTTGAACTGGTCAGGTGATCACCGATCGCGGTAGTAGAAACACGTGATCGTGCGGAGGAGTCTAACCTACCCTGTCGTATATATATAAAAGGACATGTTGAGAAATTCTGACCTCCAATCTGTGACTCGTTCTGCCCACGTAGTCAGCTCCACACTGATACTTAAATTTATAGACGACAAGACTACTTTGAATGGTGGGCAAAACATCTTTCTGAAAGGAAGAAAAGAATTTCCGAGTGGTAAAAACAGGGCGGACTAAAGTGGCGGGGAAACAATTATGGGTCTGGTGAACAATCTTTTTGATGATGTTATCACCTGCTGAACCCAACCATGGCAACTTTAGGTAAATCGGACACCGGGAAGGGCCTATGAATCTATTAGTATTAAAGTCCCTGACCTTGTTAGAAATTATCTTACTAACAATATGTCGGGGGTAAGAAAGATATTAAGTAGTTTTTCTAATTCGGCATCTAACTTAGAAGTCGAGCAAATCATAAGTGCACGGTGGGTAAGGGCTTTAATCTTCCTCTTAAGTGGAGTAAAAGAGTTCCACTTAATGTAAAGGCCTGTAAAGGTGGGTTTTCTGTAGATATCAGTCTCAAAGCAACACTTCGTATAATCTTTGGATACCATGACATCTAAAAAGGGTAAGGAATGATCGACTTCGCATTCCATAGTGAATTGGAGAGCTGGGTGTAAGCTATTTAAGACATAAAAAAATATTACAGAGTCGTTGTGTGAAGAGAAACAGGCAAAAGTATCATCGACGTAACACGTGTAAAAAGACAGCGGGGAGATCTTAGTAAAAAGACGATCTTCCCAAAAACCTACGAAAATGTTAGCCAAAATGGGACCTAAGGGGCTACCCATCGAAATGCCATCTACTTGTCGGTAAATCAGGTTGTCAAAGCTAAAGGGAACAGCCTTTGTGGCTAATTCCATCAGCTCAACAAACACCGGTTCTGGGAAGGGGGGACACGATTTAGGGCCACGATATAGGTAGTCACAACAAATGTCAATAGTTTCGTCCAAGGGGACATTTGTGAACAAACTACAAATATCAAAAGACACAAGATAATTATTAGAACTATTCAGTTCTAAGTCGGGAAGAAAATTCAAAAGAATCCAAAACACAATGGCTCGAAGAATGTTTTGAAACTGGCTGTAAGATCACTACAAGCCATTTGGCTAATTCATGCTGCGTCGAACCGACCATCAACAAAATAGGACAAAGGGGGGGGGGCGTCTACCTTATGAATTTTCGGTAATCCGTACATGCGTGGTCTTTGTGATCCCACTGGTCTAATTCTGCGGTATACCTCGTTTGAAATAAAATTACTCGGAAATTCTTTTCTTCCTTTCAGAAAGATATTTTGCCCACCATTCAAAGTAGTCTTGTCGTCTATAAATTTAAGTGTCAGTGTGGAGCTGACTACGTGGGCAGAACGAGTCACAGATTGGAGGTCAGAATTTCTCAACATGTCCCTTTATATATACGACAGGGTAGGTTAGACTCCTCTGCCCGATCACGTGTTTTTGCTACCGCAATCGGCGATCACCTGACCAGTTCAAATAAATGTGCGAGTGAGTACACACCAGAGTGGTTCTCTATTTTGCACAGGGCTAGATCTGTTTAACATCTCGGATTCTTGGAGGCCCTTACAATAAACTGCTGCAGACCTGTTCTTTGCAAACAGATGGACCACATACATTCGTTGAACGTTTTTAAACAGGCGCCACCAGGTTAATTTCTACGCGGTGTTATTTTTTTCCCTCTCTCATAGAAATTACTTCATGCCAACATTACTTCATTCTGACATTTACTTCTGAAGACAGACGGCGAAAAGTACTTCAAGTTTCTTCACCCTTCCCCCTTTTCTCTTTTTCCCCCTTTTAGTCGATCTTCTTTTTCAATTTATTTTTCTTACTTTTAGTCGATCTTGTTTCTTTTTACATTATAGTTGATCTTTTTTTATAAGGTTTAAAAAAAAAAAAAAAATGCCCCACTTCGCTTTTAAAATATATATATATATATATATATATATATCATGGTTGTTGGTAGCCGAGTGGGTAAGGTCTTTGCTAATGAAGCCAGACATGACTTCTGTTGCCAGGGTTCGAATCTCTCGACTGGCCTTAATCATGACACCCTGCACTGATGATTCCCGAAAGGATGAAACACTAGTGTCTGTAGGTATTTAATTATTATAGTAATTATATATATATATATATATATATATATATATATATATATGGGTATGGCTCAGAGGCTAAGGAACGAGTATGGAGAGTTATATGTTTTGATTTCAATTCTAGCTGATGGCATCAGAGTCACATATTTATTTTTTTAGGTTTTGATCTCACTACGATATATTAGGTACAATACAATAATCAATAAAGAATTGTCTCTATAATAATAAATGCATAATCTGCACGAATTAAAATATCATATTTAAGCATATGTTATGACCAGGCAATGCCGGGCGGCCTACTAGTTACATATAAAGATTTAGATACATTGATATATATAAGATTTTTCTGCAATTAGTCAAACAATATGATTTGGCACCCATCGAGAACTTGAAATGATTGATTTATGTTGATTACATTTTACGAGAATATAGAAATTATTTAGTGTCAAACGTTAACTAAAAATGTCAAGAGAAGCCCTCGAGGATATGCTTCAGATATTTCACCATTCAGTCAAAGACATTGTTGAACGCACTGTGCACATCTGTCGATAACGTGTACACATTATTCTCAACGCACTGTGCACATCTGTTGATAACGTGTACACATTATTCTCGGGTAATGACCTGAATGTTTGCAATGATGGTTGGTTGCCTGCAGTACAACAACAGAATATTCAGACAATCAACTTGGTTCAGGGGCAGGAGTTAATGAGTCTATCAGTTTGCTTCTCAGTATACTAGTATAGGAGTCGTTTTCAAGTCCAATGTAAACAAATTCTTGTTGAACAGTCCTCTGCAATAATCAAAGTTCTACCCAGCTAGAATCAAATGAAACTTCCAATGCTGTCTTTAGATTCTGTGAAACATTTAAACCTTTATTGAAACTTATTTGAAAGTCTTAACAATTTAGCAGTTTTTCATTTCTATAACGCACAAATAAAACCTGACTTATATATACACTAGCAAGCCGTCCAGCATTGCCCGGTCATAAAATACACCTAAATATTATATTCTAATTCATACAGAATCTGAGACATGTGTATGCAAGTATTATGCTTTTTTTCTAAACAGTTCACCTCTTATAAGTAAAAAAAAAAAAAAAAAAAAAAAAAGATACCCAAGCTGAAATCAAAACCAAAACCTAAAAGACAATGACTCAAGTACGATAACCTTTGCCCCAGCTTGACACAATCTTTAAAAAGTGTTTTCAAACCTACTTATTCTTAACAAAATGTGAACGATTCGCACATGCGCAGTGAAATCTGATGACCTCCAAGTACAATTTTTCAATTTTTACCCCTTAGCAACCCTTTTTTCCAGATGAAAACTGATTAAGTTTTCCACATGTCTGAATACTCTATATACCAAATTTCAAGTCTGTAGGCAAACAATTCGTTGAGTATATAGGTTAGGTTGAGAATTGTCCTCCACACACACACATTCTCGCTTTTATAGACATACTAGAAGATACACCCGGCATTGCCTGGTCATAAAATATGCATAAATATTATATTTTAATTCATGCAGAATTCGTATTTATCATAAACAGAAATACCGTAGGTATAAAACGTAACATTATATTCTTTGAAAAAAAAAAAAAAAAAAAGAAAAAAAAACGGACTTGTTTTGATTCTCAGGTATATATCCATTGATATCTTATATATGTTTTTATGTAGAGTGGTGTGGTTCTCAGTTGATTGTGTCTAACTGTGTCGGATATATACTCGAGAGTCAAAACAATGAAAATAATATGCTGTTGTCATAGCCCTAGTCATTAGACACCAATAAAGCACGATTCTCTGAATTCCAATTCCTTCTAAAGACCCTGTATTTTTGTTGATCAATTTGTGAAAAGTATGACAGCGGTCTCCCAAACATGTGGCTAGAAATCCAACGATCGTCAAAAAAAAAAAAAAAAGTTACTTCTCAATTCGGGCTGCTTTTATGCAGCCGATCTTCCCCATTTGCCTGTGTGTGGTGAGATTTCGCGAAACCACAGCTTATAAAACCACAGGTGCCATCTATAATCTCTCTCTTTCTTTATCACCCGACACACACACACACACACACACGTGGTAAGACTTTTGTTTTCCTTAAGACAACAGACCCCTTAAATTTCAGACATTTTCTAGGATCAAAATCGTAATTGATTTCAATCAAAATTGGAATGAGGATTCTAGACATACGGTTTAGTAGCATTATATCTTGATTTGAATCTTTGTAAAGAGACGTAAAAGTGGTGCAAAACTGTTCCGTTAGGAAAATATTTTTCCCTGTCCTGGGGCAGATATTGTTCTAACATAGGCATGAGTGTGTGTGTGTGTGTGTACACTTTGGAAAGCAAATGACTCATTTATTGTTAAAATGGTTACAGATCAACTTCTCCCCCTGCCCCCCCCACACACACAGGAAATATTTTTTCTTCATACAAATTGTGTATCATGCGTATTAACCTACTTGAGTATGGCTTACGAACATAGAAAGCTGGTTAACTAAAGTCACGTGATGTGCTGACGTCACAGAGTAAAGTACATTGGTCACGGTTATGCGATAGACGGCTATTACGAGGATAGTCATATTATTTCCATTCTCAGAGAAATTGCCGAGGGATTTATAAAACCGGCCCAAAAGTGGCTGTATCTGGCAATCACACATTAACTTACTCGAGCCATCGCTTAGTGTCTACAGTATGGGATCTTATAGGAAATAGACGGTGTTAGCTGTATTAAAAAATTTTTTTAAATAAATAAAAAAAAGAATATAAAAAATATTCTTCTTAAAAATATTTTAAAACGGGTGCATTTTCAAATTAATAATCAAATACACTTTCTGAACTTTACTATATTTTCCCGGTGAAAAAATACTTCTTAAAAATACTTAATTGCACGTATCAAAATGTAAAATAATTCTCTATCTTAAAAAAAAAAAAAAAAAAAAAAAAAAATACAAACACTTTGGACCAGTTTTATAAATCCCCCGGTAATTTCTTTGAGAAATGAAACAGAAAAAACAAGGTGCCTTCAATAAGTTTCCAGACTTTATTTTTGTACAGGCATTTAAAATTGTCATAGACTCTTGAAAATTTAGTATGTTATTGCTATACATTTTATGAGATGACTGAGCAAGTTTTATGATTTCAGGTTCAAATGAACAGCTACAGCAGTAATTGGAATACACCTTACTAAACCCTGATTGTCACAGCTGGTAAATTTCAAAAAGGATGCTTTAGAAGAATAATATGCAATAAAAATCTGTTTTAAACTTGGAAAAATTGCTACAGAAACGTTCGGAGTGCTTCAGACAATCTTGCATAAATCGAGCATCAGTTTTTGAGTAGCACAAGAGATTCAAGGAAGGTAGGGAGTCTGCGAGGGATAACGAAAGGTGTAGAAGGAGTAAGGAAATCAGAACAGCACAGTTGATTGGTCAAATAAAGAATTTCCTGGATAAGGACCATCATGTGTCTCTAAAGACAATAAGTGCACAGTTTTATGTCAGTGTTGGAACTGTATGCACAATTATTCATGAAGAACTGAAGATGCAGAAGATTTGCGTGAATACACCAGTCCACAACTCCATCCTTGTCACAGACCAAGATAGGAATCAAGACAGTTCCTCACCCTCCATATAATGCAGACCTTTCTCCTTGTGACTTTTGGTTATTCCCTAAGCTCAAGGAAAACCTAACAGGCTGTCGTTTTGAGGAGATGAAAGAGGCTGTGACGAGGGTCATTGA